>NW_023270387.1:21847889-22086382 GCF_011800145.1 Mirounga leonina | reverse complement strand
AAGGTTGAAAACACTGGTTCTGTCCAGGTAAGAGGTCAAGGGGAAGGCCTTGGCCCTGGCCAAGATGACGAGGGTACTGGACCCAGGGGGAAATGGTGCTGGGCCACAAAAGGAGCAGAAAAGGGACCAGGGATAAGGTGAGTGCATCCTGGGAAGGGACAAGTCACCCCAAGGGACCAATACAGCCAGGTGGATATGGACTTTGGAGTCAGACCTGGGATCTAATCCTAGCTCCAACATGATGACCAGTGCTTCAGTGGCTGATTACTTAACTTCCCTGAGACTCAGCTTCCTCATTTCTAAAATGGGAACAATAGCAGAACCTAACAAAGTAGAACCAAATATGTAAGGGCAAGACAATATGTTTCAAAGAGCATGTGGCTCATGGCTTATCCTTGATGACCCAATGCAGTTCCATCCGTATGATTATTTCCATGTAGCTATTGTTAGAACGGCGCCGCTCAGGCCCCCAAAATTGCCTTATCTTGCTCTTCTCATTTAGAAGTCCCCCAAATGCTGCTTTCAGCCCCTGGGAAGTGGGGTCAGGGAAATATCCCAGGGGAAGTGTGGAAGTTGGATTTGTTGAGTCCGGAGGAGATGCCATGGTGAGGTGTGAATGGGCCGAGCCCAGACGGGGACCCCCCCCCCGCCTGTCTTTACTTGGTCCAGGAGCCCAGTGGGGTACTAGCATGTGATGCAGGGGCCCATGAGAAAGATGACTTTTTTTAAACACGACTTCTAATCTCTGTAATTACTTCTGATCTATGTAATTACTGCCTCTGGGCCAAGGCACAAGAGAGGAGGAACCTTGTAGACCATCTTCTCTTTTTGTTTTCCTCTCCATCAGAGAGACCTTGAGGTCTCCCCAAGGTTTTAAAACAAAATTACATTTTTTCCTACGGCAGGGCAGACTCAGCCTGCAGGAATGAGGCTGCGGCGGTCTCCCGGGTTGCCAACTGGGGCTCTAGCAGAAGCAAGTGTGCAACGGGCCATTTTTCAAATGACACTAATTAATATGGGATTATTGGAAAAGCAAATCTACTTCTGCTCCTTGATTAACACCCGCTGTGCTCCCCAGCGCCCCCGTCTGTCCAATGGGCTTTGGTAGGGACTTGTGCTGAGGCTGCCGTCTCAGGAAGGGGGTACATCACGTGATCCCCCGTCTCCTTCCCAGGTCTGCCCCTGGGGCTAGTCTGTCACCTGAGAGCCTGGCTAAGGTTTCACCTGGTCTCATGAGAAGGAGGGTGTGATCAGCATGGAGGATGTGGGCAAAGAGGCTGTGTGTTCTCACGCAAGGACCCAGAAGACCCAAGTGTAAAGCCAGCTTGTCTTTCACTGGTCAGGCTACCTAACCTTAGCGTCCTTGACTGCTCTAATCCTGGGTATCGTCCACCCACCTCCCAAGCTTGTGCTGGGGAAGCACTATGGTAATGGATACTAACGAGCCTTCTACACCCCAAAGCCTTGCACAGGGTGATGCTCAGGATGGCCCTCAGAGACCCGGGAGGAGTGGAAAAGCCATCCGGTGCCACCATCATGGACAGTGTGAGTCTCAGTAGAGCAGAGAGGGGAAGAGTCTCCGGCTAGTGTGGCAGGCGGGTTCACCATGAATTTCTCTGGCAGGAGTTGTACAAGTGTGGTATTAGGAAGAGCTCAGCCCTCCCTTCTGACTATGAGGATGCTGTCTCTGTAGAGATCTTCCTAAGCCCTGCCCCTCTGAGATGCTGCCCTGAGGACCCCCATGCCCAGGGAGCTCCAGTGGTCATGGACTGACTCTCCACCAGTGGACTGTCCCTTTCCTTTCCTACGTGAGGATGTCTTGCCTCCTCACTGCACAGAAAGATCTTCAAGACTCTACCTGCAATACACTTCTTGTCAGAGTTCCCTGGTGGCCGGGTGCCCGTGGTCTGGTGCATATATGGGCTCACAAGCAGATATTGACTGACTGAGCTGAGTTCTCCCCAGTTGTCCCAATGCCTGGCTTTGTGAGGAGCCCCCTGACTTCTTTGTTTCATAAGACGGGCTCCTCTCTGGCTGCAGGAGCCTTGCCGAGACCGGGAGCCCATCTGCTGATGGTGCTCCATCATCATAGGGCCAGGCTGGTGGTCCTAAGGGCCCCACACACATCCTCTTCTCCTGAAGAGAAGTGGTATCTTTCCCCAGCTGCCCACACCCAGCAGGGAAAAAACCAGGACAAAGCTTTGCGGCACAGACTTGTGAAGAGCCTGTCATGAAAAGCTGCATCCTCAAGTCAGCAGAACTAGATTAGTATTCTTTTTATCATTAGCTATTATTCTCTTTATCTGTCCTGACCTTGACTTCTGCATCTATAAAAGCAAGGGCCTGGACCAGGTGACCCTGCCGTCCCTCCCTCCTCTAAGATTCTAGAGCCCAGCTAGAGGGCAGGGGGGGCAGCCAGGAATTATATGAAAGAGGCTTAAGCCCAGAGTCTGTTCCCACACAGGGAGGCTTCAGTTCTGGAGAGTTCTCCATCCTACCATGCCCCTTCCTAACCACAGGCAAGAAGAGCGCAGGTAGCAACTACTTGACAAGGGCCGAGCCTCTGGATCTAAGGTTTTGTGTAGAAGGATCATACCAACCTATGCCTTACACATCGGCCTGCACACAAACCCTGTATTGTGTTGATGATACCTCAATAAAGCTGGTGAAATTTGAAAAAAAAAAAAAAATATGGCTTATCAGAGAACATCTACTTCCCTCCCACCACCTTTGCAATATCATTTTGCCATTTCTATATAGGAAAGAAAAGTAGTGGATTGTGCAGGAGGCTTGTCTATGTCCTGTTTTCTTGCTTTGTTAGGGCTCCAGAATAAACTGCATGTTATTCTTCAGGGGGAAAAGAACTTTAAGCCCTTTGATTTTAGAGTTGGCAGCTTGTACTCAAATCCTGACTTTGCCTCTCATGAGCTGCGTGTGTGATTTGAGCCAGGTGATGATTGCCCCGATCCTCAGTGTACTCATCTGTAAAATGGATAACAGGTCTCCCTGTCAAACGGGATCGCGCTAAAGACGAAGTTATGCCCTCGTTGGTGCTCATGAGTGGTTCAGGGGGTAAAACAGGGGTCTGCATGGGAAAGTCACACCCAGGGCCATGTTATGTTTCACCCTGTTTCTGAGTTCCAGCCTGTTTCTGTGAAATTTTTTAGGTGATTTTGTCTTAAATGGAAGAAATCTTCAAAATGACTCTTCAGGATCCAACATTATGAGACGTGACATATTGGGGTCCAGTGTTAGCGAGGCTGGCTCCGATCTGATATCCCAGGGCTTCTTTGCCATTTTTTTTCCCCGAACACCAGTTCTTACCCCATTCTTTCTACAGTAGGACCTTAAGCCCTGCCTCATCCCAGCCTTCTGAGCCATCCTGCCTCAGAGGTACCAGCTCCAGGCGGTGACCCCCAATTCCAGGAGAATACAAACAGTCTGATATCTTGGCATCTTCAAACTGTGTCATGCCCCTTTCCTGAGATGGCAATTTCTTTTGTTGTTCTGTTGAATACGTTTTTTTTTTTTTTTTAAAGATTCCCTTGGCCGCCGCTGCCTCGCTTTTCTTTGTGGTTAGGATGCAATGACTAGAACCTTGCACGTACTTACAAGTCAATTCTCCTTTAATGATGATTTTACCTGCTCTGAAGCTTATCAGGAGGGTTCATGCACCCGGGGTCTCGGCTGGAAGCTTTCAGTGGGCCTCAGCAGCTGTTCTATAGGCAGGGCACCTGTTTTGAATGTCATCAACGCAATGCTAATATGCACAACGATTTGTGGTGCAGGAAACCGGAACCAACAGCAAAAGAAACTGTGTTTGGGATTATAAATCACTTCCCCATCAGCCGCTGAGCTTTCTTTGGGATTCAGAGGATGAGGCGCTGCGGGCAGTGGGACCCTGTGACATCCCCTTTCCTGATTTCTGTTCTCTGAGAGAAGGATCCAGAGGGGCCTTGTTATATCTGGCAAAAAGGGATGAGAGGAGGTTACAGTGGAGGGGAGGCCTTTGGCAGAAGGAAGGAGCAAGGAAGAGGGCATTTATTAGGCAAAAGGCACCAGACACGTGCTTAGATCTGCTTCTACAGCTGTGGCCGGCAGCTTTTGCAGAGGTTCACATAGAGTGTTCTGGACGGGCTGATCTACATCTTACAAAGAAGAAAAGGCGCCATTAAGGTTCGCTAGAAACTAAAGTCTAGGGGCGCCTGGGTGGCTCAGTCGTTAAGCGTCTGCCTTCGGCTCAGGTCATGATCCCAGGGTCCTGGGATCGAGTCCCACATGGGGCTCCCTGCTTGGCAGGAAGCCTGCTTCTCCCTGTCCCACTCCCCCTGCTTGTGTTCCCTCTCTCGCTGTGTCTCTCTCTGTCAAATAAATAAATAAAATTAAAAAAAAAAAAAAAAAGAAACTAAAGTCTATAATCCCCACATCCGACAACCTTCCACTTCAAAGAGTCACTTTTGTGACTTTGAATTAACCGACATCCATTAGCCAAACAGGAGAGTGACAGGTCAGATCCAGCAAGTAACAGTGATAGCCTGGCTTATTCCAAACCTGAGCATCCTTGAAATATAGTCGGGGCATGGCTGCCTCAGTTGGCACATCCGTGAAATGGGTACAAACCATCTCCTGAGGTGCCAGGCCTGGAGGGTTTCTCTCTAATGAGAACCATGCAGCTTATCAGGGCCGAGCTCACCTCCTCTCTTGTTCTCAGAAAGAATCTGGGTGGGTACAGCAGAAAACAGTACCTGACCACAGGCCATAGCTCTAAAGACAACTGCCACCCTTTTATTGTCACTTAAACTGCATGCTCATCGTAACTGAAAACAGGTTTAGGATTAGGCTGGAATTCTTCAGACCAAGCCATAGAGTTCACACTGAGTTTGGCAGTGCTGGCAACTGAGAACTTTCTAGAAAGTTGCAGAGGAGGTTTGGGTTTGGGGACCAGGGATTAATCCCCTGGGGATGACAGTGGGTAAGAGGGGCCATTTTCTATCTAGGATGTTCCTATCTTGAGGATTGCATTGAAAGTTGCTGTAGGATGTCAGCTCTGTGGGATAAACAAGCCTGGGGCATCTGCTCCATGGGGGACGCCAGGCAACCATCCGCCCTCAAAGAGTTTACACAGCCATAAAAAGCTAAATGAAAGCACAAGGTGGCATATCCCAAATGTAAGAGCCTTAAATGCTATAGGATTTCGAGGGAAGAAGAACTTATCACAGTGTGGGCAAAGAGATGAGGAAACTCAATCTGGAGCATACAGAGCTGGCACGGAAGTCATGGAGAACATTCTGGGCCGAAAGAGTGGCTGGAGAAAAAGTGTGATGATAAATGAGCATCCAGGGCAGGGCCACAGGGGCGGCAGTTGGGGCCTGAGGGAGCAGCAGAGGTGGAGATGCAGAGCCCAGGGAGGGGTGAAGACCCTGCCCATAGGGAAGCCATCAGGGGCAGGTCAGCAGAAGGGTAGTGGAGTCCAAACACAACACAAAATGAAGACTCTCTGCACTGCTGGCCTCACTCCTGAGATGCGGGGGAGGTGGGAGCGGGTGGGGAACCCACCGAAAGTCCTATCAGCCCAGCATGCAGGTTCTGTTTTCACAGCTGCAAATAGTCTGTTTTCATCAACACTGGAGGGGCTGAGCTGACAGCATGAGAACCCGCAGGTGTCCCCAAAGGGCCTCTCCAGCTCTGCTCCCTCCCAGGCTAACGCAGGCACGCACTCTGGCACAGCTGGGTCTCCTCCACCTGAGAACAGTCGGCGTGTGCATGTCCCCTGGTCCCATTCTTGGTATCTTCATTTTCAAAGCTGCACTAGAGCTGTAGTCCCTCTGGCTTTTCTGGGAGAAAAGAGTTATTTACTTCTTGGGTTTATTAAAAATGCACCCATTACCTGAATGCCTCCAGGCAACAGTACAAAAATATATTCTTAAAGGATGAGAATTCAATTAAGCAGAGATGCAGATGCACCTCCAGCAAGTAGGCCAATGGGGCTGTACCCCCGTCAGATGGATGGCAGCCCGGATGTGAGACACCCTCAGTACGTGCAGGCTCCCCAAGCCCGGAGGGGAAGAGCCATGCAGATGTAAGGGTCCGCCGGGTGGTTTATCATCTTCTGCCTTTTCCCAGTCCAACCTGAGCCTTCTACAGTCTTCCCAGACAAGGCTTAGTGTCTGCGATAAGGCTGGGAAGGAGTGGGAGATCTCAGGTAGCCAAGGTAGAAACATCTAGGGAGGGGATTTGGAAAAATATTGCTTGTCAGCTGCCTATATATTACTTTAGTTTCATGCTCAGCCATAATGCTGAAACAGATTTGGTGGTGAAGCTGTGGCAATCCCTGCAGAAAACCTGAGAGGTAGGTAGTCATCCTTCTAAAAGTCAAATATGATGATGTCCCTAAGAATCTCCATAGGTCCCCGTTGTGTTAGGGTCCCTAATATAGTATATGTAGTATTTTATGATCAGACTGCTGTCTGACTCCCCTCACCCCCCCACTCGCAGTTGCTCACAGCTATTTATGGATCCTCAAACTATGCTCAGCTAGTCTGCACCTCCAGGTTATTGGAACTCTCACATCTCTCCCAAATACCTGGGATATGAATGTCATACTTCGGCAGCCAGATGATTTCTCTTTGTCCTTCAAGTCAGTGGAGGCATCACATCCTCCTGGAAGCCCTCCTTGGTCTTCCCCTCCAGGATAGGTGCTCCTTCCCAAGTCCTGAAAAGCCCTCAACACACTGTATTATAACCCTTTGCTTACTTGTCTGTCTGTCTGGCCTGAGTGTGAATTACTCAAAGAGAAGATTCATCTCAGGATGTCACTCAACTTGTCATTCATCGCAGGATTCCCAGTGCCTAGTGCCTCAATGTAGACCATCCAAGTTCAAATAGAGGACTGCCTCTAACCCTCAAGTTCTCTAAGCCTGAGGCTCTCTTCTATGAAATGGAGACGATAATAGTATCTATCTCGTTAAAAAAAAAAAAAAAATTGTGAGGACGAAGTAAGACACGATGGAGGACAACCCAGCTCCACATCTTGTGCCATCCATGACCAGTGTTGACAGGCATAGGGAACAGAGCCATAGCATATGTCCTTAACTTTTTCAAAATAAGAGACCAAGGCTCAGGAAAGTGAATTTACTTGCCTAAAGTCACAAGGAAGGTAAGGAGGTGGCAGAACTGCAATTCAAACCTGGGCTTAGCTAACTTCCAAGACCCTGCCCAAACTTCCCACATCCCCACCCCCCTTACCCCCAGGCTCTGCAGACCAGAGACACCATCAGTGTCTCTGCCCAGTTTCTGCCCGGTCTCTGCCCGGATGGCAAACCCATTTCTCTGACAAGGGACATGAAGACTTCTAGATTCTTCTGGCTGAAGAATTCACAGAACATTCTTCACCCTAATCATCTAGGGCAGTGACTCTGAGTAAGTTTGCTATAGACACATTTGTTTATATCTGGAAAGCATGATAGTTTAATGCAATGAGCAATGGACTGAAGTCAGCTGTTACCCAATGAAACAGTGTCATCATATCTGTTCCTTTCTAACCCTTCCTTTCCCCACTGTAAAATAAAGATTTTGGAATAAATTACCATCTGGCTCTAATTTTCTGTGCTATATAAGTGAAATAAAAGAGTTAATGCATCCCAAAGTCAAAATTGGCCTTGGGTTGCCCACTCTGGGATAATGCACTGCTTCCATCCTTGGGTTTGGATAATCAAAAACTGGCGGTACATTTCTGTCGTCCACCAAGGTGAGGTCATGGTAGTGAGGTGAGCCACAGGAAGAAAACGTTCATGCCAAAAAAGATCGTTCAAAGCCTCCCTGAGCTCCTTCAGTCTCCTGGGGAAAGGAAAGCAGGTGCAAGACCCAGGGCCTGCGCTATCTCCCAGCTCCCTGCCCGGAGGCCAGTCCATACCTGCCCCTCAGATCCAGGGAGGGGCTTTTCCTGGAAGAGAAGACACTTAAGAAAACGGACTCTCTCCCATCAGCTATACTGCAAGAGATTGATCAGCTGCTGGCCCAGCAGTTGCTACAAGAGACCATTCTCCACTGGGGATCGCAGCTGTGTTTACATTAACTGTCTAGGGTGACCTGCCTTCCCCAGAGGCTCCCTTGCATACTCAGCCCGGGGGCTCAGCTCAGAGAAGGCTTTGCTTTCAAGGAAAGGCGCGTGTTTACCATCGATGTGATCATGCAACAGGGAGCCTGAGACCTGCCTGGCTTTTGCTGCAGCTATACAAATGGTTATCATAAACTTTTCTCTGTCCGACCCATATCACCTAGAGCTGGTAGATAACCCTCCCTGCTTAACAAGTGGTTAGAGTGAGGGAGCAACCATAAAGATGTCATCTCCACCATAGGCTGCCCTTTACTGAGCCAAAGAGAAAGCCCCAGGTCGTGGCCACCGTCCCTGGAGCTGCATGCAGATGGTACTCAGCTGGCTTCATTTGCCATCATTTCATTGGCATTTACCCAAAATAGGGACCTACCTCATAGGTCTGTTGCAGGGGTAAAAGGAATTAATGCAGGAGCGCCTGGGTGGCTCAGGCAGTTAAACTTTCAACTCTTGATTTTGGCTCAGGTCATGATCTCTGGGTCGTGGGATCAAGCCCTGTGTCTGGATCCGTACTCAACATGGAGTCTGCTTAAGATTCTCTCTGTCCCTCTCCCTATGCCCCTCCCCCCACTCGTGCACACACTCTCTCTCTCTCTAAATAAATAAAGAAATAAAATCTTTTTTAAAAAAGGAATTAATACATTCAGGGGCACCTGGGTGGCTCAGTCGTTAATCGTCTGCCTTTGACTCAGGTCATGGTCCCGGGTCCTGGGATCAGGCCCCGCATCGGACTCCCTGCTCAGCGGGAAGCCTGTTTCTCCTTCTCCCACTCCCCCTGCTTGTGTTCCCTCTCTCGCTGTATCTCTCTCTGTCAAATAAATAAATAAAATCTTTAAAAATAAATAAATAAAAGTAAAAACAATAAAAAAGGAATTAATACATTCAGAGCCCTTAAAACAATGTCTGGCACAGGGTATGCTCTATGCAAGTATTAATTCTTATTTTTATTCCTTCAGTCCAATGAATATTTAGGGAACACCTATGGGCCAGGTACCGAGCCAGGCACTGGAGATAGAAAATGGGAAATGAAGACCTACTTCCTTCCTGCCCTCGAGACGCTTAAACTCTATGGGCAGCATCCACAGGCATCCTCGGAGACCTCCTCCAGAGCACAGAAACCTGCCCTGTAGGGAGGGAAGAGCAGTCACTCAAATACCTGCTTTCCAAGGTCATATGTGAGAAAAGTCACGCACACTGACCTCTGCCTTTGCAGACAGAGGAGGATTCCCACCCTTTGTGCCCCCCTGGGGCTCTCCAAGGTACCAGTTGTCAAAGCTGGTCCGTTAGACTGAAATCCTACCCCATTTTGTCTAAACCCCATATTTATTTACTGAAAAACTACCTTTTGTCAAGGCTTTCAGATTTCATTTCTTAGCAAATCCATTCTAGTTAGAATTAATTCCCAACCCAACCCTGTCAGCTGTCCTTTGTCTATAAGAAACAAGCAAAATAATAATAATAATAAACATTGAGAAAATTTCCCAAGGCCAACTTCAATCATCTCATTTTTGGTACCACATAAAACCTTATTGTTAGGTGATGATCTGATGTTAAATGGCCAGTCTACCTAGGACAGCTAAAATATCTCAGCCTGGTTCCTTCTCTGCAGATATGGCAAGTGGCCACTCAGTATCCTCAGTGGATAGGGGGTGGGGGTATCCAACTCTCTAAAACGCCAAGGACATATAGAGGAACATCTGGGATTCCTCTTAGGAATTAATTTTAATTGATCCATTATTCAACAAACATTGACCACAAAGTATATACTAGACACCAGGTTAAAAGGACAACAAGAAACTCTTCATTCAAAGAGTTCACAACCCTATTGGAGACTCAAATATGAAAAAGTTACAATAAAGATGGATAAGCCTGATGATAGAAATATGGGTACAGTGGTTCCTTACTGCAGAGTAATTTGTTAAAAACGTTATTCCATTGCCAACAGGCTTTCCATCTTCAACAACTGTTCTCCTCTACCCTCTGGAAGTTCTTTGGATAAGCCTTCACCTGCCGCACCCTTCCCTCCCACTCCTGGTTGATATGGCAAATTCCTCTTCGTCCTTTAAAACTTTCTTCAGACTATCACAAGCATTTTAAGCATTCCCTTCCCTATACTACTTCTCTAACATTTTTTCATATTTCTCTTTTTGCACATACTATCTTATATTCTTATTAATCATTTGCATATCCTTATTCTTTACTAGACCACATGTTTCTTAAGGGCTTTAATACAGTGCCTAGCCTCTACTAGGTATTCTTAAATGTTCATTGAACTGAACTGTATGTAACAGTATAATGATATTACTACAATGACCACCATCATAACTACTATTTTTGAGTATTTTTATGAATCAGGCATTATGATAAGTACTTACATACATTTGCTCAATTTTCCTCAAAACAACTTTGAAAGGAGAAAGTATCATAGATGGTTTCTCAAGTAAGTGATACCTAACACAGTTTATTGTATGATTTGTTACTTTTCCTTCATTCTTCATGTCTCTCACTCTCTCTCTCTCTCTCACACACACACACACACAAATCTGATAAGCCGTCTTTGAAACTCTTTTACTATTTTGGAGTTGATATCTGACTTAGAGATCTCATTTCTGTATTCCCATTGTACCCTTCATATGTCCATATAAACATGTATCAAGCTAGTATAACTATAAATTTGGTTGTTTGCTTCTTTCCTTAAACTATAAATTCTTTGAAGTCAGGCATGCCTCATTCATTTTTTTTTTCCCAAATAAACATCATGGTGCTTAGTACACAGTAAGTGTTCAATGAGTATTTATGGTAGAAGGAAGGAAAGAAGGAAGGAAGGAAAGAAGGGAGGGAGGGAGGGCAACATCTGTTATAGATCAGATGAGTTATTTAGGTAGAAAATATTACTTCTCATAAAACCCAACACTCTTCAGCCAGGCAAAGGAGAAACAAGATCAATGAACATACTGGAGTCTGGAGTGACTAAGTTAACCAATCACTCATTATAGCACCCCCATTTTATAAAGAGAAAACTAAGAAATGTTGGTAAAGTAAAAGGTCTTCAAATCCTCAATGGACTTTGAGATCTTTAACTTCCTAGCCTGTTTAATTATGGGACCCAACAGTTTTCAAAGATAGTCTAATTGGCTTCTGGTATGCTCCTCAAGCAAAAGTGAGAAAGAACTGGAAATTGTGTCTCCATGTATTTAATAACATTTTTTACTACCCATTCTGTGCCAGATTCTCTACAAGGCACTGGGGACACAGAGCCCTGTCCTCTGAGAGCACCTATTTCTAGAACTGGCCACCCCACCATCTTATGCCCACTACTACTCAAATCATCCAAGGTTAGCACATCAACATGACAACATCTGTGCACTCAACTGCCCAATACAAAGTTTGAACCTACCTAAGGGGCAAGGAAAGAGAAATAATAAACATCTGAAATTGAATTGTCCCCTGACTTTAGCCTAAGAATTGGAGTGACTTTGAGGAGAAAAATTATGCATAGAAACTACATGTAAAATGTGCCCACTTTATTTTTTCCTGCATCATATTTAACAACTATTCGGAAGGTAAAAAATAAGTAAAATAAAAATAAACAACAGAAAAAAATGTCCAGATTCATTAGAAGCTACCTGTGGACTAAAGACAGGCAACCAGCCGTCCCTTGCTCCCCCCCCCTCCCGTATTCTGTAATCTGACTTGCAGGCAACTTCGTGCACAGCCCATGGTCACGTGCCAAAACTCATCCTTCTCCTGAGACATGGAGGCGGTGGGGGGGTGGGGAAGGAGGTGTTTGTGCAGAGAATTCCCACAGATGGGGATGCTCAGAGTGGTCCATCATCCTCTTTGATCTCTTTCCCCATCTTCTCCACTTTCCTGAGTCCCATGGGAAAGTCACTCAACGTCAGTCTATAGTGTCCCCCGTTGGCTCTCAGGTGGTAATAGTTTACAGAATGAGCCAGGTTCCCACTTAAGCAGAGGAGAAGGAAACCCAGCTCCTTTGAAGTAGGAACAAGCACTGTCCCCCATGCAAAGACTGCTGCTCACCTTATCCTTCACCCTGCAACCTCCCAGCCACCTGTGGCTACAGAGCCCCAGGCAAGTGTTAGGCTGTCTCACCAAACCTTGATGCCCAAAGTGCTCCCCACCCACCAGGGCTGCTCAGGCAGCGGGAAGGCGATTATAACCTGCAATTTCTCATCTCAGTTAGCAGGTGACAGGCTCTGATAACATGGCATCCATATGGTGTCACCCCTTCTGTTGAGCACAATTTTAGGGCAAGATTCATACCGCTTCTCTCTGTGCTCAAAATAGATGCCCAAAATTGGGATAGAATTTACATAAGTTGGCTGAAGAGACTGTGTTCAATTAAAAAGCTTTTGTCGCCAAGAAATTTTTTTAGTTGATACATATGCTCCTTTATTGCAATCCTATGGGGGTAAAGATTTTGGTTTTCTCTCTCTCTCTCTCTCTCTCTCTCTCTGTCTCTCGTGCACGTGCTCTTTCTCTCCTCTTCCTCCCTCCCTTTCTCCTTCCATCAATTAATAAATTAAGGAGGGGTGGTTATCTGCCCCCAAGGCTAAGTGAGCAGCAAATGAAGATGCTACCCATATGGAAATAACAGGGAAGCTGGCCCATGAGAAAAAGAAGCAAGTGGTGCCCTCCTGCCTAGCCTGGGGCAGGGCAGGCTGCAAGGCTCTTCTCTGTGTGTAATCTGGGCTCTGTCCCAGAGAGAATGGGTTGTCCCACTTTGCAGTCACCATAAGTCCAATGGAATGCGTTTTCAATTGCACTGAGGCTGAGGCATGAATTTAGAAATATAAAACATGTTTTTTTTTCCATCATGCAATAATAGTGTTCTTGGGCAAAAATTGCGAAACAGAAAAATATAAAGGAGAAGAAAATGCATTGGTGCTTTTACTTTTCAAAGATGAAACTGTTAGCATTGCAGTGTATTTCCTTCTGTGTATATTCATACAAACTAGGGATGGGAATATACAAATGCTTTTGTATCTCTGCATTTTTCTGTTACATTGTATCATGATTTCCTGAGCATTTTTCTATATCAAGTACATTTCCAGAACATCACTTTTAATGAAGGTACTATCATGCATTTAACCATCCCTCTAATTTGGAGATTTATATCATTTCCAATTGTGCAGCTATCCTTCTACAAATATGGCTGCAATTAACAGCCTTGACTTTGTATGCACCTCCGACTATTTCCTTACGATAAATTTGCATAGGTTGTAATTCGAGGTGTCTATTCCATAGTGAAGACAAGTTGCTCTGAGTTTTTCACATGCTTTGGGACTGGTTCATCTTATGATTAATGCATGCAGTTTTTACAATGCCTATTTAGCATCAGAAATGAAATCAGTGTTTAAGAAAGTAATTTGTTTCGAGTGTTTTCCTATGGAAAGCTAAATAACTCTGGATGGGACATCTGTTGTTTTTGCCTGTTCAGCACCCACCCTCTCCCCATAAGAAATGTATGTACAGTTGTCTCCAATCTCCATTCTTGTGGCTCCAGTGGAGCGAAGAACCAATCACCTTTGGATTCAGCAGTGGCCAATCAGACACCCAATGAGGGGCGAAACTTGGACTTTCTTAGGGCTCTCTCTTTCTTCTGAGTTTGCTGAGTGGGTAGAATAGAAGCCCAGAGATGTTAGGGCTCATCTTTGCCATGACATGAGAATAGTCCACCCAAGTTTCAAGTTGGCATGGGAAAAAAAGAGGTAAGAGAGGGCGATGAATAGAATCCTGACAACATTTACAAATTCCGATCGACCTGTGCCTGAAGCTGAGGAAATTACCCCCACAGATTTTTCAGTTCTGTGAGTCATAAAGTCCCTTTGTTACTTAAAATGATTTGAATTAGGCTTCCATCAAGTACAACCTGAAATGTCCAGCTAACATAGACCACCTTCAGGAATCAAACTTAGAGCCTGGGGTTCATCATACCTATAAGCTAACTGGTAAACTACATGATTATCGAACACCTGCTCTGGGTGAAGTTGTATGCTTACTATTCACTGGCAAAACTCCAGTATGACCAGCTCCAGGCTTATAACAAACTGTAGGGCAGGACATAGGATCATGAGGTAGGAACCACTGGGTGTTTCCAAGGATGTGTAGGTCATGCCTTACTAGAAGGAAGAGACATAATTTTGTTTTGATGGGATTTAACTTGAGCTTTGACACATTGGTAGAATTTTCATGGGTGGAGCTTGAGAATGAGGGAATAACATAGCAAATTCAAACAGCTTGAGTGAAAGGGCAGAAGCAGGAAAGCACTCATGGTAGCATGATGGCAGGCATGGAGATTTGTCCCTACTTCCTGAAGTTAATACACCATTAACTGAAGAGGGAGCCAACCATTACCCGTAGTGCTATAATTATGGAGTGATAATTATGCTGAATTACATCTTGCAATGACATATTCCAATTGTTTTTTCACCTACTGAACTGAAGGCTACTTGAGGCTGGGCACAGCCTTTTCTCTGTACACCAAGCTCTTGGCACCTTGCCCTGTTGTACTACACATATTCCCCAAAGACTCATTGACCAAAGAGTAGCTTAAAGCTAATTGCAATGTTCGATGGAACATAATCTATCAGACACTGAGAGATAACATCCTCACCTGGTGTCAGTACCCTTCCTTGGAAGTAGGTCAGGCAAGTGAGTGCATTCATTGCTTTAAACGACTAAATGCTCTGCAATTCTGATAGCTGGCTCTTTTGCTTTCCATGACATTCTCGACCTGACATGCGGGACCTAACAAGGCACCTCGCTCATAAATAAGAACTCGGTAACTATTGGGAAAATTGAATTAATAAATCCTAGACTTCGCTTTGTTTGTCCTTCTGGTCCCTCCAGCTAGCCACACTCTTTGCCTTCCTCCTCATTACCTTATCACATCTTCCAAAAAACAGGTATTCCAATGTCGAGTGCAAAGCTGACGAGTGAGGTTCCTTGGCAGAATTTTCTGGTCCAAGGTTTATTTCCCAAACTATTCTGATCACGAGAATCAGCTGGGGTGCTTGTTAAATACACAGATTATTGCGTCTCTCCTCTGGGAATTCGGGTTCATAGGCTTGGATTGGGGCCCAAAAATCAGGGTTCTGGACAGTCACCTGAAGGGATGCTTTGGGCAAGTTTGGGAAACCCTGCAAATCAACAGAGCTCTCCTGGCTCTAATATGTTAACTAACCACACTCACAAGCAACTAGTTAACATGTAGAAAAGCAGTCCTGTGAAGTGGAGAGACCACTGTCAAGGAAATCCACTGTCTTGGACTCAGATCTTAACACTGACACTCGCTAGCTAGGTGGCTTTGAACAAATTAAGTGACCTCTTTGAATGTGTGCTTCTGCCTTTGTAACGTAAGGAAGACACTACTTGCCTCTTTCCCTCCAAGCAAACTAATTAGATGATGCATGCATATGCGTATGATATATGAGAAGAATTTTTTGTTTGATGTCTGATGGAGGAGATAAGCCTTGCCCCAGTCACTGGTTATTCGTAAATATTAGCGCCACAAAAGTATTCATTGTATGCTTGTCCTCTTTGGTGACAACACACCAAAGCCGGAAGGTCATCTCAATAAATAACAATTAACATTTATTGAGCACTTACTCCACGTCAGGCATAATTCTAGATGAATTATTCAGACGGATCAATTTAATCCTCACAATAACTCCATGAAATAGGGGCTATTTTTATTGCCATTTTTTTTAAAGATTTTATTTATTTATTTGACAGAGAGATAGAGAGAGAGCACAAGTAGGCAGAGAGGCAGGCAGAGGGAGAGGGAGAAGCAGACTCTCCACCGAGCAGGGAGCCCGACATGGGGCTCGATCCCAGGACCCTGGGATCATGACCTGAGCCGAAGGCAGCCGCTTAACCGACTGAGCCACCCAGGTGCCCCTTGCCATTTTTTTTAGTTGGAGAAACTGAGAGGTACTGAGGTATATTTCAACAATCTACCCAAGGTCTAACTGGGGTATTGTTAAATAATCGGTGAGAGGTCACACAGCCATTAAGAAGCAGAGCTGGGCTTTGAGTTCAGACAGTGTGACTCCATCGTCCCTATCTCTGACCCACTAAACTACATGACTTCTCAAGACAACGGGTGGTCCCCATACTGATACGCAGAACATTCAGGGTCTCCACTTACGTACTTCATTGTCCCTCTTTTAAAACAATGCAAAAGGGATCGATGAAAGAGATAAAGGCAGAACACAGAAGCTTTTGAGGGCAGTGAAATACTCTGTATGACACTACAGAGGTAGATACATGTCATTATACCTGTGTCCGAACACATAGGACGCACAGAACTGAGAATGAACTCTAATGCCAACTATAAACCCGAGGTGTTAATGATGGGTCAATGTCAGTTCATAGATTGTAACTAAGTCTCACTCTGGGGGAGATGGTGCTTGTGGAGGAAGTTATGCCTGAGAGGACATAGGGCAACTCTCTATCCCTTCCTCTCAATTCTGCTGTGAATCTAAAAATGCTCTAAAAAAGTAAGTCTATTAAAATAAAAATGTGGGACGCCTGGGTGGCTCAGTCGGTTAAGTGCCTTCAGCTCAGGTCATGATCTCAGGGTCCTGGAATGGAGCCCCACATCGGGCTCTCTGCTTAGTGGGGAGTCTGCTTCTCCTTCTCCCTCTGCCCATTCCCCTGCTCATGCTCTCCCTCTCTCTCTCTAAAATAAATAAATAAATAAAATATTTTTAAAAATAAAATAAAAATGCAAGAAGTAGTTTTCCTATAGACCACCCTATCAGCCAGTAGCTATTACAGAATATTAGTGCTTGATGGCATGTCCGCAAACATTGAATCTAGGGGGTCTCAGACTAGAAGCCCACGTACCAGTTGTATGCCCACAAATTTGAAGTGCTCTTGAGTTTAGGAATGCCTTTCAGGAAGGCACACACTGTGCCCTTGGGCATCGGCTACACCTGGCCATTCACACCTGCATTACCGGCCTAGCCCAGAAACGCACTTGAGTTTGCGCCTTTAATCCAATCTCATTCCTCCAAGGGGAAACAAAGAGCCCAAATGAAATGCATTGCCCAAGTTCAAAGCAAATTAACAGCAGAGTCTGGAATAGATCCCAGCTCTCCCAATTCCAAACCACAATAAAAGAGAGACCACAGCAACGTCCTGGCCATTAGAAAACAAAACAAAAAAAGCAAGCATGAAGCACAGCGAGAAAGAGTGTGAGGATGGCTGGAGGCCGGGAACAGAGACCACCTGATGGTCTCCAGCACGGCCTGCCTCCCCTCCGGCTGGACTTACCCTGGGGGGTGGGGGGTGGGATGGATAACAGGACAGGTGCCCAGAGAGGTCACTCTGCCCTCACAGCCCCCAGGGATTGCAGGGCTCCCCAGTCCCCATTGTTTGTCACAGCCCAGGGAAGTTGGGAGCACTTGGAAGGGCCCCTCCACCCACTGAGGCAGGAGAGGCGAGGACGCACTTTAATTGAAGCTGGCAAAAGAGAATTCTGGAGCCTGGCCGCCTTCTCTTGGCCTGGGGGGTGGGGGGTGGGGGGAGGGCGGCACAATGCCGCGCTCCCTGGGCTGCCTTCAGATTGCCGCCTCAGAGCGGCTTGTAGTTCTGGAGAACTTTTAATAGAAATCTGCAGAATGAAATGGGCTACAGCTGTTTGCCTTGATAAATATATTTTATGCTACATGCCTCAGCCGCCATCTGTTTGCTGATATGAGCACTTCTTCGTGGCAACTAAGGAGAAATCATCAAAGGAATAGCAGGAGATGGGTTTCTGAGCAGGTAGAGAGGGTAAGGCAGACAGGCAGGGGAGCTGGGTTCGGGCTGAAAGGGAGTCCCCGGCCTGGGGATGAAGGAGGCGGCAGAGGGCAGACACAGAAGAGGGGTGCACTGGGCAAGTCAGATAAGCCACCCCGCCCCATTCCTCTCTCCCAGGATTTCCCAGTGTGCTCTCCCAGAGTCTTCAGTCTCTCTTCCCTCCACCTTCCACTTTTGGTCTCTAAAACCAAAAGCAAGATGCTGACAGGAATTGCAAGGAGCCCCCGGCCCTGGCCCGTGGCAAGCATGCCCAGTGGCACAGACATGTGGGGCCGGCAAGAGGCCTGGGGTCCCTGCACTGATTCACCTGTCAGCGGAGCCCAACTCCTGAGCTGGGCTGGGTGCCGAGCAGGCCCAGAAGAGTGTCGAGGCTAGTGCTCCAGGAGTAATCTCTCCTATTCGGGAACCACCCAAGTCCAGGGGTAGTTTTGAAGTCCCTGTGCCGAGCCCTGTGGACACACAGCTACCCAGCCCTGTGAGAAGCAGAGATACAGTCCCTATTTGCTTAGAATGTATATGAGGGGTGAGGACTTCACCTGTTCTGGGTCTCTAAAGTATTTTGGTGAAAGGCAACAGATTTGTTTGCTCTCAAACCATCAAAGCAAGAGAGCACAGGAATGTCCTTAAGAGAAACCAGCATTGGGGCGCCTGGGTGGCTCAGTCGTTAAGCATCTGCCTTCGGCTCAGGTCATGATCCTGGGATCCAGCACCGCATCGGGCTCCCTGCTCCGCGGGAAGCCTGCTTCTCCCTCTCCCACTCCCTCTGCTTGTGTTCCCTCTCTCGCTGTGTCTCTCTCTGTCAAATAAATAAATAAAATCTTAAAAAGAGAGAGAGAGAGAAACCAGCATTTACAGGGAAAGACTTCAAGAGTTTGAGGTTTCTGATTTCTGAATGCAGAACCTATGTGAGTTAGTCTTCCTCCCTCCCTCCCTCCCTCCCTCTCTTCCTTCCTTCTTTCCTCCCTCCTTCCTTCCCTCCCTTCCTCCCTCCCTCCCTTTCTTCCTTCCTTCCTTCTTTCCTTCCTTCCTTCCTCCCTCCTTCCCTCCCTTTCTTCCTTCCTTCCTTCCTCCCTCTTTCCCCGCTTTCTTCCTTCCTCCCTCCCTCCCTCCCTTTCTTCCTTCCTTCCTTCTTTCCTTCCTTCCTTCCTCCCTCCCTCCCTCAGGGACAAATGTGAGAGGCCAATATGACTCACTGCTGTCCTCAGTGGTTCCTATTTCTGGCACCTGATGGCCTCACCTCTGTGTCCCCCCCACCAGCTCTCCTGTCACTCCCCTGAGAGAAAGGCCGCCTGCCTGGGAAACAGAGTGAGCACCACACGGGAGCAAACGGCCCCCCAGCATGTCTCCCTGGCCCCTTTTCCTTCTCCCACCCCTACCTGAGTCGGGGCAGGGAGGCCCCTGCTCTGATGTCTCCCACTGGCAATAAAAGGGCCAACGTGTCAGTACTGGCTGCATCCCGGCACCTCCTTCCTTATCCTCATGGGGCTGCGAAAATCCGGAACGGCCAAGCGGGAGTAGGTTTGGATGCTGCGGGGGAAGAGCAAGGGAACAACCCAGAGACAGGCTGAAAAGAAAGGAAAACTGGATCTCTGATAGTGGAAAACAGGACACGAGCTTCCAAAACATATTAGTCAAAAACAAACTGGACCGAGCACCCGCCGCTCAGTGCCACCTCCTCCCAAGGACGTGGGCAGGGTGACTGCTGGTGACATGCTTTGAGACACTCTGACAGAAGGCACTAAATCATTGTGTACTGAGGACTGTGATTTTCGGTCCAAGAATCCAAGTGCTTTGGACATGCTTGCAAACTGCTGGCTGTTCATCTGAGCCAGAGCGAGCCTCGGGCTCCATCAGAGCACCAGCCCCTGGTATTAGTAAGTGTTTCCATGGCACTTGATATTTTACAATTATCTTTGCTAACACGTCTGCCTTAGCAGAAGTAGCCGGCCAAATGGAAATCCTTCTGCCCTCCCTGATGCCTGTCAGCTTTGGAGGAAAGGTCCCGGCTCGCTCGTACACCTTGAGAGGAGATTAGTAGGTCCTGCCGAATCCCCGAGTTTGCAGCCCCTTCCGTCCACACCCACTTGCTGGCTCCACACTCACATCTTCCACTCCTCTGACCTCATTTCAAGTCCAACTCAAGACAAACTCCATGCATTCATTCATCCATTTACTCATTCCACGAATATTTGTTGAGCACCTACTGTGTGCCAGGCATTGTTTTAGGCACTGAAGATACAGCAGCGAATGAAAGAAACAAACGAAATGATCCTGTCCTTGTGTAACTTACATCCAGTGAGGAGGCAGATAAACAACAAGCAGGTAATTATTTAGTACTATGAATAAAAATAACACCAGGTGAGGGGTAGAGAATAATTGGGAAGGATATTATTATAGATCCAGTGGTCCAATAGCCTGACATCTGAGCAGAAATCTGAACTCAATGAGGGAGTAAGTTAGGCGTCCAGGGGAAAACATTACGGACAGAGGAACCAACAGGTGCAAAGGCCCTGAGGTGGGAACACGCTGGGTGCTGAGAAACAGCAAGGAGGCCAATTTGGTTGGACCGGAGCCAGGGTGAGGCATGGGTTGTCACGGTAATATACACGGTCAGAGAGGGAGCCTTGCTCTAATCAGAAGCCCTCTCTTTTCCAGTCAGCCCAGCCCCCTGTCCTACCCTCTTTTGAAATTCTGTATTGACCCTGCCTCAAGTGGCTCATTTAGACCTTATCAAGGTTTTGGTATTTCGTAGGATCGCTCTTTCATGCATTGTGTTTTCTATACCCAAAGCAGATGGAGGTTCTCCAGATTTCCTTCCAGACTTCTGTGTCTTTCCCGAGCCCCTGGTCATCCTATTCATTCTTCCTTTCTAACACCCTGAGCATCTTTCCATTGCCCCCTTGAAACCAGATGTTGTGAAAGAACCAAGTGTCATCAGTTATATGTTTCCAGGAACCCATCCGAGTACTCCATTAGCTTTTTTTTTTTTTTTTAATCTATGTGATAGACACTGTGTTAGATGCCGGGGATAAAGAGATGAGCAAGACAGGTTCACTCAATAAGCACAAAGTCTAATGGACAGATAAGTTATAATAGAAGAAGTAAATGCTAACACAAAAATACAAATAAAGGGCCCTGAGAACACCGAGGAGAAAGCAATTAGTTTTTCATTCTTCCTAGAGAAGACGGAGAAGGCTTTACAGTGGGGAGACAGGAGAGGTAGGCACTGAAGGATAAGGCAGTGTTTCACAGAGAGAGAAAGGAATGAAAGATGTTAGAACAGGGGTTCTCAACCAGGGGTGATTTTATCTCCGTGGGACATTTGGTGAAGTCTGGAGACATTTTTGGTTGTCATAGCTGCGGGGGGGGGGGGCTGGCTTTTGTCGGGGTACAGAACAGTCCCCCCAGCAAAAACTAGCCTGTCCCAAATGTCAATAGTACCCAGAATGAGAGACCCCACACTGGAAACAAAGGGAACACCATGAGAAATGCAGAGCAAATGAAGGTGGCGGCAGGATGTGATGCCAGAAATATAGGTTCAGCCAGAGACAGAAAGGCCTCATATGCCAAACTGAGAAGTTTTACTCCGTAGACAAGAAAGAGCCGATGAAAGAGAAGTCTGAAAGACATAAAAATCACAGCTGCTAGTTACTGAGCCCATGCTCGGGGCCCCGTGTTTTACTGCATTACCTCTGATTGTCAAGGGAGAGAGAGAAGCCCAGAGGATGGTCGTTATTCTTTCTACATTACAGGTGAGGAAACAGGGAAACCAAAGCTCAGAAAAGGGAATCTGCTTGCTCAGGGACAGTGACAACAGAAGATCCAGATTCGAGTGAGACCCATCCAGTTCCAGAGCCGGTAACATTGGTCCCAACAGCCTCTTCCAGTCTGACCTAGGGTGGCGTCATGAACCCCGCTGGCTCCCGTGGACAGCTGCGCCCCGACCCGTGGGCTGTGACCACCATGCTCTGAACATGGCGGGCGCTGAATAAAACCCTTCTGAAGGAGGAGAACACTGGGTAACACGTAAATCTCTTTGTTTATCACGTGGCATGGTTCCATTCTTTCTACTCACTGGCATATTTTGTGTCCCAGGAAACATGCTTTAATTATATCTAGAGAACAATTGAGCATTTGCTGATCTTTCCCTTTTTATCTTTCCTTCCCATCCTTCTTCCTCCATCCTTCCCTTTTCCTTCCTTCCTTCTTTCCTTCCTTTCTCTCTTTCTTTCTTTTTCTTTCTTTCTTTCTTTCTTTCTTTCTTTTTCTTTCTTTCTTTCTCTTTCTTTCTTTCTTTCTTTCTTTCTTTCTTTCTTTCATCTTTCTTTCTTTCTTCCTTTTGAAAGGATGTGCTTGGCAAACTATGAATATTCACCAAAACTCAATTTTGTTTCCTCCTGAGCACACAACCAAATGACATTTCCCAGCTGCCTTTGCAGCTGTGTGACTGAATTCTGGCCAATGAGATCTCTGCGGAAGGGTCATGTAGTACCTATATAGCCCATAAAAAAATCATGCACATGCTATTCCTGCTCACTCTCCCCACCTGCTGCCTGCACAGAGAGGACATGGAGCGTATACAGTTCAGCAGAGATGGAAGAACACAGGCCCTTCAGTCCCAGAAAGCTTGCCTGCAACCCATTACTGCTGCATTAGGCTTAGTGTGAATGACGCTCGCATTGGGTGAAGCCAGTAAGATTTGGAACTTTGCTTGTCAGTGTAGTTGGATTTACTTGCCCCACCTGATACGGGGAGCATGCAGGAGAGGTGAGTGACCTAGAACTGAGTTTCCCACATACACAGAAAATTCAAACAAGTGGCTTCTTAGGCAGAAGTCCTGAAGGCAAGTATAGGCAGGGATGGCAGTCATCCAGAAGTCAGTATCCTCCTAAATGTCTGCTTTGCTATCTCCAGTGATGTTACTCTGTTTTCATATATACCTCTAGATCTGAGCAGATGTCACATTTCAGGCAGAAAGAAGGAAGAGCACATAAGAATTGCCCCCAGCTGAGTCAGCCCCATCAAAGGGCTTGCCTAAAAGCCCCACCTAATGCCCTTGCTCAGGTCTGATGAGCCATGCCTCCCTGCAAAAGGAGGCTGGAAAACATCATCTTTTTTTTTTTTTTTCAGATTTTTTATTTCTTTGACAGAGAGAGAGCGAGAGAGCACAAGTAGGGGAAGCAGCAGAGGAAGAGGGAGAGGGAGAAGCAGGTTCCCCGCTGAGCAAGAAGCCCGATGTGGGACTCGATCCCCGGACCCTGGAATCATGACCTGAGCCGAAGGCAGCCACTTAACTGACTGAGCCACCCAGGTGCTCCCAAAACATCATCTTTTTACCAGTATCCTGTCACTTGGAATGAAATCAGAGTTTTACAGGGAAGAAGGAAAATGGTTATTGTGTGGGAAACTCAGAGTCTTCCTTAAAAGAAGGGAGAGGGGCACCTGGGTGGCACAGTCAGTTAAAGCGTCTGACTCTTGGGACACCTGGGTGACTCAGTTGGTTAAGCAGCTGCCTTCGGCCCCGTCATGATCCCAGGGTCCTGGGATCGAGTCCCACATCAGGCTCCTTGCTCAGCAGGGAGTCTTCTTCTCCTTCTCTCTCCCTCTGCTTGTGCTCTCTCTCTGTCAAATAAATAAAATCTTTAAAAAAAAAAAAAATGTGTCTGACTCTTGCTTTCGCTCAGGTCATGATCTCCAGGTCGCACGATAGAGCCCTGTATTGGGCTCTATGCTCAGTCCAGAATCTGCTTGAGATTCTTACCACCCCCACTCCCTCCGCCTTCCTCCCCTGGCCCCCCTCCCCCCAGCTCCTGCTCTCTCTCTCTAAAATAAATAAATAAACCTTAAAAAATAAAGAAAGAAAAGAAAAGGGAGAGAATAGTGGTTTGGAATCAGAAGTTTCTGCCCAGACTGGTTATGTGATTGCTGCCTTCCCCTTCTGCACCGGGCAGTCTCTGGTCTCGGTGGCCTGTGGGGTAAACATGTGGGTGTCTAACCTGGCTCTGCCCTAGGAAGGCCGACCCTCGCCTCCTTTTCTTGGTTACCTCCGAGACAGGATGCCGTCCCCACCCATCCCTTGCACTCGGCCCAAACCTGTGCATACTAGCGGACACCTCCACTCCTCAGAGCCCATCCCACCACAGCACAGCCCCCCCCCTTCTCTCTCAGCACTCCTTCCAGCAGATTCTCCCACCACACAGAGCACCAGGGCTCCTGGGAAGGAGCTGCGTTGGTGCTCCTGAGCATTGGCTGCTTTTCCCCCCTTCACAGTTAACACCATAAAAACACACGATCTCCTGCCATCAGACTAAGCCAATTTCCAAGTCCTACGTGAAGTTAGCGCTGCTCTCTGCCTCTCCCGCTCGGTGTTGCTAAACGCGGTTCCCCGTGGCACTCGGCACAGGCCTGCAGGGAGAAAATAACACAGAATTAGCCTTGAACGTAGGTGTGGGGGAGAAAATACAGCTTTGCCAAAATGAGGATAATAAAGGGCCAGTAATCACCCCTTTAACGTTAGCACTTTGGGGTGCCACGTGGAAAAAAAAGTTGTGCTGGATTTTCAGATTTTATAATAGGACTTACTGTAGCTGATTAGTCCCTCTTCTTCCCACCTGTGTGCCCAAGCAGCAAGAGCAAAGAGGCAAGCCGAGGAAATGGAAGTCAGCCTGCCCTGTCGTCTGGCGCCCGGGAAGCAAGCGTAGGAGAGGGGCCATCTGACTCAACAGTGCAATGGGTCATGGACCAAGGCAGACTCCCCTAGCCTAGGCCCTGGCACCAGTGTGCTGGGATTTTAGAAATAGACTTTACATAGTTTGGTATAGTTCAGTGATTTCCCAAAAGATGAGAATGCCTCTCTTTGTTTCCCCCACTTCTATTTCACTGAGTCTAATTTCTTTTTCTCCGTCTTATATGAGACACACCCCACTCACCCGTCAAGGAGACTTCGGTAATCCAGGACAGTGCTTCCCAATTGTGAATGGGCATACACCTCGTGTAGGAGATCTTGTTAAAATGTAGAGCCTAAGGTAGGTCTGAGACTCTGAACTTTGACGGGCTCCCAGCTAATGCCAGCGCTGCTGGCCTATGGACCATACCTTCACCTTGGCATCATTGACAAATAAACTTTGACTGGGTTAAGCAACTGAGATTTAAAGATATGTTTGGGGGCGCCTGGGTGGCTCAGATGGTTAAGCGTCTGCCTTCGGCTCAGGTCATGGTCTCAGGGTCCTGGGATCGAGCCCCCTCGTCAGGCTTCCAACTCAGGGGGGTCTGCTTCTCCTTCTCCCTTTGCCTCTCCTCCTGCTTGTGCTCTCTCTGTCTCTGTCTCTCTCTCAAATGAATAAATAAAACCTAAAAAAAAAAAGATATGGGGCGCCTGGGTGGCTCAGTTGGTTAAGCGACTGCCTTCGGCTCAGGTCATGATCCTGGAGTCCCAGGATCGAGTCCCGCATCGGGCTCCCTGCTCGGCAGGGAGTCTGCTTCTCCCTCTGACCCTCCTCCCTCTCATGCTCTCTGTCTCTCATTCTCTCTGTCTCAAATAAATAAATAAAATCTTTAAAAAAAAAAGATATGTTTGTTAGAGCATGGTCTAGAGCACAATCAGGACCTTGGATGGAAGACCCTATGACTTTTTTTTTTAAGTTTTTATTTAAATTCCAGTTAGTTGACATACGGTGTAATATTAGTGGCAAGTGTACAATATAGTGATTCGACACTTCCATACATCAGCCAAGTGCCCTCCTCAATCCCCATTCCCTGTGTCACCCATCCCCCCACCCACTTCCCTTCTGGTAACCATCAGTTCGTGAAGACTTTTAGAAGTGCTGATCCCTACACCTCAAAAGGTCATGAATGTAAGACTTAGAGGCATATTTGAAGTCAGAGCACTCTAACAAAGAACCATTCACAGCACCAAGGTGTTTGGAGGCGGATTCATTGTTTCCAAGAGGTACCACACACTCTACATAGACTATGAGCAGGCGACTCTTCATTGTATGGTAGACCTGTGGAGAGTTTTGTTTGCAAAGGGGCCAAAGAAGCTTATGCTTCCTTCCCTACTTTGATATCAACAAATGACTTTGTCAACAGCATCCCCAAAACTGATGATCTTGGGGAAACTAAGCCAGGACACAAGGTGTTCATCAGAGCACAAATCTTAAGGCTCTTTTCTTTTAAACTAGCTTCCTAGGGATCACCCGACGGTGTCAGGAATCATAGTGCCCAGCTCGGCACTGCTTTCCAGAGCACCCGTGACCATCTTCCAAGCATACACCAGGCAACATGTGGAAGGGTCTCTCAAGTCTAGAGAATCCACAACAATAAACTGAACCACTTTGTCCACCCAGCTCTTTGCCCCTCACCTAACTTTCTTTCTCTTCTCCTGGCCACATAACTACCTCTTTCTCTCCTAGATTCTTCCGATTGTGCTTTATTTTGTCCTCGCTTCGCTCTTCAGATTGGACACATTTCTGTTGCCTTCCCAGTTACAACGGTGTCACTTATATTTCTCTTGTCTCCATTTCCAACTTTGGGATGGCAGATATGTCCTTCAGCCACATCAGGTAGGAATCTCCCCCTTCCATGCTCTCTCCCAGGTGACCCCCTCCACCCATGGGTTCAGTTACCATCTGTGTGCCTATATATCCCAAACCTACATCTCCAGACCAAAGCTGTCTTCAGCATCCCAGACATAAATACCCACAGGCACATCAAGTTCAAGGTGTTGTCAACTGTGCTGATCATGAGATCTGGAAGAATAAAGGAAAGAAGCAGGGAAAGAACTTGCTTTTTAATCTCCCAGCTCATGAAGTGACACTGTCACCTCCCCACCTGCTCTGGACACCTGGGAGCCATCCCCCACTCTTCTTCTTTCTCAGCCTCCCACAGCTCAATCGACGGTTAAGGTCTGGAACTTCCATCCTCCAAACTGCTGTGGAAGCTGCCATGTTTTTTACGATTTCAGTGTCTTCACACCACCTTTTCTCTCTGCTTGGGTACTTTTCCTCCTCTCTTTAAATGGCTTGTTGTTAGCCATCTGGAGGACGATGCCCCCATTGTCTTTGACTCACCTGCAGTGTGTTACCATCTGTTATAGAAAGAGCGGCGTGAGAACGTGAGGCATGAGCGAATCAGTTAGGAAAGGCTCTTGGTATGTTGGGGGTTCTACCTGGAGCTGTATTGTCCCTGGCATCCATGTCATTTCGACAACGCTGTCAAAGACACTGATATTTACCCCAGGAGAATAATTCCCAATTATTCCAAGAGAAAAGAATTACCCCCATGACTCAGCATCGAACAGCAAAGTCTGTCCACTCGTGATGTTTTTTGTGTTTTTTTTTTTTATCTCCAGAGAGCATGTCCCAGCAGGTGAAAGTTTACCACACAAATTCCCCTCTGACTTATTTCTTGTCAACAGGGAGATAGGGGAGATGAGAGGCTGTTTGGAAGAGATTAACGAGCCCACGTGCCGTCTGTCCCAGGAGCATCATCTTCCTCCCCTTCTTTTTGCCTCTTCTTCTCCCCAGAACACTTCTCACAAAAGGGTCCTTCTAGGCTGTTTTCTACAGTGCCTCCTTTACTCCCCAGCCCCAAGTGCTTTCCAGGAGCTGTTGAACGATGCAGACAAGTTACGTAAGAATTATGCAGACAAGTTACACAGAATCTCGAGACTTGATTTCCAAGCGCTGAGTCTGCCACTTGCCTGTGACGCACAGGTGGGCGGGTCCCTTAACATCCCCCGGCCCCAGGGTCTTCATTTATAAAATGGATGCCTGCCCCCCTCAGTTACTACGCTAATTATCCAAAGTATTATCAGCATTTTACAAACTCCAGCGCATGCTACAAAAATGAATGTTATTATCACTGATAACAGACATAATTTACAAACAGCTTTTTTATTTGTGGAGGTGGTTACAAACTGCTCGAAAAGCATTGACCACGGGGCACCTGGGTGGCTCAGTCGTTAAGCGTCTGCCTTCGGCTCGGGTCATGATCCCAGGGTCCTGGGATCGAGCCCCGCATCGGGCTCCCTGCTCAGTGGGGAGCCTGCTTCTCCCTCTCCCACTCCCCCTGCTTGTGTTCCCTCTCTTGCTGTGTCTCTCTCTGTCAAATAAATAAATAAAATCATGGGCGCCTGGGTGGCTCAGTCGTTAAGCGTCCGACTCTTGATTTCAGCTCAGGTCGTGATCTCAGGGTTGTGAGATCGAACCCTGTGTTGGGCTCAGCACAGAGTCTGCTAGGGATTCTCTCTCCCTCTGCTCCTCCCTCTGCTCATGAGCGCACGCTTGCTCTCTCTAAATAATCTTTTTAAAAAATGAGAGGGAACTGCAGTAACCAAGAGGAGGAGCAAGTCCTTAAAACACATTATGTAACAGGGGCACCTGGGTGGCTCAGTCGTTAAGCGTCTGCCTTCGGCTCAGGTCATGATCCCAGGGTCCTGGGGTCGAGCCCCGCATCAGGCTCCCTGCTCCGCGGGAAGCCTGCTTCTCCTTCTCCCTCTCCCACTCCCGCTGCTTGTGTTCCCTCTCTCGCTGTCAAATAAATAAAAATCTTAAAAAAAAAAAAAAAAAGCATTGACCATTACGAAGAGCAGAAGAAAAAGCAGAGGGAAGATGGCAATGAATCAGGAACAGAAGAGAGTCTGGTGATGGGAAGGGGCCAGCACTTAGATTCTGGGAATTGGGGGTGAAAGGAGGCAGGTGTGGGTTGCAAGCAGCATCGTTCCTGCCGACCCTTGGAGGCCACCTTATGAAGTTGCGATGTTTTTCCGGAGACCCGGGGAGCCATAAAAATGTTTAAAGAAGAAGCTGAGCATCATGAGAACGTTTTTGTCTAATAAAGCTATTTGTGCTGCACTGTGGATATTGGACATGGGTGGGTCAACACTGAAAGTAGGGAAACCAACGTAGGACTCTGGCAGGGACCCAAGTGAGATGTGGCATTGTTGTGGCTTGGAGAGCAGCGGTGGGGCTGGGAAGTGATAGATGGATTCAAGAACTGATAGGCAGCATCATCCACGTGTCACAGTCTCATCTCTGAAATCTTAGCTCAGCAACTACAAAGGAGGGCCTCTAGGAAGGGAGGCACCGAACTTCGAATCAAAAGATCCGTGTTTGATCCCTAGACAGGCAGGTCATTAATTAATTAGTCATTAGCATTAGCTTCAGGGATTTGGGCAATCCATGAGCAAGCCTCACTGTTCTCATCTATAAAATGGGGATAATAATGCCTGCCCTGCCTCGCTTGCTGGGTGGTTATGACGCTTAGGTCAAATGTGACACACGAGATATGTTTTGTAAGTTGCCAAGCACAGCATAATTGTAGAGAAGTCACAGCATTTTCTAGAGACACACGCAAGCCAAACACAAACAGAATAGACATGAAGAGGAAAAGAACATTCAGCTCCTTATCGGGGCCTCCTGCTTGATGCTTCCCTGGCCTACCTTGACTTGGATTAGGCCGGGGCTCATTTCCATCGTTCTTTAAATTTTATAAAGCCTTTCGTAATGAGAAAACTTTGTGAGAATCTTATTACACATAGCAAAGACCAAAATCAGCACAAAGCTCACATATAAAAGCTTTAGGAAAAAATAAGGATTTCTCTAGAGGCTCTATATGTGCTTAAATGGCGCAGAGAGCTAAATTGCGAAATTACAAATGAGATGTGGGATGGCATATTTGATTATATGGAGTCATCTGCAATGCCTCATAATATGTAAGAAATTTGAGAGACTGTTTATCTGGCACTGAGCTCCAGGAGGAATCTGCAGGAGAACGGAATAAGCCCTAATAGGGCATTCAGAAGACAGAGGGTGTCCTTGGAGGGGGACCGCATGGGCTCATCTTCTCACCTCGAGCCTCGGATCCACTTTCTCCCCCAAATTCCAAAGGCTCCCGTGGACTTTATTCGAATTGCCTCATTTGAGAAGAAATGGAAAGATTATCCCCATTTCATAGGTAATGAGCCTATGTCCTAAAACAATTATAAGGCATGGTCTCTACTCTCAACCAGTTGACAATCTAATAGGGTCCACACAATAGGGGTCTGATACAAATAACTACCCTCCATGGCCCAGTGCTAACAAGGCCTCGTACATGCGGTGGCAGACAGAAGAGAGGCTCCACAGCCAGGCAAGACTGCAATTACATCCTGACTGCTGCTTTCCGGGCTTGAGGCCCTGGATGAGGGGCCTCAGCCTCCCTGAGCCTTGATTTCTTCCTCCGTGAAGCACGGACAGCAATGTCTCATCCTGCATGTCGGTGGAATGAAATAAAAGGGTCGTGTAGGGTGCATACCCAGCAATCCCCTCCTGGAAGTGCTCAATTAATATTCTGTGTGTCTTGTGGCTTGTTAATACTCTACCAATGTAGTGGAAAACCATGCCATGAGCCAGAGGCGGGCACAGAAGGGAGTACTGGGCCACGTCTGATTCCTAGATCAGCACCATGCTCTTCATCATTTAGGTACATCATTTAGGTCCTAGCCACAGTATCCCAAAGTGCAGGTATCATCCTAACAATCAAAGAGTCTGTATTTCTCAGAAGCCCCAGGCAACAGGATCGGACACAAGCAGGTGCCCTCCCGGACCCAGATTCTGCTGGAGCACCCCCACCCGGCCTTCTCTCCCCACCCAGCCAGGCCTCACATGGGCCCGAAGCTGTCTGGCCCGGCTGGCTTTGGAAGACCAGCGTTCAGAGTTGCTGATGCTGCAAGAGTGCCCAGCGGGCAGGCGTGCGGGTGGGAGGCGCTCACAGGAGGGAACAGATTGAGAAGGGCTTTGGGAAGTCTCTGGCACAGATGCCAAGGCAGAAGAGAAACTCTTCCCTGTACTCCATCTTCCTACCCCTCCCAGCCCTGAATTCAGGGATGAGGCAAGGAACTTGAGATGGGAGCTGTACCTTTGAACGCAGCGATGTCCAGCGCCTCCTCTTCAAATCCGGGCTGTGGAGGTTGTGACCCTGGGGGCCAACATCAAGGCGTATGTAGTAAAGCCCATGTGTGGGGGTCCACGCCATTCCCAACTACGAGGATTTATAACCTGACTACAGAAAGCACAGGTGAGTTCTACACAAACAAACAAACACGTAATCTGTGTGTGTGTGTGAGTGTGTGTGTGTGTGTGTTGAGTGTGAGCATGTACTAGAATAGAGAGCCTGAGAAGATAGGACACTTACATATTTTAATTTGACTTAACTCTTCCTCATTATTAAAAGGATGAGGATGGGACTTGGAGAGAGTAAGGAAATAGGACAAAAGCATAAAGAGAAGGATTTTTCCTGTTGGACCCTCCCATTTTCCCTCATGCCACAGCTACCTCTCAAGGAGAGTCTGCAACAGCATTTCCTAAAATTGTTCTATGTTATAATTCACACAGACACACACGCACGTGCGCACAAGATTTCAGTAACATTCCTCAGTTTGGGACACATTGTTTAACCTTTTGTCTTAGAACTTGTCATAGAAATATGGCTATAAGAAACTTTGGCTATAAGATCCTCCTGGGTAATCAAACCACACACCTTTCTAGATTCTGCTGTCTCCCCTAAATCAATCAACAGATAGATGTTAAATGCCCACTAAGTACAGGGTCCTGGACAAGAACTTCCAGAAGATACAAGAAGGTCTGAGATTATTTTCTCTGCAGCTACAATCACAAACTCTACTGATTTGCTCTGCTAAATTTATCTCTGATCTGCCAATTCCTCCCTGTCCCCACTGCCCTCGTCATCTTATTCCCAGACCTTGAACTGGTCAGCTCAGTTGCCAGTTCCTCCAAGAAGCCTTCCCCAACCGAATCCCTGGCTTTGTTCAATGTTCCTCATCTGTGTCCTCAGAGACCTTGAGCTTCCATTTTTGGTAACACCACATGATATTAACATAGAGTGCTTTTGGATCTGCCTCGACACTAATCTGATCGCAGTCTCTTAAAGGGCTTTGTAACCCTTTCATGTATAACACAGTGTCCGCCCCTCCGCTGATGTTCCAATGATGCCTATTGGCCAATGCCTAGCTTCTGTCACAGCATGTGTTACTGTGTTATAATTACCTACGTAACTGGCCATCTCACCTAGCCAACTGTGGGCTCTGCAAGGGCAGAACCCCACTCATCTTGGAATCCCCGGTGCCTACCGCAATGCTTGGTGTCGCGTTACAAACAAATGGAAGAATGAATGCATTACACCTGAATGAATAAATTTCCAGATTCCCTATGATTTCTCTGAGGCTCTCTCTAATTCTAAAATAAGAGTTGATGTGTACCACATGAGTGCAGAGACAATAAGCACTATTATATTTCTCAGGAGGAGAAGATCACTTTCAGCTACAATGATTGGGGAAGATTTCCAAGAGGAAATGGGATTTCAGCTGGGACTGGAGGATGCATAGGATCTGAGTGTGTGGATGGGGTGCAGAGAGGGGATCTTCTAAGAGGAAGGAAGAGCAGGAGCAAGGGGGCAGAGCTGAGAAAGAATAATCCTAATAGCCACCAGGTTTGTTTTGTGTGTCTGATCTGTATGGAAATTGGAGAAACGTTTCCATTGCTTGCTATTGCCTCCACATGCACTTCAGAGCTAGCATGTTATCCGATTTGTTCTTCACACCCGATCCTTCATAACTGAAGTTTCTGGGGTGGGAGTGGGAGGATCGTAGAGTGACCACCTGTCCCAACTTGCCTGGGATTCATGGTTTTTCGGGACTCGGGACTTCTAGCACTAAGATGGGAAAAGTCTCAAGCAAATAGGGATGAGGTGGTCACCCTAGCCCTAGTGAATACAGAGATAACTAAAAGTAGCCAAATGAAGCTTGTAGAAACCACTCTGCACCACTGCCCCTACTGTGGATCCTAGCTCCTGATTCATTTTCTCTTCTGAGGACAAAAAAGAAAGGGTTTTACAACTGACGGAAAATGTTTTACCCTCTCCAGGAAACGTTCTCTCATGCCTTCCCCTCCTGATTCTGGTGGCTCAAGGCTACCACATGAAAATTGCTATCATGTATTTACCAGTTATTATGTGGCAGTGATCTCTTGTCTCCATTCCCCAAAACACAATAAACTCCTTGCTGGCATGGACTGTGCTTATGTATTCTTGCAGCTTCAAAATACAGCACTATGCAGACCACCCCATACGTATTTGTTGAATGGATGCACTTATTGGTTGGTTTATTGGCACGCTAGATGATCGTGACTCATGATTTGAATATTCCACAGAAACAAGTGGACCCATCCTAAAGTGACTGGTGTAGATCTTCCTGGAAACAGTCAACTCTACTTGCAGTCCTTCACTTTAAAGGGAAGATTGAGGCAGGTTTTGCTGTTGAGCAGAAATACATCATGTTACACCAGCTGATGTCTTAGGGACCAACTCTCTAAGGCTGAAGGGCTCAGCAAGCCTTAGGCCACCAAGGGCCCATAACTCCCCAGACACTGTCTTAGGTTCAGTGGTGAGCCAAAACAGCTTTCATAATGGTCCCGCCTGGTGTGGCCGCACAGCCCAGGGGTGGCAGCTGGTGGCCAGGCCTCTCTGTAGACTCGTTGGAAGCCTTGTCCCCAGTGGGCCATGAGGTTCCAAGCAACTCTTGCTACATCATGCTAAGATTTGGGGGAAGGGATGAACTGCAAGGGAAGGAATTCCAATTTGGATACAGGAAAGAGTTTATGGATGAACCAATGTCAGCTAACTATATCATCCCCAAGTTTTTATTTTTAAAACTTTCAAACCTCTAAAAGGTTGAAAGTATAACAGGAATAAAAATGCATATACTTTCTTTCCACTCCATTCACTAATTGCTAACATTTTCCTGTATTTGCTTCAGATGCCTCTTAACATTTTTGCTAAACCTTCTGAAAATTAGTTACAGATATTTTGAGGTTTGACCCCTGAAACACGTTAGCAGGTACCTCCTAAAAACTAGGCATTACCTTACACTTACACAATGTTTTTTTTTCACTCCCAGGACATTTACCTCCCAAAACACTGATCCAGTAATATCATCTAATAGATTGCCCATATAAAAATGCCCCTGATTGTCTTAGTAACAGTCTATAACATTTTTTCTGATCCAGGATCCAATCAAGAAACATCTGTTCCATGTTATTGTCATTCTCTTTAATCTGGTTAGTCTTTTGATCTACAACAGTCTCCTACTTTTTTTTTTTTTTTTTTTTTTTAGTCTTTTGTGATGGGCAGTTTTGGCATCCAGGCCAGTGCCTTGTAGAATACCTTGTAGTCTAGATTTGGGTGCCTCTTTCTTCACTATCAAATTCAGAGTAGACATTTGTGGTGTAAGTACTACATAGGTCATATTGTAGCTTTCTCATCCCCTCTCTATCAGGAAGCTCATAATGTCTTTTTGTTTCAGCATTGATAATGATTCCCACAAGGCATGGAAGCCTCTGGAGCAAGAATGAACGAGGCAGTCAGGCAGGCTATTCTTTTTCTGTCACTTGGTTAAGGTGATGTCTGCCAGATTTTTCCACCATTGTAGATAATAAGTAATCTATGGGGTGAGACCGTGTGAATAACCGATTCTCTAATAGCCTGCCCTCAATGGATTTATCATTCCGCCATTAATGGTCTTTGCATGAATTATTGCACTAGTGATTGCAAATGGTGATTCTTCGAATTCTATCACTTCTTCTATGTAGACAGGCTAGCATTCTTCTATAAAGAACACCATCCCGCCATCCACACACATACACGCTTATTGACTAACTTTTGGTCTTGAAATAATTATAGACCCATAGGAAGTTACAAAAATATTCCAGAGGCTCTGTGTACCTGACACTTAGCTTCCCCCAGGGATAACATCCTACACAGTACATTATCAAAACCAAGAAGTTGACATTGGTGCGATGTGACTAGATTATGGATGTCATGTGGATTGTGCTACTTTATTTTTAATTTTTAAATTTTGTCCGAATTTTGCACTATCACTTTGGACTCTTTTTTTTCATGGTATTATAATCTATTACCACTGTTATTCTTTCTCACACTCAGACCATCTAAAGTCTGACCTGCGAGAACCCCTTCGAGCCAGCTCCGGGATCTTGTCATGACCCATCTCAGTCTTTGAACTGTATTCTTTGGTTTCTTATACAACAAGATGTCTCAAGCTCCAGACCTGTAATTAGCCATTTCTCCAAGGAGCCCTGCTTTTTTCTTTCCTTTTTTTTTTTTTTTTTCTCAGAAACTTGATCTTGATTCCAAGCCTGGATTTCTTTCACCGGCAAATGATATTTAGGTATAATATAAGATCTGGGTTCCCAGTGAGTTAATTGCTATTGGAGTTTTACTTCAAAGACTTCTTTTGGGGATAAACCTGAGTTCAGACTGATTCCTCTCATTCAAAGCCAACATTACAGGAGTCTTCCTCCCGTTTCCCTATCTATCGTATATTTCTATACCCTCTTCTGCCTGGTTCCTATCACCATCAATATGTTTAACTCATTTGTTTAGTCCTACGATACACTCAAAATGATTGGAATTACTGTACCAATACTTTACCGACAGCAGACCTACTAAGTAAATTCAAAGTGTCCTTACAGTTCTCTTTTTTATAACCCACTCAGAATATACTGTGCTTGAATGTTTTGAGTTAATGATTTATTTTCTGTAAGGTTGCGCTATCAATTTGGTATTTGGTTGGCTTCCTTTGTTTCATTACGTATTCTGTTTTAAGACTTGCTTCATATTTATCCTTACTGATCTAATTTTATTTTAAAATATAGGAAGCATTTATATGATTTATAAGTCAAAATAATATGATAAGATGTATTCCAAGAAGTCTCACTATCACCTCTAATAATCCCTGCTCCCTTATTCTCGCACACCTCACATTTTCCTTAGTTTCTGGCTCATGCTTCCTGCATTATTATTTTAAAATATTCATTTGTTTATTTTGAAAGGGGGAGGAGCAGAAGGAGAGAGAGTCTTAAGCTGACTCCATGCTAAGCATGTAGCCCAACACAGGGCTCAATCTGGTGACCCTGAGATCACGACCTGAGCTGAAACCAAGAGTCCATTGTATCCCCCAGGCATCCCTCCTGCATTACTTTTTTTTTAAAGATTTTATTTATTTACTTGAGAGAGAGATAGCGAGAGTATCTCTCTGTGGGGAGGAGAGGGAGAAGCAGGCTCCCCGCTGAGCAAGGAGTCCAATGTGGGGCTACATCCCGGGACCCTGAGATCATGACCTGAGCTGAAGGCAGACGCTTAACCAATTGAACCACCCAGGCATTCCTTGCATTCCTTTTTGAAAATACAAGGAAATAAGTACACGTTTTCTCATTTCCCTCTTACATAAAAGGCAACCTACTACATTTACTCTCTCACGTCTTACCTCTTCCTCTTGACATATCCTGGAAATCATTTCCTATCATTTCATAGAGAGTTTCTTCATTCTCTTTTACATTGTGTGTATTCTCTAGTGTGGATATACCATAGATTATTTACCATATCTTCTATAAAAGAGCATTTAAGCTGACTCCAATGTCTTCTTACAACAAACAGCATCACAATAAATAACCTTATCACAAGTGGTTCATATTTGTGGAAATGTATTCAGGGTAAATCCCAACAAGAATAATTGCTAGCTCAAATAAGTCAAAAAGAGAAAGACATGTATCATATGACCTCACTGATATGAGGAATTCTTAATCTCAGGAAACAAACTGAGGGTTGCTGGAGTGGGGGGTGGGGTGGGAGGGATGGGGTGACTGGGTGATAGACACTGGGGAGGGTATGTGCTCTGGTGAGCACTGTGAATTGTGCAAGACTGTTGAATCTCAGATCTGTACCTCTGAAACAATGCAATATATGTTAAGAAAAAAAAGAAGAAGATAGCAGGAGGGGAAGAATGCGGGGGGAATCGGAGGGGGAGAAGAACCATGGGAGACAATGGACTCTGAAAAACAAACAGGGTTCTAGAGGGGAAGGGGGGTGGGAATGGGTTAGCCTGATGATGGGTATTAAAGAGCGCACGTTCTGCATGGAGCGCTGGGTGTTATGCACAAACAATGAATCATGGAACACTACATCAAAAACTAATGATGTATTAATGTATGGTGATCAACATAACAATAAAAAATTTTTAAAAAAAGAATAATTGCTAGCTCAAAAAGTAAATGCATAGTTTTGTTCAATATGCCAGATTTTCCTCCATGGAGACTGATCATTTTACTTTCTCATCCGCAGTTTATGGGAGTGCCTGTTTCCCTACAGCCTGGTCAAAGTGTGCATTGTCAACCTTTTGAATTCTGCCAACCTGACAGATAAAACATATCACCAAAGTGTACTTTTATTTTGCATTTCTCTTATTAACAGTAAGTTTGAGCAGTTTTTAAAAATGTTTAAAGACCCTTTGTGTATATTGTTCTCTGAAATGTCTGCTTCTTTTGCAGACATGTTTCTTTCAAGTTTTCAGACTTTCATTCCTTGGTTTTCAAATATTCTTTAGTATTACAGAGGTATTAGCCCTTTCTCTGTGATATATATTGCACATACTTTCTCCAAGTTTGTGGTTTGTTCTTTTGACTTTGTTTGTGTGGATCTTTTTTTTTTTTTTTTTTTGCTATGCAAAATTTTGGATTTTTTAAAAATATTTAAATATTTTTTTAAATATGTAACTTTTATCAGTCTTTTTCCTTATTAAATCTGGATTTTCAATCATGATTGGAAGGACTTTCTCCACACTCAGATTATAAAGAAACTCACTCACTTGTGTGGTTTCTTTTCTTCTTTGTTTTTTTTTTTCCACATTTAAATTTCTGATCCATGTGGAGGATATTTTAGAAGATGGTGTAAGATATGGATCTATTTTTATGTTTTCCCAAATGGCTATTCAATTGTCCAATCCTTTATTAAGAAGGATTTCCCAGAGCTTCTTGTATCTGGAGGGCTTCTGCACTCAAGAAGTCCCACAGTCAACACTAGGCATGTCAAAACAGAAATCGAGGGGCACCTGGGTGGCACAGTTGTTTGAGCCTCCAACCTTAGTTTCAGCTCTGGTCTTGATCTCAGAGTCATGATGTCAGGGTTGTGAGATTGAGCCCCATGACAGGCTCCTCAGTCAGTGAGGAGTCTGCCTGGGATTCTCTCTTTCCTTCTCTCTCTGCCCCTCCCCCCACGTGTGCTCTCTGTCCTCTCTCTCTCTCTAAAATAAATAAATCTTAAAAAAAAAAAGAAATCAACATTTAGAGAATTTTCTTTCTGTAACTGTTCAGTGTGATACTGCCAAACCCTGAAAGGAAGAGAAGATAGAGAAGATGCTGGGGAAAAAAAATAATAAATAATACTGAGGAACTCAGAGTTTCTATATTATATATTTTGCTTAATATTTTTAAGAAACATATGCTAATGACAGAAATTTCAAACTGAACAAAAAGTTGGATGGTGAAAAGTAAAATCACCTTCTTCTATCAGATCTCTTTAGAAGGCATCAGGGCCGCCAGGTTCTGTATCCATCCACAGAGTCTATGCCTGTGCAGAAAAAATGAAAGAGAAAGAGAGAGATGCTTTTGATGAAAGAGGAGGAAACTGAGCTCATATCTATTGAAAGACCCTTAAGTGTCAAACACGGATAAGTTATCACTCTTTACCAACAATCCATACCTTCCAACGGTTGTGTATTTTCATTCCATTTTACAGATGAGAAATTGAGGTTCAGAGTGACCTGTCCAAAGACCTCAGTGCAAGGGGTGGATCTGGGTTTGAACCTCCACTGTCCTCTCTGTACTATGATGTGCACATGCAGGGAAGGGGTGGTCACCGTAGGTAAATGGCTGCTTGGAACTCATGGAGGCACTCGGTAGCATTCACAGCCTTCACCAGTGATGTGGCAGTAGGAGCAATGGGATATCCAGATTGCACCAAGAAATGAACACGTCATGTCATATTCACTCTTGTGCTTCACATTCGTGCTCCTTGACTGGGAGCTCCCCATGATGGTAAGGGCAGTTCATGCACCAGGGCAAAATCTCCCATCCCCAAACGCTGATATTTTTCTGTAAGCTCAGCTATCAGTGGGGGGAAAAAAAAGAAAAAAAAATTTTTAAAAACTGGATTGTATCAAGAAACATTAGCAGCTATGACTCAAAGATACACGGGGGGCAGATCTGTTGACTCAGAGGGTCCATTTCTTAGTCGCTCAGCAGCTTTTGCCACACTTTAATCTTTGAGAGAAAGAAAGTGATTTGCAAAGTGGGGGGAGGTAAAAATAAAGGACTGCAACAGAAGGATTTGCTTCTCAACAGCAGTTCCGTGGCAGCATGCAAGGAAAATATAGAGGAGAAAGCATTGTTATTCTATTCCAGAGAGAGGGCTTTTGAATACCGAAGTAGATGGGTGTCAATTTCTGTATATTAAAACATTCCAAACACAACTCTGTTCCCACAGAAGTTCCCTCTATTGTAGCAGAAATGTATTTTTTCTCATCTTTATGGATTACAACTCAGTAGAAGTACACATGCTTAAAGGGGATGGGGGAGTGGGGGAATGGCTCTCCTGGAAAGTTCACAAGCTGTTTTCCATTTCCCTGGGGATTTTACCATTTCTGGACTAAAGCCCTTGAACTCTCCATTCCTTTGATTGGGATGGGACTCTCCCCAACAGGCACTTCATTAGTACATGGTAGAGTTCTAGTTCAGGATCAATCCTACCTCGTCCCATCCTAGCTCCTTTCCACTGCCCCCAATTTTCATCACCACAAAAGATTTTGGAGGCACTAGAATTCTGGATTCTGTACTTGAGCTAGACATGTGAATTTTTTATCTACTTTTAGATCACCAACTGCATACCTGCATATCTCTTGCAAGGATGCTGTAGGCCTTGCATAGATGCCCATTCTTGAATGGATGCCAATTCTTTCATGGATGCCCATCTTTGCAAGGATGCCCATCTTTGCATGGGTGCCCATCCTTGCATAGATGTGCATTCTTGCTTGGATGCCCATCTTTGAATAGATGCTCATGCAATGAGCTCTTTGCTGGAGGACAAGCTTCACTTCAGCACCTAACCTCTGACCTCCCAGCCTTGCATTAATTCTCCTTTTCTCCATCCTTTACCTAATTCCCTTCAACTTCTACTCTACTCTACTTAGATTCTAGCCAAAGACATATGCTATTCCCACCCATCTCTAAAGTCAGGAATATTCCTCTGCTCTTCCTAGCAAGTCTCCACACCCCTTCCCATTTAAAAATTTTATTAAAAATCCATGACTTATAACAAACCTCCTCTGAGTTTTTTTTAAATGTTTCAAATAACTCCATTCTTACCCTTTAACATCTGTCTACCCATCCATCAACTAGTGCATTTATTAGACACTTGCTATCTGCTAGACACTGCTAATAGGAGGGAAAGTGACATTTGTATAATGCTTTACCGTTTGCAAGGCAGTTTCACATCTGTTTTCGTATATGATCTCCATAATAACCCCTAAAGTAGGAAGGAAAGAATTAATTACTAATCCCATATTGCAGATTAGAAAACTAAGTCTCAGAGAGGTCAGGTGGGCACTACAAAATGACAAATCAAAATTTCAAACACAGATCTTGTTTGGAAGCTTAGGCACTTTGATTAACCATAAAGTTTATGTATGTGACCATCCATGCGCCCCTCCCCGAAGCCGACACACACAAATACACACAGAGTCTATCTTTGTAGTTGCAATTTGCTGTAAGCATGTTTTTCTGTTTTTCTAATGTGTTTGTTCTGTCTTCCCTTTAATCAATAAGGTCCCTATAGACTGGAGCCCAGAGTGGCTCTCTGAGCATGGTGCTGAAAGGGGTAAGGAAAAGTCAAATAAATCTGCAATACTTAAGAGCAAAGCTGGTTAAAGGTTTCGACTTGCACAGATGCTGTCCCATCTGAATTGCAGCTAGAGGCACTAAAAAGCCTGTGCAGGGGGGCTCCCTGGTGTTTTACCCATTTAATAAGTATTAGTGGTTTTTTTTTTTTTTTTCAAAGCAATTTCCATTCCGTCAACACAACATAGGATAAATCAGCTCTGACATCTCAGTCATACTCCCTCCCCTAACAGAAAAGCCAGCGCACAAAAAAAGCCCCCGCAGTGGGCATATGATTATCACCAAACTGCACACCCATTTTGCAAGGATCCTTTTGCATTGCTAGAGAACTAGATTCATCAGCACGGGCACGGTGGTTTTGCATCTCTTAATTTACTACCAAACACTCCTTCTCTCCTGAGAGGAGATGTTTTGTTACGTGTAATTAGGCCATGTACGCAATCCTACGTGGGACCTGTTATTTCGGCACAGGAGGATTACAGAGCTGTCTCCAGGTGGGGAATGGTGACATGCTGTATGAACAAAGGTATGCTGCGTGTTCATTTGCAAACCTCCACTGGCTTGGCGCAGGCTAGAGTGGGGAGATGTTAGGGCTAGAGGCACACGTGGGCTCAGCAACTCTAATTGTCTGGGGCCTAGAGGTTCAGAAGATAATGGCTGAAGCATATGGTTTCTACAGCTTCTAAGGTTTTCTGCCTCCTGAGAGCAAGGCCGGCAACCAGCCACCACAAGGCTGAAGGGCCTGGCAGTGACTTCGTTGGACACATGCTGGGGACCAGGAAATCTCTATGCAGAGCTGCATCTGCTTTTCTGGGCTTCAGAGAATGAGGGTCTTTCGGGGTCTTGAGCTCCGATCTGGGGGCTTTTCCTTGTGAAAGCCTGAAACCCTTAATTCCCAGCATCACCTGAAATGAAACTCTTAAGCTCCGTCTCACACCAGAAGCCAAATGAAAAGAGAGCACTGAAGCACCATCTAGCCTGTCTCAAAAATTCTTCACTAACTTGTTTAGAACCTGCACTCATAACTCAAACTGTACTAGAAAAAGCTGTTCAGAATCCGAGTCAGTCAGTCAAAAACATACATTAGCTTTCGTCCTCAGCTGTCTTTCTTTTCCTGCTAATGATGGAGAAGCAAGACCTGTTGGAATGACTTCAGGCCAAGTATTTCACAGAAGCCAGAAGCACGCTGGTCAGATGGGAGGAGGGAGGCATTTGACACCAACCACTAGACTCGTGGTTGGGAAGGCCTAGAGTGTGGACATGCTTTGGATCAGAGGTTCCCAGTTCCTGCTTGATCACATACTAGCTGCGTGACCTTGAGCCTCCATTGACTCAGATACCCAACAATGATGACAGAAATAACATATGACCTCTCTCCCAGGGCCTTGGTGAAAATGGAATGAGAAATGGCCATGAAAGAGTTTGCTAAACCATATTCTGCTGCACAAAGGGAAGGCCCTGTTATCCATAATAGTGACTCTTCCTGACGGCAATAGCTCTAACCTGGGAGTTGGGGAGGGGGCTGTTCCCCCAGCATGCCTGGCTCAGCTAAGTCCCTTTGTGAAGGAACAGCACTCAGGAGCCACGAGTGTTCCCCGTCACTCACCAAGGGACTGCTGTCAGAAGGTGCTGGAGGAGAGGCGCCAGGGCCTTGTGTCCCTCGGGTTGGACACAGCATAATTGTTTTGACATATGATGGAATTTGTCCTCGCATAGGTCAGAAAAAAGCCCAATGCTGATGCTTTTCATCTAATTTCAATTACAGTCATTAAAACCCTTACTCCTGAGTCAAACCCTCCAAAAAGCCATCAATGACAGCCCATTACAGATGAGTTATTTATAGCAGCGCATGTTAATTTTACAGTACCACAGACCAATGATTCATGGCTTGGCATTAGTGAGAGACATCATTCACTGGGCTGAGTGGTCTCTGACATAACAAGCACTTCTCTGTGTCTCAACAGGGACGATTCAAGGCCTCAGACTTAAGGGCCAGACCTCGCACAGAGCAGAATAACCAGAGCATCTTGGCTTTGGCCCATTCCACCCATGGAGAACTTCTGCCCTCGGTGGGGAATAACAGTACAATCTGCTTTGGTATTGGAGTGTGATACCTACAGGATTCTGACTGGCATGATACTGGGCCTGCGCCAGAGTTTCAGCTTTTCTTTCTCACAATCACAGCTATTAGAACAGGCATTCAGTAGACCTCATATTATTTGCTGCTATTCAGTTACTCACGGGGGATCTGATATTCACCTGGACCTGATGGAAAAAGATGGCTCTGGGGCCATTGAAAGCCCAGTATCCTTTTATCCAAAATACTCCAACCTCAAGTTCATAAGTGCCACTTTGACCGATCAATATTGGGTCTCTTGATTCTTGGTCTATTTGTAGCTAAAATTCTCCCCCTTGATTAAAAATTCACCAAGAGGCAGCCTGATGTGACATTTATGAGTTCCTGGAAGTCCATAAATATTGAATGTTAGAAATTAGCACCAAGTTGCTTAGATGGTAAAAAGTGATAAGCAAGCAAGGGGGCTAATATTCAACACTTCTATATTTTTATTGTCTATGGACAACTTCCTGAAAAGCATTTCTGTGTCTGATGAAATTTTGTACTGGTCCCTACCTCTAAATTAAACCCAGGGAAGCTGAATTGGCCTCCATGAAACTAACTACCCTATTTCCTTCGGACCTCGTAACTCTTTGGCAATGGGTAGCTTGCCCAAGTTCCCTGCTCTGTTCTAATAGGGGCCAGATAAACACTGAAGTGAATTACTTTTTTGCTCTTTTTTCATATGATAGTAGTTCTGAAATCATCAGGAGGATAAGTTAGTAAAAATAAATTTGTGACCTCATTATTTGGGAGTTTTCAACCACAAAACTGTTCCACACTCCATCCATAATTATTTCTTTCAAATTATCTCCTACCCACATCCCAGAACTTTTCTGAGACTCTGTTCCCGTCTTTTAAGCTACTTCTTCAGACGTTTCTATAATGTACTCCCTGTAGACCCTTCTGGGCCATTGATTATGGTTCCAGGAGTTTTGCACCTTCCTGGGAGGCCTTGTCTAGTCTAGGCTGAAGTCAGTGATGACACAGAGAAGGTTAAATGACTAAGACTCTAATCACCACCCTGAGTACCATTCTACTTTTACTGCACAGCCGTCCAGAGAGTTGGTATCTGGAATTTCAATTCTGCCAGGTTGCTGGTACATTTTACAAAATATAATGAGGTGCTCTTCTTGACTCTCAATGGAGAAACCTAGAAATGTGCTATATTATGCATGGGTGCAGGGAAGTACAATGGGAAGAGGACAGAAGCTAGAACCAAGTTGTTTGACTTATCTCCAAGCTCTACCATTTATTAGGGTGTGACCTTGTTCTTTACCTTCTCTGTGCATCAATTTTGTCTTCTGTAAAATGAGGGTGATCATGGTACCTGTCTCAGAGGGTTGTTAGGAGAGAGTAAATGAGCTGATATTTGAGGACATTACCTAGCGCATAGTAAATGCTGGGTAAGTGTTTGTTAAATAAGAGACTTTTTAATTTAAGAAATATTTATAGAACACCCACTGTCCACTGTACAACATGGTGTTAAGCAAGGTGGGAATGTTAGAAAATGAACAAAATATGTCAGGCTTTAAGGACAGTTTGGGGAGGGGCATTGGAGTATACTCAAGTAACCAAGAGAGTGGGGCTGGTACACGTTATTTGCAGGTCTATCACACAAAGGTAAGGATGGACATACAATGGAGGGAGGGACCACTGTACCTGGGAGCGGACTAAGAAGGTCACACAAGAAGAGATGATATTCGGGCGCCTGGGTGGCTCAGTTGGTTAAGCGACTGCCTTCAGCTCAAGTCATGATCCCAGGGTCCTGGGATCGAGTCCCGCATCGGGCTCCCTGCTCTGCGGGGAGCCTGCTTCTCCCTCTCCCACTCCCCCTGCTTGTGTTCCCTCTCTCACTGTGTCTCTCTCTGTCAAATAAATAGGTAAAATCTTTAAAAAAAAAAAAAAAGAAGAAGAGATGATATTCAAATTGTTCCTTAGAGGTGAGTAGTATTTCCAAGGGCACTCAATGTGGAGCTGTTGGCAGAAGGATACCCCATATACCCGGCACCAGCACAGAGCCAAATTCCTACCCTCCGTGTTCACCGATCCCCTATTTGTCTCCGCTGTGTGCCTCATGTCCCAGGTCTGCCTTCCTTTCTTCCTCTTATTCCATCCCTCTCTCCACTTGCAAATTTCTACCACTGGCCTCACTTTTTCTCCAAACACTTTCCTCTTATTTGACCTCTCTTTCAATCTCAAAAGTAACACAAGCAATTTTTAAATGAATCGAATAATATAGAAGGCCATCAAGTGAAAAGCAAAAACCTCCTCCACCCCCTCCTCCCTAGAGGCAACAGTGGTGTGGTGGTCATGAAACATGGCCAAGAATTCTTGATACTTCTCCCTCTGAAGGGGACAGTTGATATCCCAGGAGCAGGCTTATAACTACTTCCACCCATAAAGAATCACCGAAGTGACAGTGTGTCTTCCAAGGCTAAGGCATAAAAGGCCATGCAGCATCTCCCTTGTTCGTCTAACGCTCTCTTGGAGCCATGAGCTGCTGTTTAAGGAACTCGGCTTCCCTGAGATAGCCCTTCTGGAGAGGCTACACTTGGACACTCTGGGCAATACTCTCAGCTGGGTTGGCCCTGTCCTTCAGCTTCCTTCAGTACTTACATAGCTACCTCTCTTAGTTAACGCATGCCGTTGCACAAGTAGACTACACTGATTTAACCGCTCTTTTAACGATAACTGTTACGGTGTCTTCTAGTTCTTTGGGCATTACAAAAAAATCTAGCAATGCACACTCTTATCCATATATCTTTGTGCATTGTATGGGTGTTCCTGCAGGATAAACTCCTAGAAATAGCATTGCTGAACCAAAGCGTATGTGATTTTTTTTTTTAAATTGTTTTGGTAGATACTCCCAAATTGCTTTCCAAATAGGGTCTGCCAATTTAGACTTGTCCTGATGGTGCGTAAGAGTGCCTGTTCCCCTGTAACCTCACCAACACTGAGTATTATCAGACTTCATCATCCTTACCATTCTGATGTTGTCCCTGCCTTCGTTATGATGTGCCCTGGCTATATACAGTGTAAGAAAGCTATCCCAAACGTGTCTTGTCCAAACCTGCAAATTCGTGGGGCTGAGGTGCAGCAGAAGTGGGGAGGGGGCATTCAGGATGGTAAAGGACAAAGATAACACAAAAGGGCAAGCTATTAATAATTTAGGGGGGAGAGAACTAATTTAACATAAAGGTGAGCCACAGAACATCACAGACTTGCAGAGCAAATGTGTCAGAACATAATGAAATGCAGCTCAATGACATTCTGCTAATGGCAGGTGTTATCTGCGGTCCAGAATGACCCAATTGAAAAAGAAGGAGGTTGGGGGCTTATGAAATGAGGAGAGAGGAAAAAGGAAGTTCTCTCAGTTAATGAAAGTGCTCACTGGACAACTGACTATAAATGGAACATTTTTTAATGATTGATTTCAACTTGGACAATTCCACAGTACAGTCAAGAAGAGTGGTTTCCAAACCTAGCTGCCTAGCAATATTACCTAGAGCGTTGTTTAGGAAAATATAGATATTTCGTCTTTCTCACCATCACCCCCGAACACATTTATCACGGATTCTCATTCAGTTGGCTTTTGCCCTTTTGACCAACCCATCAGGTCATTCTGAAGCAGAGCAAAGTTAAAGACAATTTTTCTGGAGCAGAGCTTCTTAAACTTGAACACACATCAGAATCACTCAGGGAGGGGTTAATAAAACAGAGATTCTTAAGCCACACCACAATAGCTTCTGATTTGGTAATTGCGCCGTGGGCCTGAGAATTTGCATTTCTGACAAGCTGCCAGGTGATGCTGGTCCAGAGCCACAGCTGGGAGCTTGCCGGAAATGCAGAATCATAAGCCCCTCCTTAGACTTAAGGAATCCGAATCTGCATCTAACAAGATCCCCCAGTGATCTGTGAGCTTATTTAAGTTTGAGAAGTGATCCCCTGTAAGTCTTACTTCTATTGCCTTGGAGACTGTCCAAGGGAGAGGAGGCCTGAGGGAGTGGAAAGTGGCAGGACAGGCCTAGGTTCTAGTCCCAGCGCTGATAACCTTGGTGTTAAAACAAATCACTTCATCTCTAGTGGGGTCTAATTCCTTATAAATAAAATGGACACACTGGGCTAAGTGATCTTTTAGATTCCTTTCCTTTTATTCTATGATTCTGATTTAGTAATTTACCTGTTGTTATGGGCTGAATTGCCTACCCCCAAATACATAGGTTGAAGTCCTAACACCCAGTACCTCAGAATGTGACTATATTAGGAGATAGGGTCTTTAAAGAGGTAATTAAGGTTAAATGGAGGTCCTTTGGGAAGGCTCTAATCCAATATGATGGGTGTCCATACAGGAAGAGGCAATTAGGACACAGACATGTACAGAGGGAAGAGCATGGGAGGACACAGTCAGAACTTGGCCATATACAAGCCAAGGAGAGAAGCCTCAGAAGAAACCAGTCCTGGCTGAAACCTTGATCTTAGACTCTGGCCTCCAAAATGGCGAGGACATAAAAGCCTGTTGTTTAAGCAGCTGTAGCTGACGAATACATACATATTGAGCTTTGTAACTAAATACAGATTAGATTCTAAATACTGAAGTCCAGCTTTTTTTTTTTTTTTTAAGATTTTATTTATTTAGTTGTCAGAGAGAGCGAGCACAAGCAGGGGGAGCTGCAGGGGGAGCTGCAGAGGGGCAGCGGGAGAGGCAGAAGCAGGCCCTCCTCTGAGCAGGAAGACCCACGCGGGGCTCGATCCCAAGACCCTGGGATCGTGACCTGAGCCGAAGGCAGCGGCTTAACTGACTGAGCCACCCAGGTGCCCCTGAAGTCCAGCTTCTTATTACAGCTCATTTCCCCATCAAACTGATGAGCTCCTATAGGCAGGTTCTCCAAGAATGCCAGGGCTTTCCATATGCAATCCCTCAGGTTTTCAAGGCAACACTGGTGGAAATTCATTTCCCTGGATTCCATATTCAAGAAGGATGGAACCCCATTTACTATTGCACCCTCAACCCACTTTCCCTGATCTACTCATCACTACCACACTCACTCCTACCAGCCCTTCCACTCTGCCTGGAGTTAGCTTTACATTTTTATCTCTGACTTCTGATCTCCCCAAACTCCTCTTTTCACAAATCAAGCAAATGACACTACTATGCCCTGCTCCTGGCTGTTTCATAATCCCTTTGCCCAAGAACAGATTTATATTTACTGCATTTTCATTCAGATCATTTGTTTCTCTGCTAAACCCAGGTACTATTACAATACAGACAGAAACGAGAAATATGATGAGGACATGAACCCTCCAGTGTAGGTCCATTCAGATTATTTTCCCACTTCACTGTAGTTCCTAGAGTAATACAGTTAGCAATAGGGATTCTAGAATTCTAGACAAATGCAAAGACCAGGCATCAAAACATTAACAGAAGAATTGCCATTATTTTGAGAACCCTAACAAAAAGGCTATTTATCATACGCAAAGGATGTAGGCACCTTGGGCATTTTTCAGTAGAGACACAAAATAGTCAAAGTCCCACAGAGCAAAATGTTTAGACTTTCTCTGAACAATGGGGAAAGTGTCAAAACTTTTTGTTTTTTCTGTTTTCCCATCAAGGTAGTCTAGAACTGTGCTTCTTAAATGTAAATGTGCATACAAACCACCTGAGGGTCTTGTTCAGTAGATCTGGGGTGGGGCCTGAGAGTCTACATTTCCAAGAAGCTCCCAGTGGAAGCCCACCCTGCTAATCCATTGATTATACTATGAATAGCAAGGATCTAATGGCAACAAGATTGGATCCATGGTTTTTGCAGATTCGTTGATAGCTGAAAATTCTAAGATTTGCTTTCACCTCATCTTGATAGAGATGGGTGTTTGAGAGACACAAAACCATGACTCCATTCACTCAGGCTCTTGACATCACCTGATCTTTGAAGAGGCCAGTGAGACCAAGAGAAGGCATCCAATTTGTTGGCTATTATGGTAAGTGGTCTGTCCCAGCTCACGCTTCTGCACTGCCATGAATAAAGGGAAACAGATGATTAAGGCAACCACAAATTCGAGTTTTAGAACCTAATAAGTATCCCCTCCCTCCCTTCCCTTGTCCTTAGAGACATATCTGAGGCCTGGTTATAAAAGCTCAGGAGATTTCTTGCCTAATCCCTGCCAAGTGGGATGGTCCTGGGACTACACTGCCATAACCAGAGGTGCCCACAAGAAAAGGCAATCATAGATGTCCTTTGTAATGTACCAAGTTTCTGAGTAAACCCACAGAGCAGTTTTCCAAAGTTGTCTGTACATTGGGGTTACTTGGGGAACTTCAAATTGCTATTGCCTGGTATAACCCCAAAATATTGTGATTTAATTGGTCTGATGTGTCTAAAGCCCGAGGTTTTAGAATTTTTTTAAAGACCCCAGCTCCAATCCCAAGGTGATTCAAATGTGCAAACAAGTTTGAGCATCACTGCTATAAGAGTATATTGATTGATATCTTACAATAATTATTTTTCTCTGATTGACTTATTTCACTCATATGTGGAATTTAAGAAACAAAGCATGGGATCGTAGGGGAATGGAGGTAAAAATAAAATAAGATGAAAACAGAGAGGGAGACAAACTGTAAGAGATTCTTAACTCTAGGGAACAAACTGAGGGTTGCTGGAGGGGAGGTAGGTGGGGGAATGGGGTAATTGGGTGATGGGCATTAAGGAGCGCATGTGATGGATTGAGTACTGGGTGTTATATGCAATTGACGAATCACTGAACTCTACCTCTGAAACTAAGAATACGCTATATGTTAATTAATTGAATTTAAATAAAATAAATTTAAAAAATTTTTAAATTAAAAAATTAAAAAAAAAAAGAGTATACTGATTGAGTGCAAGGATTGAAGTGAGAGAGAAGCCGTAGTATTCTGAAAGATTCAAGACAGCTGCCACTGAACTGTTCATTCATTCATTCATTCATTCGTGTGCTCATTCAAGCACTGGTACAGGCCTATATGCAACAAATAATTAGTGAGAACAGACTTTGTACCAGTGTTATACTGGGTCCTTAAGATTCAAAGAGGAACACATAGGCCCTGACCTCAGAGGGTTTAGAGTCAAGGTGAGAGAGGTAGAGGAGTAAACGGACAACCAGAGTACAACTCGAGAGTTCTATGCCAGGGCTGCGGAATATCTGAGGGATGGCACCTACGACCCAGAGCCATGTCTCTTGTACAATGACCTCTCTCAGTTTCAGGCAACCAGATAGCAGTTCTGACATGAAGAACACGCTGTATTCACTCATTCAACAAATATTTCGTGAGCACCTCTTGTGTACCTATCATTGAGTGAACTGCCAAGTAGATTATAAATGAAGCAGTAGACTCAATAAGCACCGAATCTCATGCTCCTGTCAGAATTTCTGGATTTCCCAGAAAAGTAGATATCTCTTGCCTTTACCAGCTTGTCTATCCATTCTCCCTTCTCCGACCACCACTCATAACTTCCTCTGAGGAATAGTTGCTCCACCATTCTCAGTCCACGTTATCAGGGAGAGCTCCTCTTCTTTCTGCGGAGCATCAAATCTCCTGGCTCTGATTTTGTCCTTGGACTTAAACCAGGTGTGTTTATAGACGTGGAGCTATTGGCCACCATCTTGCAATGAATGGATGGAGGCTGAGGATGAAGCCAACCTGGAGAGGAGAGCCAGGAAGCAGACCCTGCATCCGACCACACTGTTTGCCTGGATGGAGCCATGCCTTTATCCCTGCTACATATGCTCATAAATTCCCTCTGGGGCCTAATCCAGTTTGAGTTCATTTTTCTGTTATTTGCAACCTAAAGTGTCCTAGCTGCTACAGCTAAAATGGATTTTTTCAGAAACATTTCCATTTATGATTAAAAAAAATAAACAAAGCCATTACTATCTGTTCGTGAATTGCTCAGTTTCCTGTTTTGTGAAATGTGTTTTTTAGAGATTCTATTCTAATATGTACTTAGGCGTATAAATGGAACTCTGTAAAGTAAGTCAGATCATGAGCTCAAGATGTTGTTCTGAAAAGTATTTAAATGATGCTATACCTAGTTAGTGGCTGCCAGCTCAAGGCTCAAAGAGCAGATGGAGAGAAAAAATTTCAGGTTGTTCTATTCGTCTTCTAACAAGTACCTGAGAAACCTGGGTTTGAAGAGACTGAGTCGGGGGTTTTCACTGCCTGCGTAACATTGCTGTGGGATTAGAATCACAGAGGAAGAGGGAAGCTGGGAAGTACAGAGGTCCCACAGCCAATCCAATTGGAGTCCCAGCAGAGGGGCGTGCTCAGCTCACAGAGGATCAGGATGTCCTGGGCCCCAAAGTGCACAGTGATCCCCATGAAGATTGTAAAGATTGCAAGGTGAGCTGGAGGTTAGATTGCTAACCTGAGTTTATCTCTTCACCAAGTACTATCGGTCCTTCTAAATATCTCTCAAATTATAGTCTTGATTCCAAACATACTAACATTTTGTCCAAATTCTCATCGTCAGTAGCCTAAACTAATGCCACAACCTCTTAATTATTCTTCCTATCTTCCATAGCGCACCCTGAGTCCATCCTCCACATGTTGTCAGAGCGATCCAATCACATTACCTACATAGAAACCCCCATGCTTGTCCCATTACCTACAGAATAAGGTCCAAGATTTCTGCCAAGATGTATTTTGCCCTTACCAGCCCATCAAGCCTCCACATCTAGTTCCCAGCATGTGCTAGGCTGCTTTAAATATTTGTACCTATGTCCAGTGCACTCATCCTGTCTTCAAACCTACTTTGAAAACTCCTCTTCATCCTTCAAAACCAATTCCTTCTTCAGGAAGCTTTTCTTAGAATCCTTCCCACCTTTAAAGCCAATTCTTCCATCCCCTGTACTAACTCCTAATTACTTTTATCCTCTAACAGATTCTATTATATGTTTGTCCTTCTGTCTAAATCTGAGCCCCTTTAACATAGGATCAGTTTCTTATTCATTTCCCTATCTCTACTACCCAGTACAATGCCTGCCATATAGTAAGCACTCAGTAAATATTCAATGAATTAAACTGATCGCCTTTATCTTCAAGTCAGTGTTGAGGGTGATTTAGAGAGAAGTATCCTGATAATCAGGGATAAGATCCAAGTTAGGTCAAGATGTGATAAGTAATAGCTAAGAAATAGTGATAAACTTCACCCACGTGTTGATACTTTCTCTTAAGGATTATCTAATTTAATATCTAAAACTTAACCATATTTGGCTTTTGCATTCAAAGTAATATATTGTGACTAATATTGAAAGAACATATATTTATAAAGTGTGTAGGTTTGAGTTGAAATCTCCATAGAAATCTCAAACACAAACACATATCCAAACACCTTCTACTTCACTCTGGGAGAAAATGGGATTCTAATTACCTCCCCTAAATTAAGCAAAAATGTCTAAGAGAAAAAGGAATTCTTTAAAAAATAAATAAATAGGGCGCCTGGGTGGCTCAGTGGTTAAGCGTCTGCCTTCGGCTCAGGTCATGGTCCTGGGGTCCTGGGATCCAGCCCCGCATCGGGCTCCCTGCTCCGCGGGAGGCTTGCTTCTCCCTCTCCCACTCCCCCTGCTTCTGTTCCCTCTCTCGCTGTCTCTCTCTCTCTGTTGGAAAAAATAAATAAAAATATTTTTAAAAAGTAAAAAATAAAAATAAATAATAAATAAATAAAAAGACATTCCCTAATTCCTAATTATGCAAAACTAAAATTAACTATTGAGACAATCTAGGCTGAATCCAGAGGGTCAGAGTAGGCAAAGGGAGAGAACAAATCCTCATCACCAACCTGCCATCCCAACTCAGGTGCGTGGGCCCCTGAGCAATGATTTCCAAACAACCTGGCCCAGAGCCAGGGGCAGGAACCAGATGGCCCCTCAATTTGTTTTTCTGAGTCTACATTCACCCTTCCTGGAGAAGCCCTGCTTGATGTGGGTTGTGTTTATTCCTAGTAACCATTAGAGTTACAACATCACTTCAAACTAGCTGCAGTAAACGAAAAAAGAAAAAAAGCAAGCAAGCGAGAGGGAGCCAGAGATTGCCTTATAAAACTGGCAAAGACTTTCGCTTGCTTTTTGCTGGGGCTCTTAAAGTTGGGGCTGGGTTTCATGTTCCAGGCACCCTGTTTTGTTAAGGACTACACTCAGCTGAAAAGGTTGGGAACTGGGAGGCATTCCCCCCCCCCCCCACCCCCCACCCCCCCTCACCCCCGATTTTACCTCTTTGTTTGCATCACAATTTCCTTGTCAACACAAGATTAGCCTCTTCCCACAATGCACATGGCCTTCTCCATGCCAAGGACACAATCGGGTTCATAAGTACATTAAATCCTTAAAAAAAAAATAAATCAGCACTCAAGAGACAAATGTAACAAAGTGGAATTTCTGGATTCTCCACCAATCTAATTACAATGGCTGTGAAAGAACATGTGCCTAATTAAACTGCCAATCAAGCCAAAATGATACGCATCCTATTTATACAAATGTTTAGTTGCATGGCTTAAACCAGTCGCTTTGACAGAGGAGGCGGCAACTGGTGATTAAAAAGATAAGCGAGATCAGGCGTCTCCACCAATGAAGAAAAGTAAATTCACCAGATTCTTTTCTTTTTTTCCTTAAAAAAAAAAAAATCTTTTTACTGGAAATGAGCATATCATGTGTCTAGTTTGTTCAATGTCCCCAGATTGAATACATCCATTTCCTAGCACCAATCAGAGAACATGTCCAGCACCCCCAAAGTGTACCACTTTCCCCTTTCGGTAACTCCCTCCTCCGCCCCAGGAGTAGCCACTATCTTAACTCACAGAGCTTAGCTCTGCCTGTTTTTGTCCTCTGTGTAAATGGAATCATAGAGAAGGTACTCTTTAAGTGCCTGCCGTCCCTCAGCACGATGTTGTGAGATCCACCGACCGAGCTGTGTTTACGTTATTCATTCCTCTTGCTGCGTAGTATGACCTTGAGACTACACCACAATTCACTGATCCAGTCTGCTCCTGGTATGCGAGTTGTTTCCTGGTTGGAGTTATTTTATGTACAAGTTGACCCTTGAACAGCACGGATTTGGAATACACGGGTCCACTTCTATTCAGATCTCTTCCAATAAATATATTGGAAAATATTTTTGAGATTTGAGACAATTTGAAAAAAGCTCCCAAATGAACCACGTAGCATAGAAATACTGAAAAAATAAAGAAAAAGTTAAATATGTCAAGAGTGCATAAGCTATCTACAGATATCATCTCTTTTATCATTTACTACCTTAAAATACTCACAGATGCCTTATGGAAAGTTAACATTATCAAAATTTACACACACAAACTTTACAGACCACATATTATCTTTTAATTTGTGATGTCTAGTGTTAGTAATACATGTAAACATCTTGCAGGGCTTTATATCACATTAGACAGTATTAATGTAGGTACTGACAGATGATTCATCTCGTAAACAAATGACGTAATCTTACGGTATTGATAAATACAGCACAGTACCGTAAATGTATTTTCTTTTCCTTATGATTTCCTTAGTAATATTTTCTTTTCTTTAGCTTACTTGATTGTAAGAGACAGGATAGAATACATACCACATACAAAATATGTGTTACTTGACTGTTTCTGTTATCTGTAAGGCTTCTGATCAGCAATAGGCTATTAGCAGTTAGGTCTTTGGGGAGTCAAAAATTATACGCAGATCTTCAACTGCAGGGGAGGTTGGCACCTCGATCTCCTGTGTTGTCCAAGGGTCAACTGCACTGCTGCCATTAACATTTCAGAACATGCCTTTTGGTGAAATATGTTTCCAGGCTGATTGGGTAAGTATGTGGGATTGTCATTGCTGGAGCGTAGATTATGTGTATGTTCAGCTTTCACTGATTTTGTCACGGTTTTCCAGAATGGTTGTAGCACTTACTCTCCCACCAGCACAGGGACACTACCTACCACTTGAATGTCCCCCTTGTGGCTTGGACTAGGCAGTATGTCACTGCCTGTTTTCAGATGAGGAAACTGAGATTAAGAGATTTGCGAAGATAATACTAAGTGACAGCTGGGGATCCAGCCCAGGTCCTTGTCACCTGAACACTGGAGCTCTTAATCTCTCTGCTCACGGCCTCACAAGGGTTCTGGTCTGATGTGGTGTAAGGTACCAACTACACCTTGTTCTTAACAGAACTCTCAGGCTCCTTTCTCCTTTGTCTTCTGCTGTGGGGCTTGTGGACTTTACTCAGCTCTACTAGTCATTTCGTGCTGTGAAGCCTTTAAATCCAAGTGGCAAAAGCATCACTTGGCTTTTGGGGATCCAAGTCCTCCTCATGTTCCTTCACAGTCTCTGCTGGTTCCTTCTCGCCCCCTCCCCAACCTCAGTGTCACAGTGCCCCAAAACTCATCCTTTGCTACCCCTGCTCTCTAGGTGATTGCTGAGGCCACGACCACGCAGATCTTCCTGCCTTCTGGCTTTCCGGCACATGATGGGACTGTTCTTGCTGTCCTTCCTGACACCTCTTACACTCGGCTGTGAGGCTAGTCTGGCCAGTGACTGTGAGCAGAAGTGACACGTGTCTCTCCTGAGCTAGAACATTTCATTGCCGATGCAAGCCTCTCCAGAGCTCTCCTTGTCCTCTTCCTGCTCTGTCAGCCTGAGTCCTGGGGTGAAGAAATATAAAGCAGAACTCACCGTCAACTCACAATGGATATATGGCATAAACAAGAAAAAAACACGTGGAAGTTATAAGCCACTAAGATTTGGGAAGGTGGCAGGGGGAGTATTTGTCACCTAGCATAACTAAACCTATTCTAACTGATACAATGAGAACATTTAGTTTTGCAAATTTTGTTATAACATATTTTGACAGTTCCTAAATTTTACCTCTTAGCTGATCCTGAGCCCTTAACTCCAAGCCCATTTACCCTACTATCTTTTCTAAAGTGTCTCTTGGAAAACTAATATATATCTCAAAATTAGACATGTCCAAAGTGGAATTGCTGATCTCCACTCTCCCCCCAATCTGAACCATGCACAGTCTTCCATATCTCAGTGAATAGCAGCTACAATATTCCCATGACTCAGGACAAAAACCTTGGGAATATTCTTGTCCCTTCTTTTTCTTATACCCCACACTGACTCCATCAACAAATCATGCATGCAGACTTCATTTCCAAAATAGATGCAGAATCTGACCTTCCCTTGGCTATCTAATTTAGATACCATGGTTTTTTCAAAAATGCATTCTACTGGATATTAGCATTTTTACCCCCCTTTCTTTGAAACTTCTCACAACAAGCCCTCTCACCCTGCCCCCAACCTATTTGCCATGACATCATACTCTCCTATACTTCCTTCTTTCTTTGTAGTTCTCTAGCCATGTTCTGTCCCCCCACTAGAACTTGCCGATCTTCCTACTACTCTACTTCCATGAGAAAATCAGGGCTTCTTATGGCTTAAGCTTTCATTTTTATCCATGTTTCACAAAATGTACAAAGCACGTATAACAATGATGGTACCGGGAATGATTTTAGAAGGTATATGAATGAAGATTTCTATTTTAACAGTTAGTTTACTTTAATGTGTATTAGATGAGATATAGCTAGCACATAAAGCCTGAGATTTCACAGATATTACTGCTCAGATGAAACCAAATAAATCAGCTAAGTCAAATTAAAGTAAAATATTAAATAAACACTACCATAGGAGGTATGAGGTAGGGAAAGCTATAAGTACACACACGAAGTTTAGAGAACACAGTATGGATCCTCAACTAATAAATGCGGTCAGTTATCTTCCATGGATGAACACCTCTGACGGCCACCTGGAGAGCTCCATTTGCAAGACGCACCATGCCCTCAAAATTAATAAATAAACCTCAACTGGATTTTTCCCTCAAAACTGGTCCCCTCCATTTATTCAATGACTCCACTCTTCCAGCAGGCCAAGCCCAATAACTGGACATCATCTTTTATTCATCTCTATCATTTGTTGCCTTTATTCACCAGCTTTTAAAATCCTAAAATGACTGTCATATGTACCCTTTCCCTTTTATTTTCATTAACATCACTCCAAGCCATGACCCAATTACCTCATGCCCAGATCATTGCAATGACCTCCAAACTTGTGTCCTGTCTCCATGTAAATTCAGCTGTGCTTTGCCAGTGCCCTAAAATCATCATCCCCATGTTCAGAACCTTTGGTAGCTTCCCCCAAAGGCAATGTCCAAGATCCCTAACCCTGTGCTAACAATAACTAATACTTACTTAGTTTTCTTTGCTACAAGCTTTACAGGAATGTTCTTATTTAATCCTGACAACCCCATGAGGTAGGCATGACAGATGAGGAAATGACTTATCAAGAGCTAGTAAGAATTCCATCCCAAATAGCCTGCTGCCAGTAACTTTAAACAGCCATACTATATTGCCCATTAACAAATTTAACATGATTTCTCATCGTATACCAGCTTTGTGTCCTCTGTTCTATTTCCCTTTGCCCTATCATTTAGGTGAGGCTCATTCCTGCATATATTGGAGCTTTATCAAGACCCTCCTGGGCCTTAATATTCCGCCCCTCCACTCAGTGCTCACCACCTTCTGACACAACATCCAAACGTGCCTCCCCTTTATTTAGGACCCAGCTCAAATTCAACCCCGTACGTGTCACTAAAGCCAGAATTACCACTGACAGAAATAGATGGCTATCCTCCCAGGTCTAAAACGTCCTCGCCTGGGCTCTGAATTGTCCCGTTCCAGTCCTGATGTTAACCTGGCCTGGTGGGCAAATGGCCAGAAGGAAAAAGCCAAAAGTCCCACTTCATCTTATCTTATCCCCCTTCTTATCCCCCTTCATCTCTGAAATGAGAATGTTTCCAAGTAATGCAAGTGGACGCAGTTCAAGGCATTGTTTTTCAATGTTTTATGGGCTCAGGACCTTTTTCAGATCTCTATTCTTTGTGTTGGATAGACACTCAGTAATTATAATAACACAGGCTGATTTCCAAATGTGCCAGGGTTTCAGAGAGCAGAGAGTCCAGATATGTGTCCTGCCCAGAGAAATCATGGATTCATGGAATTTTTGGTCCACCAGCCTATCTTTTGCTCGCTGAGCTTTCTTTAGTTGGTCAGCTTCTTCCTTGAGTTGTTGTTCTCCATGGAGAGCAGGAAAAGAAAGAAAGGTGGTAAAGATAAGCTGTCTCTTTTTGTATAATGAGAGGCCAGCAAAAAACAAAACAAACAAACAAAAACATCTTAGAACTGGAAGGGAATTTAGACATCATCTAGTCCCACCCGTACATTTCAGAGATGACAAAACTGGGGCTCTGGCAAGAACCATGACCCACACGGTCACACAATTAGTGGCAGACCCGGGACTGGAACCCAGGACTTTGCATTCCAGTGCAGCTTTCAAATCCCAGGTCTATTTAATCAGATTCTAGGCTTACAAACTTGGTTTAGCCACGTACCGTCTGGGATTCTGTGTTCTTAATTCCGCAATGCGGAGAGTAGGAATGATTACGTCTATTTGGAAGGATTGCTGTAAGGATCCAAGTCGAATGAAGTAAGTAGTGGGCAAGAATCTAACACATAATAGTTGCTCAATAGATATTCATTTATTTACTCAAGCGATTAAGTCTGCTGACATGAAGGAAGAACCTAGAAAAGACATATTTTAAGAAGGTAACTGAAAGATTGCATCTCTAAGCACACAACATTTCTGAGCAGCTGAGAGAGCATTGAGATGAGGGTGGGGAGAAGGACGGCAGCAGTGAAGGGGGGTGTGTTAAATGGTAAAGGTGTCTCGGCTGTTTGTTTTTTAAAGAAAAGGTGTGTGTCAGCTGGGTGAATCATGAAACGCTAATTAAATTTTTGCTTCTTTTTATCCCCGTAAAACAAACAAACCACTTTTAGCAATGCCGAGCTTTCTGGAGACCCAAAAAAATAATTGCCTGAGTCTCACATTAATTGTTTTAAAAATTAGTTCTAAGTCTTAGTTTGGGCTTTGTTTTTCAAGACGTTATGTGAGTTACTAGAACTGAGTCATGGGTGAGGTGGTGATGCCTAAACCAGTAGGAAGAGAGGCAAAACTGAGGAGACTTCTTCCCAACCCTGTCACACTGTCTGAACGTAAGATCTTGTCTCCTTGCTGGGTCTGCATAGCACCCCATGAGTGCTGTGCCTGGTCCTGAGACTGCGATGTCTACTTGGACCTGCTAGAGGTCCTTGGAAGGCAGGTTCTCTGAGTTCCTCTGTCTGCCCTTGTGTTTGCTCTGGAGCCCGTCAAGATTAGGTCAAGGTTTGTGAGCGCCAATATTAAATGATCAGGATAATTCTGATCTTGCGAAATACTCTTTTTTTAAAAAAAAGATTTTATTTATTTATCTGATAGAGAGAGACACAGCGAGAGAGGGAACACAAGCCACGGGAGTGGGAGAGGGAGAAACAGGCTTCCCGCTGAGCAGGGAGCCCGATGCGGGGCTTGATCCCAGAACCCTGGGATCACAACCTGAGCTGAAGGCAGACGCTTAACGACTGAGCCACCCAGGCACCCCACTTTCAAAATATTCTGAGTATTTTAATTATGAAAAATGTATAGATGCAGAAAAGTACAGAGAATTGTTTGACAGAGACCTATGTACCACTCAGATCTGACATGTTGAGTGGAGTTTTTCTCTATTTGTTTTAGAAAAAAAATTTAAAACAAAAATTTACAGATAACACTGAACACCCCCCCATCCCATTTCCCTTCCTCCCCAAAGGTAACCACCATCTTGCAGTTGAAATTCGTCTGTATATTGTTTATACTTTTACTGTTTGATACAAACAATTTAGTATCAACTTCTCCTTAAACTTTATATCAATGATATCATCTGCACATGTATTTTTGTAACTTTGCCCTTTTCACTCAGCCTTATGTGCTTTGAGATTTATATATGTTGACATATTTGAATCTAGTTCGTTTTGTTTCTGCTACTAGAAAATATTTCTTTGTATGAATGGACTACACTTTACCCAGCACATTATTGATGGACTTTAGCTTATTTCCAATTTTTTGCAATTACTAATAAGATTGTAATGAATATCCTTGATCCTATCGGTTTCTGTACATGTGCAAGATTTTTCCTAGGATATACATCCAGAAGTCAATTCCTGGATCATAGGGCATTTATATCTTAACTTTACTAGATATTGACAAACTATTCTCCAAAGAGGCTGCACTAATTTATACTCCCATCTCGTTTATGAAAGTTCCTCTTTTCTTTTCAGCACTCAGTATTACAAGAACCTTATTTTTTTTTCCTAATCAAATGGGTGTAAAAATGACCTTTCTTTGCTTTAATATGTATTTTCTTTTTTACTAACAAGTTTACAAAGTTGTTTTTTTTTTTTTTTAAGATTTTATTTCTTTGACAGAGAGAGCAAGAGAGCACAAGCTGGGGGAACAGCAGAGGGTGAGGGAGAAGCAGGCTCCCAGCCAAGCAGGGAGTCCGATGCAGGGCTCCATCCCAAGACCCTGGGATCACGACCTTAGCCAAAGGCAGACGCTTAACCATCTGAGCCACCCAGGCACCCCAAGAGTTTACAAAGTTTTAAAATGTATATCAGCTCTTTGAATTTCCTCTTCTGTAGATTTTTTTGTTCGTATTTGTTTCCAATTTCTCTCTCTCTTTTTAAACATGTTTGTAGAAAGATATTTTTAGTATTCTGGGACATCATCCCTTGTTGGCCATGCAGTAATGATTTCCATGTCCCTGGGCTCTCTGTTATTTCTACTGGACCCAAAGATTCAATGTGAGAGGAGTCATGGATAAGCCCTCATGTTCAGTTAGCCAGGTGCCGTCTGTACAGGATAATCATCACAGATCTCTAAAGCAATAATATGGCAGAGTAGCTGGAGAGCTGGGTCTCAGAAGCCCTGGTTTTCTAGACTCAGTCTGACCTGTGATAATCTGAGAGTTTTCAGGCCACTTTTTTCTTTCATGTGTAAAATCATAATATTAATACCAGCCTCAAGGGTTTTTGTGAAGAGCAAATAAAATATGTAAAATCACCTTTGAAAATGCTCTACAAATGCTAGCCATTATTAGTTGCAACAACTCAAATACAAACTTGGTGTATTAGTCTGTGCAGGCTGCCATAACAGAGTACTATGGACTGGGTGACTCAAACAATAGAAATTTATTTCCTTAGAGCTCTGGAGGCAGGAAGTCCAAGATCAGGCTGTCAGTACGATCTAGTTCTAGTGAGCGCTCTCGTCCTGGTTTGCAGAAGGCTGCCTTCCTGATGTGTCCTCACACAGAGAAGAGAGCAAGCTCAGGAGTCTCACCTTCTTACACGGGCAGCAACCCTATCGAATTAGGTCCCCACCATTAGGACCTCGGTTAACCTTTATCATCTCTTCCTAGGCCCTATCTCCTCCAAACACAGTCATCTTGGTGGTTAGGGCTTCTACATAAGAATGTTAAGGACACAATTCAGTCCATAGCAGTCATGGTAAATTGATGTCCACTCAGGTGTTTCCAAATGGACCTAAGCGTCTTGATTTTTCATCAGGACTAGATGGGAACACCATCAATTTTGCGAAGAAGTTATCTCTGGCTTGCTCCCTTGGAAAGCATGACTGGTATCAAACAAAAGTTTGACCATTTCTGGGACTGTCATCCATATGGGACAAACCCTGGCTGTCAATCTTGTTCCCATGCCTGTCAGCTTAAAAGTGATCAGGTAAGCAGCTGAGCAGTGTTATTCACAATAGCCAAGAAATGGAAGCAGCCCAAGTAGATACTTGTCAATTGAGGAATGGAGAAAGAAGATGTGGTGTGTATATATGTACACACACACACACACACACACAATGGAATATTATTCAGCCACAAAAAGTAATGAAATCTTGCCATTTGCAACAATGTGGATGGAGCTAGAGAGTATTATGCTAAGCAAAGTAAATCAGACAGAGAAAGACAAATACCATATGACTTCACTCATAAGTGGAATTTAAGAAACAAACAAACAAAGGAAAAAAAATGAGGGTGAGGAAGAGAGAGAATAAAAGCAAGAAACAGACTCTTAACTATAGAGAACAAACTGATAGTGACCAGAGGGGAGGCGGGTGCGGGGATGGGGGAAACAGGTGATGGGGAATAAGGAGGGCACTTGTTGTGATGAACACTGGGTGTTGTACGGAATTGTTGAATCACTATATTGTACACCTGAAACTAATATTACACTGTAAGTTAACTAGCTGTAATTTAAATTAAAACTTTAAAAAAAGTTATCGGGTAAAGAGACTAGATTAGTACTATTCAATAGCAGAACTTTCTGTGATGTTAGGGCGCCTGGGTGGCTCAGTCAGCTAAGTGTCTGCCTTCAACTCAGGTCATGATCCCAAGGTCCTGGGATCGAGTCCCACATTGGGCTCCCTACTCAGCAGGGAGTCTGCTTCTCCTTCTAACCCTCCCCTGCTTGTGCACTCTCTCTCTCTCTCTCAAAAATAAATAAAATCTTCAAAAAAAAAAAACTTTCTGTGATGTTAGAAATGGTCTATAAAATCTATACCAACATCGCAGGCACTAGCCACATGTGGCTACTGGGCACTTCACATATGACTAGAATCACTGAAGAAGTGTGTTTTTAATTTAATTTTAATTAAAAGCAGAATCAGGCCTATAGATATGGAGAACAACCTGATGGTTGCCAGAAGGAAGGGGGGTTAAAGGGATGGGTGAAAAGGGTAACGGGGAGTGGGAGGTACCAGCTTCCAGTTATGGGATGAGTAAGTCACAGGAATAAAAGGCACAACACAGGGAATCCAGTCGATTTTATCGTAATAGTGTTGTCTGGTGACAGATGGTAGATATACTTGTGCTGAGAATAGCATAACATATAGACGTGTTGAATCACTCTGTTGTGATTACCTGAAATTCATGGAACCCTGAGTGTCAACTACACTCAAATTAAAAAATTAAAAAATAACTCAATGAATGAATTAATTGCATGCAGAGAGCGGCACGTAGAGAGTGGCCTACTGCATTAGGCGGTGCAGATCTACGTCATGTGTGTCCCCCGGTCGTGAGTTGACTACTCCAGCTGCTGACTTCTCCTCCCTTATGGTGAGCTCTGAGGTCCCGGACTCTGTGCAAGACGGTGCCTGGTGTCTCCCTGTGATTTAACAGGAATATTTAATGCCCTAAAGGAGCAAGAACGGAAGTTTGGGGCTCACAGAATTCCAGCCTAAAGGATGGGTGTGCCTGGGCTGAGGCTTAGAAAGTCGGGAGTGGTGGAAAGTAAGGAAGAAATAAATTCTAAGGGGAACATTCCCCCAGGAAGTGCAGCGCTAGCAAGGTCAAGCATTTGGAAAACATCAAATTTTTACCTTCCCCAGCTTTTCTCTTACTTTCAGGGAATCTGTGAAATAATCCTTAACGACAGAGGGTTTCCAAATTTATGATGGAGACGTCCCCTTGCAACCACTCTGGACTAAAACTCGACACACCTGAAATGAGAATAGAAAAAAAGCAGCCACTGGTTTCTTCAAACGGTTTCAGCTTTGAAAATAACTTTCCCTGGGTCCCAAACAGAAGGGGATCACAGAGCAGAGACGATTCGATCACCGGTCAGACCGCAAGACCTGCCATCCCCGGTCCCTTCCACCTCGGGCTCCGTATTCTGCTCCCAGCTCTGGTTAGGATACCGCATGGAAGGTTAACAAATGTCAATTCCCAGAGCATCTGAAACCAAGAGCAAGGTCCACTAGGCTCCTTCCTAAGAGAGAACAAGATCATAGATATTTATGGAAGCCAGGATTCCGAATCATTAGTCAAAATGGAAGACAGATGGGTCCAAATCTGCTCTAGAAAAGCAGGCTTGAGAATACCAGCTTTTTTTTTTTAATTTTTTATTGTTATGTTAATCCCCATACATTACATCATTAGTTTTAGATGTAGTGTTCCATGATTCATTGTTTGTGCACAACACCCAGTGCTCCATGCAGAACGTGCCCTCTTTAATACCCATCACCAGGCTAGCCCATCCTCCCACCCACCTCCCCTCTAGAACCCTCAGTTTGTTTTTCAGAGTCCATAGTCTCTCATGGCTTGTCTCCCCCTCTGATTCCCCCCCTTCATTTTTCCCTTCCTGTTATCTTCTTCCTTTTTTTTTTAACATATAATGTATTATTTCTTTCAGAGGTACAGATTTGCGATTCAACATTAGTTTTAGATGTAGTGTTCCATGATTCATTGTTTGTGCATAACACCCAGTGCTCCATGCAGAACGTGCCCTCCTCAATACCCATCACCAGGCTAACCCATCCTCCCACCCCGCTCTCCTCTAGAACCCTCAGTTTGTTTTTCAGAGTCCATCGTCTCTCATGGTTCATCTACCCTTCCGATTTCCGCCCCCTTCAGAGAATACCAGCTTTTTGACACAGTATTTAGAATCTTGAAAGCTAACTCTCCAAACACTGATGAGCCTGAGCCCCCCTCACTGTCTCTTCTCCTTGGCTCACCCCTGACACACACTGCCAAATTGTATTTACCGGGTTTGTGATTTGGCAAAAACCTTGTGTGCCAGACAACACAGGCGTTGGAATTATGAGAACTATCTATTGTGTTCAGATCAATAGGCCAAACCCACACTTATTTTTTAGCTCAGAAAAAGCTTTCCATGTGCTCCCCTAATAGCCTTGAACATCTTTGCCAATAACCAGCAAGCCAGGACGAACTGTCCCCGAGCTTGAGTAGGGAGGTAGGACAGAAGCCGTGGGTACACCTTCCCACAATCTGCCTGAGTCTTCAAGGTTCGGTGGTCCCAGAGGTCCCTTCACCCTCCGAAATGTCCACTCCCAGAAGAAGTCACCCATGCACTCCCTTCTGCATTCGACAGGTGCTTCTGAGGGCCGCCACATGCCCTCGGCCTCGTGCCCTCGCTCATCGCTGTGGCTCTCCAAGGAGATGTCAGGATCCAGATTACTACAGGGACACAATCTGGGCCCCTTCAGAGAGGAACAAAGTCTGGAGGAATCCCAGTGACTTTTCCAAAGTCTTATTCTAACCTGATTATTCGCTCAGTGGGCCCCGATTACTGTTGTTATCCCTCAGGATGTGTTCCCGCCTCCTGCCCAAGAATACGAATAACCGGCCAAGTTTGTAGAACGATGTACAGTTAACAACACACTTCCCTGAGAATGAGTTCTAATGCCCCCCGCCCCAGCCAGTCCCCCTGGGTCTTGGAAACCATACTTAACCTGCCTGAGCCGCATATCATGGAGATTGTAACAGTAACAGACCTCGAAGGTTATTGGGATATTTGAGGGAGAAGTCTCCTTCCAGGGGCCTCCACAGGCACACACAGGTGCTGCATCTGATTCCCTGCCCATATTAAAACTTCCACAAGGCGAGGTAACACTGTTTCTCACCACCTCTTCCTCTCACCTAGACTCAGTAACAACAAAGCATGATAGGTTTAACACTATCCATGGTGGCATTTGGCCATGTCTTGCACCTACAAATTTGAAAAAAGACAAGCAATAGCCTCACTTGGGCCGCACCACGGCACGAGCAGAGAAAAGCTCAGGGATGAGAGGTCTCTCAGCACAGCGCAGTCTGGGTGCTTTCAGCAGTTCTCCACTCCCTGATCACCTGACTAATTTGCTTTTTAAACTCACCTGCACAACAGGGTGGACCTCCAGAGGTCCAGCCTTGGGAGCCCCCAAGGCCTCCTCGTGGCTGGCAATGACTTTTTAGCCTGTCCCTAAGATCCAAGGTGTCCCTGTGTTACCCACACATCCACATTCCCACGAGCACCTCCACGCTGACCCCATAGCAACAGACAAAGGCATCTAGGAGCAGTGGAACTGTTTTTAATTCAGAAGGCTTGGCACGTGTCCTTCCGGCCTCCTATCATGGGCTGTGGGGGTAACCAACGAATGGCCCACTTGGTAATTCTTCCTGGAGATTCCTACGACTGTGTAGGGCTTCCTAGTGAACATGCTAGAAAACCCGTCTGTGCTGAGCAGGTCTGCGTCCACCTACTGGTGAGAAACAGGAAGAGACCCTCAAAGCAAGGCCAACTCTGTGCAGGAAACAGCCAAGAAAACCAGCACTGGATCATCAGAAGAGAAAGAAAACCAAAGAAAGACACTTTTATTTATTTTTTCAAAAGATTTTATTTAGGGCGCCTGGGTGGCTCAGTTGGTTAAGCGACTGCTTTCGGCTCAGGTCATGATCCTGGAGTCCCTTGATCGAGTCCCGCATCGGGCTCCCTGCTCGGCGGGGAGCCTGCTTCTCTCTCTGACATTCTCTCTGTCTCAAATAAATAAATAAAATCTTTAAAAAAAAAAAAGACTATTTATTTATTTGACAGAGAGAGACAGCACGAGAGAGGGAACACAAGCAGGGGGAGTGGGAGAGGGAGAAGCAGGCTTCCCACAGAGCAGGGAGCCTGATGTGGGGGCTCGATCCCAGGACCCTGGGATCACGACCTGAGCTGAAGGCAGCCGCTTAACGACTGAGCCACCCAGGCGCCCCAGAAAGATGCTTTTAAAAGGACAGATGGTGTGTTTAGGGGTAGAATTCGCTTCAAATTATCATTGCACATGGGAGGTTTAGAAGGAATTTCTTTCCAGAGAGGCCTGAATTTAAACCACCAGATTCAAATGTTAGAAATCAGGGGGGTTGGGGTTAGGGGAATTGTGGAGAAATCAAGTAGCACAAAATAATCATGGGTTGTAGAAAAGCTGATATTACTATCTCCTTAGATTTTCTTTTTTATTGAAGGAAAATCGGGTACAACTTTGTCTTTACGGAAAAGTCTGGCCCCCAGCAATGATTTACAACCCAGTCCGAGGGACTTGGTGCCCCGCGTGCTGTGTGTATTTACCCCAGTCATTACATACCTACTACTCGGAGGCAAGGCCCATTCCCCAGAGCAGATCTGCAAGCAAGAGAAAGAGCTATTTTTCCCGACGCATACGTTCATATGCAGAAAGGAGGGCAGCGCTCCTTGCTACTCATTGCAAGCTGTCCTACTGAAGCCCCGTTTCCTGTCAATCTTCCTTTTTTCCCCCCATGAAGCTTTAATTTTTTGCCACAGCACTTTCTGCATTTTAGTTTCCTGCAAACCTCAGGAAATAGCCTGAAATTAATATCGTCAGATGCTTCTAAAAGTGCTGGCTTGGCGGCATCGCAGAACGCTTTTGGATGCCATTTTTGGATTAAAATATACCAGTTATACCCCCATTGTTTGCAAGAGAGGTCTGTGAATGGAATTGTGTCTGCGATGGAACCGCACAGAAATGTAGGTTCACAAAAGTGGGAACGGAGACCCGACTTCTCAGAATGGGCAAAGCCAGCTTGTAAACAAATGGGAAGAGCCAGCCGAGAAAGAAACATGCCTCCGGGGGTCAGAGTGCTTTCTCAGCACCCCAGCAGCAGGGAAACTGAGGCCGAGACACCTTACTCTCGTTTTCCGTGTAGAATTTTTAAGCCTTGGGTACGATCCCACTGCTCTAGGGCCTCCAGATTTGGCTCCAGAGAGGAAGACAAAGTGTCATGAGAAATAAAATGAGGTAGAGAGATTGTTTATTAGCCTATGCATTCTGGAACTAGCACGGAGCTGGGGGAGGGAGCACCCAAATCTTTGCTCTTCTCACATCTCATGGGCCCTGAGGAGCCCAGGTCAGTGGAGAGGTGGGCAGTTGTGAGAGCCAGCTCTACCCCTGACTTGCCTTGGTACTGTTTAAACAGACCCCTGCTTCCCCAGATTGTGGATTCTCTGCCAGCCTACTGGGGAGAGGTGACAACGTCTTCCCACTTCATCATGCAAGGGCATCACACCGATAAACTTATAACAACTACGCAAGCATGCTTTGGGTTCTTGAGGGGGAACGTGGGGCATGAATCGAAGTTATTCTTATTATTGTTGGAGCTTCTGTATCTATGACTTCCAAAGAGTGTTAGATGAGGTCACACTCTTTCAACATCTCCAAAAATCTATTTTGAAATCTTTGTAATATTGAAGAATACACAGTCTTTTTACATCCTTTGTGTTTTATTCACCTTTTGGATAAGTCAGCTACAGCTTCTCCTTCTCTGGCACACAGCCTCCATCCAATCAATCTGGGAGACCTATTGATTGCACAACCAACTCTTTGTTGTGTATCTCTATGCCCCCAGTTCAAGTCTTCACTACCTTCTTTCTCTGTAAGTGTAAAAAGCACATAATTGGCTTTCCTGCTCTGGGCCCTTACTTCTGTGGGCAGTCTCCATATTACCTCCTACCATCGTCCTAATACGCTGCTCTAGTAGGGAAACAGTGGGGCTCAATGGTCCTTCAGAGATCTTCTAAGAAAACCTGTATTTTATAAACAAGGACGCTGTTCCCAGAAAGACTAAGTGAATCACCCTGGGTCACCTTGCTAACCAGGGGTCAGAGCTGGACTAAAAGCAGTGAGACCACTGAATATTGATTCTATCCTATGGCTTTTCACATCCAGGGATAGAGCTGGGCTAAAAGCAAAGCCCCCTAATACCAGATCCAGATCATTTCTAATCAGCCTACAGTGGTGCCACATAGCCTATAGGGTAAACTCAAGCACTCAAGCACTGGACTAGGATATGCAGCTTCATTTAACAGAAATATGACTATAGAGGCTTAAAAATTGAGGTCCACTTTTTTTCACATAAGAGGAAGTCAGGAGGCACCTGGGTGGCTCAGTCAGTTAAGCATCTGACTCTGGATTTTGGCTCAGCTCATGATCTCTGGGTCATGAGATCAAGCCCTGCGTTGGGCTCCGCGCTGGGTATAGAGCCTACTTAGGATTCTCTTTCCCTTTCCCTCTGCTCCTCCCCCGGCACATGTGTGTGTGCTCTCTCTCTCTCTCCAGAATAAATAAATAAATCTTTAAAAAAAGAAAGAAAAGGAAGTCAAGAGGTAGGCATCTCATCACTGCGCTGCCATTCCAGGGAAGTCAGAGAACTCAGGTTCTTTCATATTCCTTTTCTTCTCCCAAGCATGGGTCTTTGCTACATGGTTACAAGATGTCTGTTCTGCCTCCAGGCCTCAAATTTACATTCTAGACAGGAAGAAGGAGAGGAAAGCAAAGGGTAAAAGACATGGGCCATGTGAGTCCCATTTGACCAGTCATACACTGGCTCTCCCAGAAGCCTCATCTAGTGGGATTCTATTGACCTGTTGTAAGGGACACTTAGATCACATGATGCTCCTCTAGTTGCAAGGGAGCTGAGGAGGTTCGTAGTTTTAAATGGCTACAATGCCACCAAGAAAAAAATTTGGGTTCTGTTAGTAAGGGTACAAGGATAATGAATACTCAACAGGTAACTGGCTGTCTCAGCCCCAAATACCCTACTGCTATTGTTCAGATATTCTCTAGTTCCACCCTGACCAACTTTTCTGGTCCCACTTCTTCCTACCCCTTGCCACCAGCTCCGTATCCCAGCCCAGCCCAGAGCTTCCGTGCCCTCCCAGGCGGGTGCTGTTTTCTCCCACTGTGTTTCCCACCACTTCTTTAAGTTCACCTCTTCTTTAAAACCCAGCTGAGATATCGCTCCGCTCATCCTCATGCTCACAAATGCAGTCAAAATTAACCTCCAACTTTTCTATTCTTTCATAACATATTGTATTTATCTCTATTAAAGCACTAATCACATCCCACTTGGAATTATCATTTGCCGTGCATATATCTGCCTCATTCAGCAGGATGTAAACGTCAGAAGAGCCAGGATCATATCTTGTTTATCTCCAGCACAAAGTTTAAAATGCTCTGTGTCCCATAATAAATACCTTGGTGTTTATAACTGAATTTTTTTTCCATTTTGCTTGCATGGCTAATGATAGGTGAAAATGAACATCTCACAAAACTGTGTAAGTGAAAAGGTTGTGACCTCTAATCCCCCTGGAATAGTCTAGTACTACCTCCTTGGAGGCCGAAGGGTGAATTCTGGGAATTCTCTTCTAACCTATGGACTCTGTGATCGTGTTTACACCCAAAGGATTGGGAGACTACAATTCAGTGACTAGTGGCTTATTCTGCATCCTTCAAGCTCTAAGCTCATGAGCGTGACATGGACCACAGTTCCTTTGCCTTTTTGATTTGATCTGAGCCTCTTGAAGCTCTTGTTCTGCCCTGCCCTGTTTTCGTTTCCAGGTTGAATCTTTATTAAGCTGAAGTGATGGCTAGTCTCTGCATCCCCCTACCACCATCACACCACCCAGATTCCTTCTCGGAACGTCTTCACTTTGCTCTGTGCCCTGAGGTGCTGACTCGGTGGCATTCATCTCCAGATTCCTTTTCCTTCTGATGTCCAGTTGGATTCAGCCATCAAGAGTGACCAGAAAGAGATGGGAGGGAGAGAAGGGGTGGTGTTTCTTCCAGTTCGTCCTTTCTGCCTCAGGGCTAGGTCCTGGAATGGGAAGCAGCCTATCCCTCTAGGACTAGAACTCCTGCCAAGCACCCCCCAACCCCACCATGCTTCAGTTCTCAGAGGCTCCAGGGACACTCACTGGTCCCTCCACTCACTACTTCATGGCTAAGGCAGTAATGGCTGAACCACTGTTCCTTGTCCCTAAGTGCCCCAATACCAGCTCCTATTGGCTCCCTTCACCATGCCCACACCTCCATATGTAGTCTAGGAAATTTCCTTCAGATTCCCAACTAAGTTACTTTATGCTAGGATATAGACTGGCATGACTGCCTAGGCCCTTGCTCCATGATCTGTAGCAAACTTCGTCAGCAAAACAACTAACCTGAATTTTGAACATGCTCTCAATGATAGTCTCTGGAGAAGCCCTGGGTAGTGTTTTCCTTGCCTTCTCCAAGGACTGAGGGAATCTGCACCAAAGACTCATATCTGGTGTCTGTTTCTACAACCTGTGCATTCAAGAATTAACCTCCTTCTCTGATACAAAAAATGACAGCTGTCCTAGGGAGGGGAGCAGGGGATATGTGCCCAAAGGATATTACAATCTCTGGTTGATTGGATCTAAAAGCCAATAAACTAAAGAATGCTTTCCCCAAGACTTCATCCCTCTCCAGAGTCAAAAGGTTTGAATGTGGAGAGCTGATCTAATAAACATCAGATGGTCACTCTTCGAACTCAGGGCAAAGCCTTTTCTGCTTTGTTTGTGTGCTCCTGGGTGGGCTGAGAGAAGGATGTCCCCAGATTCGCCCCAAGAGGGGCACCTGAGAAACTCAGTCTCAGGCGTGTAGAGGGCAGAGATAGTCTTTTTCTCTTGCCTTTCCTCCCTCTCTCTCTCTTTCTTTTTGCAGAAAAGGGGCAGAAAAGTGGAAAGTATACCACTAAAGCACTTGTTCATTTCTGTGCATAGAAAGTGATGAACAAATCTGGGCTTGATAGTGATTAGTTCAAGGTGAAGGCTGTCTTATTCCCTGAGGTCTGCTGATCATTGTTCGCCTGTGTGTTTTAAGAGTTAATTTTTGGTCCTGTTTTCATTTCGTATATTTGGGCCAGATTTAAAAACCTGGAGGCTCAGTGTGGCTCATATTTTCCTTGTGCCCTCACCTTTTCCCTTGTGCCTCCTTTCCCTGGCCAGGACAATTACCGCTTCACTGGAAGCCTGGATCAGATATGAATGAAAGAAACAAGTCTTCCCTTGGAAAGCAGAGAACAAAAGGAAATGAACACTTCCATTTCTGTTTTCTTGAGGCATATTAAAGCTGACTATCTTTGGAATCTAAGAGATATATTGTTAAAAGCAAAGAAGACATAATTGCAGAATAATATATATCATGTGTGGTTCCATTTATGCCATAACCATATAGGTTATATGCTATAACCATATAGAGTGCTTGTTCTTAGATGTGTGTATAAACACATAACGAAAGACTAGAAGGGTCCACACAAAACTGCTAATAGTGGTTACCTCTGGGAGTAGACTTGGGGTGAGGATTGGTGAAAGAAAGTATTCTTTTTTACTCTGTATGCTGTAATATTTTATTTTTTTAAACGAGATTGTCTTTTTTAGCTTTTGCTTACATAAGTAATATATGACTTCAATCATCAGTAGTGCATTCTTTTAAAAAAAATTTTTAGGTCTTTTCTTTCCCTTATGTTCTACAAGGAAGACCCAAATCATTTTTTTTAAGTTAAAAAAAATTTAGATTTCTTCACTTGAAATACATTCTCTATCATGTTGGGGTGTCATTGTGCTTCCTGATGATGATTTAAAATAGATAGTAATGAATCATCTTCCACAGCAAGTTTGACTCAGTCAAGCAAAAATGATTCAAAGGAAATCAAAATTAGGAATTAATCTCATTCTCTATTACAATTATGCTTCTCCTATCGAGTTTTCTGGCTTGTGATGTGGGAGATGGAACATGAAGTGGAAAATAGGGGGCAGTGGGTATCAATCTCTAACCCAGCCGCAACTCAGGTCAGACTTGAACCCTGTACCTTCCTGCTCCAGCCGAGGCCTTCGCGAATCTCCCCTGTCTACCCCGCCCACAGCAGACACTGCCTTCTCACAGCATCCACGTCCCTGGATCGCTGTCAGCTAATCTCAAAAGCTCACGCTATTGTCCTTTATGTCTTACTAGACTGGACCAAACTCCTTGAGGACAGAATGCAAATCTTCTTCATCTCTATGTTGCCAGCATTGGCAAACTAATGCTTGACACAGGTAGGTAGGTGCTCAATAAATGTGCCACGTGAATATTTGAATGAATGAATAAGTGGTTGGCTGAATCAAACAATGTGTCTGATTTGTGTCTTCACCTGCATTGGGAGGTACTTGAGGACAGGGACCCGTGTCTTCAATCTTCCGCGTTCTTTAGAGTGTCCTAAGAAAGGTAAGCTTTCAACAAATATCTGTTGATCAATCTCTCCTATTTATTTTATTTTATTTTAAGATTTTATTTAATTTAAGATTTCAGAGAGAGAGTGGGATCAGGGGCAGGAGCAGAGGGGGTGGTAGAAGGAGGGGAAAGAATCTCAAGCCGACTCTGCGCTGAGTGCAGAGCCTGACTTGGGGCTGGAGCTCACGACCCTGAGATCACGACCGGAGCTGAAACTAAGAGTCAGAGGCTTAACTGACTGAGCCACCCAGGTGCCCCAATCGCTTCTATTTTAAAGGATGATGAAAAATAATTCACAGAGATTTATATCTTGATTTTTTTTTCTGACAACCTATTGACAAGCAAGAGAAAAAGAGATGTATTCTTTGCCTCATCATAGATAATTCAAATGAGGTACAGAAAAGCGGGAAATGTTGATAAAGGAGGAGAATGGAAATTCACCTCCTGACCTTTTCAGGCTACTGTCTCAGGACTTTTCTGTGCCCCTCTAGAGCCCGGTGTTTTCTTACTGTGTACTTTTCCCTCCCCGTCAGGAAGCAGGCCAAAGCTCAGTAGAGAGCCCGTTGCTGAGTGATCTCTGAATTTCAGGTAGTTAAAGTAGAAAGTGGCACTTCATAATTATATAGTAATGGCATAATTATCTGAAGGTGTCTTATAATTACCTCCCTCCTCCCCAAGCTCCTTGAGCTGCTTTAACTGGGATCCATGGTTCCTGTCCCCTTCCTGTCCTGTGTCAATGCAATGCCACTTGGCCAATAGTAAGCATTTGGCATGGATGGTTGTATCTTAATAAAGGAGGAACACTCCAGTGGATTATCTCAAAAACTCAGAACTCATGGGCTATCACGGTTACTACGTGGAAAATCCATTTCAAGTCATTCTGTACATAGTGCCAGATAAATGAGATGGGAGGTGGAGAGATCATTGTGAAGCCATTAAATCTAGATGCTTTTTCAGTGTTATCTCAAAGGGACTCTGTGACTTCAGTACACCATCCTGAAGATCTCCCCCAGACCACCATATGCAATTTGTCCTTATTTGTAATTTCCAATCCCATGACAACCAGATTTCCTATTGGTTTAGCTTTGAAAGAAAAGAAAAAAAAAATCCCCACCACTCTCCACCAAAGAAAAATATCTGCATTATTCCTTCGTCTTGACGTGGAATATAGCTCCAAACTGACAACCTCTGAGCAAGCAACACACCCAAATATAAGGGCAGAGAGTGAAAACAATCAGCTCAGGTGGGGATAACAAAGGAACTTTCAGTCAATAGCATACATCACCCGCTTTGAAAAATGGCTGTCTGAATGAACACCCCGTCTCAAGAAAGGAAGGGCCAAGGGAGTCATTAATGAAAGCAAGAAACTCAGTTTTACATCTCATTCAAAAGATGGATTCACTGTATTGCTCTCAATCCAGGTGGGTGAGTTAGTCTAGTGCGGAATTTGTCTGCCCTCGCTGAAAACTCCGGTTAGGCAATGAATTATTCCAAGTAAATTAAGTGTATCGATCCCCTCCCCTTCCTGACACTTTGCAGATATTGCTATCAAATCATGCTCCATGCAAGTGTCGGTTTTTGCCAGAGACATCTGAAGAGGGGAGCAAATAACCTCTTGAGTTTCTCAGAGCCTAATAAGTACTCGTGCGGTATGATAAAACCGGAGGGGACCAGACAATGAGAGTCCCGCTGTGATGAGACTGGCTGGTTAATGTGGAAGGCTAGCACACTCAGTTGATAAGGACAAAGTCATGGGTGTACTCCCATACTTCTCAGGGAGTATCAGGTCCTGGGGACGGGTTGCATCTGAACTCTGGCCCATTTTCATGCAAATGCAAGTGAACCATAGAGAAGACCAGGCAAAGGAATATGGATAGAAATTGCGACTCTATCACAATTCTGCGAGAACAATCAGACCCCAGAGCCTATGAGTAAGACGTAGCCTAAAACTTTTATAAACTGTAAGGAGTCAGCCTCTTTCAAGGTGAAGACGTGCATCATTTCATTAGGGGTCTCAACTGGGGCTTGCTTCTTTGATGTTGAATTTTCTTCCCCATCATAATGACCAGACTCGTCCTTTTCTGAATGATAAATTCTTAATCCAAAAAATTAAAAAAAAAAGATATTTCTCTGTCTTACCTTGTTGAGCTGTCTTTTTTGGCCAAGAACAACCATACAGAAGCTGTGGAATGTATTTCAAGGGTGAAATGTCTAAAGATGAATGGTCTGGCTCAGATATCTAACCAATGTATACTATAAAGTATTATTTTCATCCACATTAAAGTCCCTTATCGCGTTCTGAAATACGTATGGATGAAAGGATGTGATGTCTGAATTTGCTTCAAAATTATCCAGTGACATGGGAGGAAGCGAGGAGAGATGAAACAGAATTGGCCATGGCTTGATCATTGTTGAGGCTGGGTGATGGTCCGTGGGAATTCTAATGCCAGTGGTTCTCAAACATTAGCAGGCATCAGAATTATCAGAAGGCTTGTTAAAACACAGATAGCTGGGCCCCAACCCAGGCATTCTGATTCCAGAGGTCTGGGGTGTGGCCGAAGGATTTGCCTTTCTAACAAGTTCTCGGGGGCTGCTGATGCTGCTGGCCCAGGAACCCCACACTTAGGATAGCTGTATTTTCCTATATTCTCCATTTCTAAGGATTAAAAAAAAATCAAGGGGGACTGAGCTGGGCTGGCACAACGAAGCAAGCTGGAGACGGAGTTTCTACTCTTCCTGCTGGTACCCTTAGACAGACAGCAACCAAAAAAAGACAGAAAAGAGACAAAGACAACAGAAAAAAACAAAAAAAAAAAAAAACAAAAAACACTGAACAATCAACTCAACTCAAACTGGACTGAGTTTGGGGAAATTAATGTTGGCTTTCCTCATGTGCTTTGAACCTGTGTCCATATAATTGCTACGGAGTGTGCTAGCTTCTCTGATTCGCGGCCATGCAATTAAGCAATCTGAATAACCAGGATCTCTGGCTGGTCTTTTAATACAGAAGCTAGCATTGGGCCGTGTTTTATACACAAGGATGGCACCACTTCCCATATTTGCCTGAGACTTGGGGTCAACATGTGTACTCAGAAACTTTCCCTCCAGATTTTCAGATGTGCCAAGTTCTAGATGATGGATATGGAAGTTCCTGGATCTCATGGGGTCTAAAAGCATCAGATGATGAAGAAAGAAAATCTCAAGCTTGAGACTGGATAGTCCTAGGGAGGACACCAGAACTTTCTCAGCCTAATTTTATTGTGTTTAGACACCATTTAGCAAACAATGACTATATGCCAGGCATTGAGCAATACACTCTGCAGAAATAATTCCCCAAAATGGTCCTTGACCTTGAAGATCTCACATAGAGTGTAGAAGGTAGACATGTAAATAAGTAATTATAACTGTTAATAGAGTTATAATAAGAGCTCATAAATGCTGTGGAAACTTAGATGAATAAGCTGCTCGTTCTTTACTGAGGGGAGGAGGAGGGAAGCAAACCTCTCATGGAATGAGAGTCTAACTGGTTCTTGAGCAATGGGCACCTGTTTATTAGGCAAAGGGGTGAGTTGAAGGAGGAAAGCCATACCAAGAGAGGAAATGATGAGAAAGGTATGGAAAAGGAAAGGTGGCAGTCCATGAAGAGTAGTCTGGCTTAAGGGTGGGTTGTGAAGGAGGGGGGCTGGCAGTAGGCCGAAAAGATACGTTGGTTTGACAAACCCCCTATAACACGATGGAGAGTTTATATTCTATCATAGGGAGCACGCACATTTTTAAGCATGGGGAAGATACTACAGAACTGCATTTCAAACAGACACATGTGGTGGAACAGTGGGGGAGACTAAGCAATGAGTTGAGGGGGTTTGGGATTCAGGCAGGGGTGATGAATACCGGATCTCAGGCTCCAGAGTTCAGAATATTTAGGGTAGGAGGCCCATTTGTAGCATGTTAATAGAAAAGGTGTGTGTGTGTGTGTGTGTGCATGTCTGAGCATACATAAACTTACATAACTTTATAAAGATGGATGTGCAACTTTTATATCTATCTATAGATAGATTTTTTTTTATATGAACAGAAGGAAGGAAAAAAAGAAGGGAGGGAGGAGGCAGAGAGAAACCCAGGAGGGAAGGGAAAGTACCCTACACAATAAGTAAACAAGAGAAAGGAAAGTTTGTCAGCTGGGCAGGAAGCTGGATGAGGCTTCTAGTGAGGTGCACCTTTTCTCTGGGCTGCCAGAAAGGTTAACTAAATTCTACCATTGATTGGCCCAGGGGGTATGTGCATGTTTGTGTGGGGAGGGGTCGTGAAAAAGAATAATGGGGAAGAAGGATAAAAAGCAGGATAATTTCTAAGACTTTGAATACCACAAATGAGTCATCAAGTGGAATTTCACTTTGTCTTTCCATATTTCCAAAATTAGCCTATTCATGTACACAAAAAGAGCACATGGCACATTCCGAAATGACACAAGACTTGTTCCAAGCTCTGAAGAGGGATGCTGGGACTCGTCTTCCCTGCCATCCCTGGAGTGTGGACAGAGGTCCTGGCCTCTGCACTCGCCGGTGACGAGACAAGGCACGGGGGCCCCGCCACCTCCTTTCATAACGTTTCTCATATCTTTTCTTCCCTGTAAATTATACTCTCCAGGCCTTTGCTGGGAGAGATAATGCTGCTCCCATGTGAAGTGAATACCCAGTGCCCTGCGTGCATGAGTGTGTCAAGGCTAACCAGGTCTATTGTTCTTAAACAGTGCTGCCGGAGAATTGTCTCCTTGTGCAGAATGATGCTGAAGAGATAAAAATATCTTTTATTTCTATAGTGCTATGCATCTTAAAGTGCGTTCCACATTTTGCAAACTATATATAGGCTCAATTCATTACCCATCCCCATAAAATACAGCCAGAGCTGTGGCAGGCACATGCCAGATGTTTGACAATGGTTTAATAACACAGCGGAGAAGAAGTTAAATTGGATTCAGAAAACAGGAAATAGGATGTGGGGCACTAGGTAAAACTCTCCCATTCATTCAACATTATGTGTTGAGTGCCTACCACCTACCAGGGCAAAAGCTGGTGCACAGGTAGTCAACTGGGGAGGCCCCACTCCTACCCTCATGGAGCTGCCGAGATATCGAGGAAGATTCACAAGGAGGCCCATTTCCTAGCTCCGTAGGATTTGTATTAAGACCGAGGTAAAAATACAAGGTGTCACGGTCCTTATTGCCTACTAGCCACTCTGGCCTCAGCCTTCCCTTACTTTAATAAAAGGTTTGCATCTAGGGCAACTATAGGATGTACGTTGAAGAAAAGCTGTTCTGGAACCCAGAATCCAGGCATGGTGGGGCATGGTTCTGGGAAAAATAAGGAGAGGAGGGAGAGCAGCAGTGAAGCAAGTTGCAGAAAGACTGAGGACAGTTAAGAGCAGGAGGAACACGGAACAGTTTGGGGGAAAGCCGGAACCAACGAGAGCAGAGGGGTCTATGGGGATTCCAGACCGGCCACTGTTTTCTCATGGGTGGGGATCAGCCACTCCCAATCACTTGCCCTGACACTGGGAGCACCGTGCAAGTGCCTCCAAATCTCTCCGGTCTGAGAGGGGTAGCCTCTGGAGAGTAGGCAACAGAATCTCAGGACTGGGAGGGATCCTGGGGAGCCGCTGTCTCAAACCAGTCATTTTCATAGACGAAGAAAGACATGCCCAGGTTCATAAAGTGGCTACAGTGTGTCCAGGCCAGACAGAGCCCGGTCCATAGACGTGCCATGATCCCCTCCCTCAGGCTTGATCTTAGGGGAATCAGGGGAGACAGATTCATCCTGCCCTTTGGGGGATGCTTCCAAAAGCTGAAGACCTGGTCCTTTGGGCCCTTCTGCATTCCCATGGAGAGACTGACCACAGGGATCAGGGTTTATGACCCACCTCCACAGTTGTGATAAAGAAATGTGGCTCAGAAAATGAAAAAGAAATTGGCCAGAAGATTGTCACTGTCCAAGTCAGACAGGGTGCCACCCAGGGAGGACCCCTGAAGGCCTTTTGGTCTCTGGAAGTATATGCGGCTTTGAGCTCTTATTAACTTACCCAGGATGGAGAGCCGGATTACCCTAAACTCCCAGGAGAGGCCTGTTCAAGATGTGTTTAAATCCCTGGACAAGAAGGTATTAGCCAGCACTGGCAGGATATATGAAAAACAAAAGGAAATGTGGTTTATAATGTATTTGTGCAACAAATATTGTGAAGAGGCATTAAACAGGAAATTCTCCACTCATGATGACTGCCTGTCTCATAAAACAGCCTCTCCCTTTCCCTCTCTTTATTCAGGCTAACAGCACCTCAGGAACACAAGCAGACAGAGAGAGGGCGCCAGGCCACGAGGAGCAGTGCGGGAGAGTAAGGAGGGCAGGGCAATACAAATACAAGACCCCAAGATTGGGGCTCTGGGCTGCATCTCAGCCCCCATCAGCTTCCTGTAGGGCCTCTGGCAAGTGAGCCTAGGCAGACCCATCTAGAAAGGATCCAGCCTGACAGATGACCTCCAGGGCAATTTCTGTGTAATTAAAAAGCCAATGAGATGTTTCATAAATTTGTTTCCATGTCTCCACCTGTGTTTGCTTCTTCCCAGTTAGAAGACAAACTTCTTCCCAACTAGAAGACCTTCGTGTATTCATTCCACACGTCTTTTCTTAAGTATCCCACACAGGCCTTTGCCCAAATGGAGGAAATAATAAATATTACAGACATAGAACTAACAGCCAAGGGAAATGTCACTGGAAAGTAGTGATGAGCTAGGGTCTGCGTGGTCTGTAATGAACTCGGGCCGCTCAGGGCCCCCTCCCCCCCCCCCCCCCACTGCTGCATCTGGACCCCTCCTGCCTCACTCTCTTTGTCCCAGACCTCAGAAAACTCTGGGGGGCACGCTTGCTGCCGGGCGGGCTTGGAAGCAGCCCTGCGGAGACTTGGCCCTTCCGAAGCTTCTTGGCCAGCGAGCAGCAGAATCTGGAGCCAGCCCTCACACTCTGCGGGCTCCGGGCCTCCGCGTAGCTCTCGCCCGCCAGAGCGGGGTGGTTCAAAGGACACAGGACTGGGCACTGAAGGCCCGGGCGGCGGGGGGAGGCGGGGGGGCTGCTGGGGACGGATGAACTTGGCCGCCCCGGTTACGGTCCGGGAGAAGAAACGCTGGAGAGGATGCCACCTGCCGGTGAGGGACCCCGGCTTGCGCGATGGGCGCAGCAGAGACCTGGAGCCTGGATGTGCAGAGAACCAGAATTCGGGCAGCTTTCCAAGTGCCTGGTTTTCTGCTGTCTCTTTAGGGCTGTCACCTCCACGGGACCGTGCCCCAAGCTCCGGTGCCTCGCGTCCCGCGTTCGGGACGCGCAGGCTCCTACTGGGGGGGGGGGGGGGGCGGTCTTCCTCCTCCCCGCCGCTCCTTTCCCCTCCCCCTCCTTCTCTCCCCTCCCCCCCTTCTCCTCGCCTCGCCTCCCCTCGCCTCGCCTCGCCTCGCCTCGCCTCCCCTCCCCTCGCCTCGCCTCGCCGCGCGCTCCGAGGTCTAAGACTCTCCACTCTTCTCCATCAGGTGGAGCCGTCCGCGCCTCCCACCCCCCGCCTCGCCCGCGAACTGCGCGCAGGCACCTTGCAGCGCCAGGAGGCTAACCGAGCCCCCGGAGGAGGTGAGGCCAAGGAGCGGCGGGGCGGAGATGGCCGGGCCGCCGTCGGGGCTGGCGCCAGAGCCCGGCCGGCTGTGGGTCCTGCAGGTACCGCTGTCGTTCTCGCCGCCCCACGTGGTGGCTGCCGAAGATTGCCGTGGGTTTTCCGGCACTCAGGCTTGAAACGCCTCCCGGTCCTTTTAGAGGCAGGCAGCTCACCACTTAATCCAAGCTTTTTTTCCTTTCTGCCGGAGACCGGAGGCTGCGGGGAGGGGGCGGAAGGGGGAGGGGGGAAGAAGGGAACAGGCCCAGCTGGCTTGGGGGATCAGAGCCAGTCTGAGGGTCGTGAGGCCGGTCTCAGGGACCAGTGGGAGAGCGAAACAAGGTCCTTCCAACCTCGGATTCCCACCATCCCTCTCCTGTCCAAGACCGAGTGTGTGTGTGTGTGTGTGTGTGTGTGTGTGGTGCGCACACGCCTGTACGTGGGCCTGATTTGCGTGTATTGCACAGTTCACTAGCTTCATGACCCTGGTTTTGTAATATTTCCCTGGGGGCTGAATTAAGCAAATCTGGGCCCCAGGCCACCTAGGAATTAGCAGTCAAAATCAAACAGCAGCTTAAAGGATAAATGTTAGTTAAAACATCCAGTGTTGCTTTGTGAGGTAGGGTGTACATTCTCATATTGTTAGTCTTATTCACTGCAAGGCTTGCCTTAAGAATGGTGCCCAGACCTTAAATTTCTCCCCTCACCCAGTAGGTTTAATGAGAGCTCCTACTAAAGTTCAAGCACTCTACATGCCATGTTCTCACTCTTACCATGTTGTCTGACATAGATTGTTTAGAACCATCATTCATCTTGCGTATGTGTTTCTGATTTGCCTCTTCTGTTTCACTGTCTTCTCTGTCATCGAGTCAGCGGGGCTGAGGCTGTGTTGACACTTTGCTTCTGTACCTTGTTTGCTAATTTAGCTGATGGTGTGTCTCTTTTGGGTCCTCTTGGTTTCTGTCGCTCAGCATTTCTTTTCTCCCCCAAAGCTTGCTTACAAATTTCCCTTTGATCTGTTTAACAGCCTCTAAGGGATGCAGTTAAATAAACTATTAAGTTAAGAACAGAAAAGTCAACAAAGCAGACACCTACTAATTTGTAGATCTTTGATGTCAACTACCAGATACAAGTAAGCCCCTACCAGCACACACTTTTCTCATGGGGCCCTACTTCTCTTTTCTTGTTCATCAGTACCAAGGGATACGTTTTTAAAGTTAACATCCACATGGAAACTTGGCGTTGGAATGTGCCTTGAAGTCAGTAAAATCCCCCAAGTACGTAATACTGATGGAAAGAAGGCTAAGAGTTTCCCAAAGACCTCCCCAAGGTCCAGTGACTGAAAAAAGCAATGAATGATTTTGTACTGAAAGGCACTCATAAAGAGAGCATCTTCCAGCTTTCTCCCCCTACTCTTTAGCCCCCCTTCTTCTGTACAATGCTGCATATTATACTCAGTTGTAACTATCCTTATAGTTTGCATCTCTCGTGTATACTCTGCTTCCACAATAAACTGTGAGTTCCAGAAGGCATGGTCTGTGCCTGGGATTTTAGCTCCCCCAGTGCCTGCTTATCCCAGGTATATCTAAATGTCCACCAAGGAAACAGACCTAGAGAAATTGTTTGTTATCCTGGAGGAAAACAGAGCTTGATTCGAGTGTGGGCTTCACAACAGGTAGAAGACCTGAAGGTTCTTCCCAGGCAGTTGCCTATGACCTTGGCCTCTCCTTCGCAATACGATTCACAACACCTCTTGGAGAAAAAGACACTCTGAGAGTGATGGAGCGCTTATTAGAGGAGAGGCTGCAAATGCAAAAACAGGCTACTCCCCTCTCCTTGTTGGGAAATGCACAAACCAGGATGGTAATAATAATAAATGGGCATGTGTCACAGACCTGCTTGATTTCCCTCTAGTTCCTTCATTTTGTTTTGGAGGACTAGTGCAAAGCAAACTAAGGTCTAAACGTTCGGGTTTTTATGACCTACCTCCCCCTTCTAGGAAAGTCTCCAAAAAATGTAAAACGTGCTTATCTCTATCCCCAACTCTGAGACTCCCGCTGCACACATTGGCCAAGTCCTTCCCGGGGAAAGATGCACCCCCCCACCCCCACCCCTCGCTGCTTCGCTGTTTCCCTTTCAGCCAGTTCCCAATCCCCCGTGCAAAGGCAGGGCACGCATATTTTAATGCGTGTGCCCGCATATAGTCCCCCTCAACTTCACTCCCGTTGAACAACATTATGTGGTGTGGACAAAAAGTCACAGTCGGCTCCCTGTTCAAGATGCCTTTTGGCCAGTAATGGTGACAAAAGCTGCATTTCGCCCTGTTTGGGGGGGGGAAGGAGAAGGGAAGAGAGAGCAGAGCCTCCCCGTCCGCCCTCCGCTTTGCACAGATCTCCTTTTTCCAAGTGTTTCCTCTTTAATTATGACCTGTTCCCCCTCCCTCGCACCCCCGCCCCAGCTTCAGTGAAAGGAGCCCTTCTGTCACTCGTCACTGGCTCCCGCGCCCGCCCGCTCGCGAGCTCGCTGTGGGAGGAGCCCGCCGCCGGAGGAAGCCAAGCCGCGCGCCCGGGCTGCCGAGAGCCACGGAATGGATCTGCTCCGAGCGGGGACGTCGCTGACGAGCCCGGCTTCCCGCGGCGGCTAGGAGCCCGGCCACTGGCCCCGGCAGGCTGCGGAGACCCGGAGGCCCCGAGGAGAGCGGCGCCGCGCCGAGGGACGGACGCACGGACAGCCCGATGGTTGGCGCGAACCCGGGAGGACCGCGGCGGGGGCTGAGCACGGCGAGCCGCCCGGGAGGAGAAACTAACTGCCACCCCAAGTTGCCCCGCCGGCTTTCCCTCGCTGCGCTGAGGAATGAAACCTTTCCAGCTCGATCTGCTCTTCGTGTGCTTCTTCCTTTTCAGTCAAGGTAGGACCCCCCGCGCGGGCGGCCGGAGTTGCAAAGAAAGTCGGCTGGGTTGGCGGGGCGCGGGAGGCTGGGGGCAGGAGCGTGGGCCGGCCTCGGAACCTCGAGCCGATCGATGCGTCCGAGATGCTCTGGCGTGGCTTCTTTGCCTTTGCCAATGCAACAAGATGGTACGGTTTCTTTTCCTTTGGAAGGAAGGGGTGTGGGAGGGGTGACTTTCTCCTCTCACTTGTCAACATCCAGCTCAAACTCTCCGATGCAAATGAGTTCTTTATGCTCCCGGGATGTTAATGAGGCAGTATCTGTGTGGCTATGCCGCGCTGAACTTCTGGGCACCTCCTCTCCTTCAGACTCAGGTTGGGAGAAGGAGAGGGTCGGGGAGGAGAGCTGTGTTGAGGTGGATATTTCAGCTCCGATAAGGTCTGACTTGCAGGAGTGGATTCAGAAGCCAGTGGGTGCCGGTTTTGCTCGGTTGCAGAAGGGGCCGCAATTACAGAATGTACCGTGGGGGTAATTTGCGGTGGTTGGGAGGAAGCTTGTCAAGAGTTTCATTGAATGGAATCGGGTTCTCTGAATACGGCTGAATTGTGAATCCTACACAGCCCCGGATTCAGGGTCTAAAGTGAAATGTCACCCCTGGTGCTGATTGTTTACTTTGGGCAGCCTAGCAGGGGCAGAGAGGCTGGTGGACTTCTCCCCGAAAGAATTTTGCTACCTCTGGGCTGGCTCCCGCCGGAGGGAGCCCGAAAGGGGGCGGGGAGGGGCTGGCATGGTGGAGGGAGGGGAGGGCGATCTGGGGAGGGACGGTGAGTGCCTACTTAGCCAAAGGCATCAAAAGTCACCTGTGGAATTGAGCTCGAAGGGGAGAAGTAAAGCAGCTCTCTGCCATCTGAGGCAGCATTTGTGCCAGCCAGCACGGCTCCGAGAGGGACAGGACTCTCAGAAAAATCCACGACAGAGCTTGTCCATCTGTTGATTAAATGAAGGGTAAAAGTTTTCGAGAAAGCAGAGCACCGCCATGGGTGGCTGGCTTTGCAAGCAAACAGCATGTCTCTCTTTCTTTCCCTGTCAAGGAGAAGCCAAATGTAAGCAAAAACCCCACGCCTCCTTCCTCTGCTCTTCCATTGGTACTTACGGTCACTGCAGATTTCCCCCTTACCAAACTTTGCTCGTGGCCACCCTGATTAAACCCAGGGGGCCTTTGCCCCGTAACAGTGTGCACGCACCCACGCCTGTATGTAATTACAATGTGTACACACACACACACACACACTCATGTATTCATATGATAGTGTGCATCTCACCAGGGCTCCCTACAGCAGCAGGAAGATAAATTGCCTTCCCTAGAGTTTTCAGGCTGAATGAATAAGAACTATCTCAGAACACTGGTACAGAAACAGTTTGGGTTATATTACCATTTTGTGAGATTACCCTCCTTCTTGGATGCCTGTGTGCTTGCTTATGGACACACACACACACAAACCCACTCACACTCACACTCCCATGCTCCTTTGCCTCTTCCCAATTTACTCAGGAAGTTGCCTATAGAATCCCTATAAGGAGGAGCCCACCATCCCCCCCCTCCACAAATGTTCATGGGACCCGCGCACATTTTAATCCGCCCGTGTGTTGTTGGAAAGCTGGAGGTGTGATTCTCCTCTAGATTGGCATAAGAAGCCCTTGGTGTCTGAGTGCTTCTTTGGCTGTCTGAATCATCACAGTATGCATCTTCTGCTTTGCTTATCCCTTTCTCAGTACCAGAGCTGTTTCCTCGCTGTCTCATATGAATCTTTAAATATTTACCTATGGAGGTTAAACGCTCCGTTTCATCCACCCTTAGCCCTGAGAGCACTAAGAAGAAACCACAGCATCCTGCAATGCCTACTTCCTTGTGATTCCTGAGTGTTTCGAGCTTAGCCAGCACTGCCCACCCTACCCAACGGTAGACGTCAGGGCCCACGGGGTTCCAAAATAGGTCTAAAGAAAGATGATGAGACAAAGTGGATGCAGCCAGTCAAAATACCCTGCATCACTGGACACTGTAGGTTTTGTGAGTAGACAGCATCTGATGACAGGAATTAAGGGCCAAGTGGGATGCTTTTTATGGACTTTAGTGATATGCTACCTTTTGACTTGATCCGTAGACATGTGTTTTAATGTGGTTGTTGTCCTGAGTATGGTGAATTCCCCAGGGGATTCTCTTTGACCCTACACCTATATGATCAGTTCCTATACTGTGCCTACCTCTACCTAGCACCATACATTTCTCAAGTTATTAGTTAGAGTGCATCCACTTCCGAGAGGTCGTGAGAGGACTAGCAGACATCCCCCTGACTGAAGTTGCCGGGCACCCCCCACCGAGTCCCCCTTTCCCCCCCCCCCCCCCCCCCGCTCCAACCTCGCGCACATGCTTCCTCCTGGGATGCTTTCCAAGGAAATGTGCAGGGACTCAGGGATGCCTCTCCTCTCGGAGAAAACAAATGTCCAGGGTTCTTTTTAGGCCTTTATCTGGCACTCCGGTGACACCTCCATCTGCTGCCCAGTGGGAGCCTATGTGTCATTTTAGAGTTTCTGGAAACACAATTCTCATGCTTCCTGTTCCCATTGTCTTAGTCCCCCTACGGAGGGAGAGCTCCAAACAGCTCTGTGAAGACTTCCGTGGCAAAAACATTTAAGTCAAAACCCTTAAAGTCCCTTTCAGTTGTCTTTTCTCTCCCAATTTGTCTGATATTTATTCACTTTTACTTGTTCTCGTAACCCTTTAGAGAGTGAATTCCAAGTATAATCAATGTCAGCAATACGCTGTATCCCCTCTCCTTTGAAAGTTTGGGCTTTTCGTGGAGCTGGAGATTAAATATTTATTTATCTTTCCTAAGGTGGCAGTAGAAAGACCAAATGGCATGCCTCCATTTCCGCCCCTGCCAACGTCCCCGGGCCTGGCTCCCCACAAAGAAATGGTGAGCTGCCAGTGTGTGCGGCTTGTGGGTTTCTCTCTTGCTGGGGATGCCTCTTCCATCAGCTGTCAGGACCGCTTGTCCATGCTTTGTGCAGAGAGGGATAATGTCACAGCACAATTTGCCTCCTGCAAAGAAGAGGCATGTTCTGCCCCTGGGTGAAGAGGAATCGATTCTCTTGTCATCCCTAAACTTAGAACTGGTGATATTTTTTTCCCTTTATCATTTCCGTTTGCCCACAACTATTTCCCTCTGTGCCCTCCTTCATCTTCAAGGGCCGTGCCAACCAGCTTGCACCCACTCCCCCGTCTTAAGTAGCTAGGAAGGACCAGTGTGCCAGCAGGATGGGAGATCCCTGCTGCCCAGCTGAGACAGTCTGGGGAATGCGCAGTGATACAAAGTTGGTGCCTTGAACTCAGATGCTCTTCGGAAAGATGTTCTCTTCCCTGCTCACTGACATTTTCCCCTAGCACTCCCAGACTGTCCCGTCTGGCTCATAACCTTGCAGGGCCCGAAAGCTCTAACTCTGGCCAACCCAGATCTCTCGTTGGACTTTCCCGCGTGCCAGGCTGCTCTGAACGTGTTGGGGGGACAATGAGAACTTACTTGTCAATGACAGTCCCTGAGTTGAGGGTTCATCCGGGACGTCACCTCTCCCTTGGGAAGAATGTAAGTGACTTGCTCTCCTGTCCTGCTGGCAGGAGTCTCCCAAAGGGCTGTCCGATGGCTACCGGAGGGACAGAGGTTGGTGGCGACATGACTTTCCAAGGGGAGAGAAGAGCTGGAAGCAGACACGGGGCTTGTCTTGTGAGTGAAGAGACCCAGCTAGGATGAGGGAAGCCAGGGGGATGACAGGAAGCTTGGAGAGAAAGGAGCAACTTCTAGAGGCCTTAACTTGTGAGAAGCTCCCTGGGGGAGGGAGAGGGGCACCAGAAGATACCTGCCTAGGGTGTGGGACCACTTCTTTAACAAATCTTCTGGGTGAGGGGAACTGGGACACGTCTGTTGGGCATGGGGGTGATCTCAGCGTCTGCTACCCAGCAGGGAGCTCTCTGTTGCCAGCCAGACCTATTGAGGAGGGAAGAGAAACTCCCCAGGGGGAGAGGGGTGCGGGGTGGGGTCAACGCCTGCACTTACAGGGTACCGCGGGGGGCCTCCCTCCCCCCCTGGGTTACAAAGGAGGATCTCCCTTGGAACATGGCAGCAGGGAGGTAGGCATGGTACCAAGGAGCAGCTCTCCCTGGTGTGCTTGTGTTGGTAGGAGCCAGGGCCAGCAGGAGACGGGGTGGAGCAGGGGATTAGGCCTGAAGATGCAATTTTTCTTTTTTGTTCAGCCCAGTGGGGGTGACCTAGGAGGCATTATATTGCAGACCCAAAAAAGCACATGAATAATCCAAAGTGAATTCAAGAGATTTCAATAGCAAAATAATAACAATACTAATGATACCTTTGATTTGCAGAGTACTTTTCTTCCGAGGAGATAAAAAGATAAACTGTTTTGGAAACATCAACAAGGAAAAGAAAATTGCCTGTGATGGAAGCGTGGGAAGGAGGGCCAACAGCATTCATTTTAGGGTCTCCTGTAAATCCGGGGTTGGCGGTGGAGGGGGGTGTCACATGGGCAAGAGGCATCCTTCTTCAGCTGCAATCCTTATCCTTCTAAAATGGTGAAATAAATAACTTTTAGGTGAAAAACCAGGCAGTTTTAATAGGGGTCAACCCGAAAGAATGAGGCCCTGTGCCCTGCTTGTGCCTGGGAATGGGGACACTCTGATTCAGCCGTGGGGAGGGTCTGCAAGATCAAGAGAAGGTGGCGGAACTCACACTTGGACTCCACCACTGCAGCAATCCTGATTTTAATGGGGGTGCTGGTGGCACAGTCACTGGGGCCCCAGTCTCCGTGCAAGATCAGGGGGCACCCCAGTGTTCATGGAGCGGCGTCGGGCTGGGGCTCTTGCGGTGGGGGAGGTCTGTTCCCTTGGGTTGCGTGTCCCCTCACTGCTGCCCACAGGGAGTGAGGTGCAAAATGAGGCAGGATCCCGTGCCCGGCTGGACGAGCTTCGCCCTGTATTCCAAATAGAGGAGGTTTTATTTCCAGTGAGGGGAGTCTATACTGCACTGAGCATAGATGCCATTGTGCATGGTTTTCTTTTCTCCAGGGGAAAACCAGGATCCACAGTTGGGTGTGCACATCCAGTAAGATGTGCAGATCATCCTAAGACTTCTCACACAGTCACACCAAGAATGCCGTGTCCTGCTTTCTGCCAGAGCTTGAGGATTAAGCCTGGAAGGGCTTCCACCTTCCACGCTCTCTCAGAATCCACGGTGTTGCCCTAGGATGAGGATCGTCACCACCATATTTAACGTGAACTTCCATTAACTTTCTGCTGCTTTTTTTTTTTTTTTAAGATTTATTTATTTGAGAGAGCGAGAATGAGAGAGAGAGAGAGTTCATGAGAGGGGGGAGGGTTAAAGGGAGAAGCAGGCTCCTCTCCTAGCAGGGAGCCCGATGCGGGACTCGATGCAGGGACTCCAGGATCATGACCTGAGCCGAAGGCAGTCGCTTAACCAACTGAGCCACCCAGGCGCCCCTAACTTTCTGCTTCTGAGCCCCTGAAGGAGCTAGGCATCAAACATTGTGCTTTTTCCCCTTTGCTCTTCTGAGTGTGAAAATGAGTACTCTGGCTGTATATTTCTAGAAGTCAGTAAATGTCAATATTGGATAAGTGTTTCTTTTATATCAGGGCGATTTCGCATAAGCTGCTTGGAAACAAATGTCTTCCATAAGCATACAATGTTTCTTTGAGTCCACAGTCAGCACCACTGCGGGGATTAAATCAATGTCAGCTTCCCTTGGGTACACTGGTAACAAGTCAAAGCCATGGAAATAGTGGCCAGCATGGCTGCTCCCTGCAGAATTATTCAGCTGCAGCCCTGGCTGGGGCTGGGAGAGTGAGAGGTGCGGACCCTTCCATCTGGTTCCTGGACAAAAAGGCAAGGAAGGAGCCAACGTAGAGGCCTCCCACATGTCATGGGAAAGTTCCCCACCCCCCCAACCCCCGCAGTCCCCACCCCCTTCTCATGCCCTCTCCAAATCTCCTCCCATCTGTGACCCCACTCTACACACACACAGCTTACGGCTGAAGTGTCGTCCTGTCCAGAGCTTCGGAAAAATCCTCCATCTTCCTGAAATGGGAGGTGAGATCTCATTGTGCTCTTCCACTTGGTGCTGGTGTCCTCATGGGCAGAGTGAGGTAGACTGACCCGAGGCCGTTTTTTTTGAACATTGAAACCCAAACTGCAATGATACAGGTTGTGAGTATTAAAAAGATATATGAATATCAGGCTGAATTATCAAGATGGTCTGCTTACTTGGCCTGGGTTCCCTCGATAGTTGTAAGTTCAGTCTCTTTCTAACCCATGCCTAGAAAACAGGAATTTGAAATCTGACACTGACTTACAGCCAATGACAACCAAGGCTTCCATTCGTCATTCCACACTGTTCCCCAGGGGCTCCATACAGCCCCGTGTCTCAGAGGGCCACATTCTCTTCGTCCTTCCTTCGTGATCAAATAGCCCTTGAGGACACCAAAGCTCAGCCCCTGGCCACTCAGCCTGCGCTCATGGTAGGCCGACTGTGTGGTGGGCACCATGCCAGGGACTTCTGATACAAAGACCCCTAAGACAGTATTTCTGCCCCAGGGGGGTCTCTCAGTCTGGTCAGGGAGCAGACACTTTGGCTGATGGTTACGTGATGGGCTCAGAGTTGTCAAGAGTATTCTGAGAGCCGCCGAAATGACCGAGGGCATCAGGAAAGGCCGCAGAGAGGCAGTGACTTGATTTCAAAGGATGTTCGGGAGCCCTCCTGGGGAAGCACAAAAAAGAGTGTTTCAGGCTTGCCTTAGAGCACGTGCAAAGGAAAGAAGGCAGGACAGAATGCCATCTGTTCTGAAGCAATGGGTAGTGTGGGTGGCTGGAATAGGAGTGTGTTGAGGGTAGTGAGAAGCTTGGGAAGGGGTGGGTCAGCTTGTCATAAACACCATGCTAAATGTTTTGATGACTTAACTATCAGAGTTAAGTCTGTTCCTTAGAAACATTGTGAGTAGGTTTTGGATCTGTAGTCCTCTCTGTGCCATGAGTCCTATGGATAAAAGAGGGGAAGAATCCATTTGTTACTTATTCTTCTTGATTTGCCCTGTTTTTTATATGGGGCTTTAAAAATGTAGAATTGAATGGAAATATACCCATTCTTTCCGGCTCACCTTCCTTCATAAGCTAGTATGTAAAGGGCTGGAAAATAGAGCAAGAGCGTAATTGTGGAGGAACTGACCTTCCCTGTCGGTCTACATTCCAGAAGGAGGCAGAGAAGAATAGTAGGTAGATGTATACTTAAGAACAATGTGTTGGATAAAGAATGTGGTGGGGAACCAAGGAGCACACAGAAGCAGGGATGGCTGAGTGCACACTGGATTCTTAGTTGTATGGCGTGCACTGAGGAATGGGACTTACCTGTTTCTGGGGCCCAGGGAGGCTCGCCTAATATTGAGGATGAATGGTAAACCAGGAAGGGAGACAAGAACAAGGATGAGATTAATAAGAAATGCCTAGAGATATTTTGCTAATGATTTCTTTGCTGTTCTGAAGAGGAAGCTAAGTTATGCTGGCTTTGGGGAAAATAAGGTTACAAGACAAGTGATTCCACTCAGAAGATGTTAGAAATGTTTATAAGTCTCCAGTATTAAGAGTAAAGAACGTCATCAGATCTACTCATGTGTTCCACACTTGGGCCTGTTCTCCTCAGGAATTGGTGGGGACTGGCAGGACAAGCTCAACAGTGAAGCAAATACATGCATTGTTCTGCCAGAAGTAGGCAGTGACATATCTAAGACTGTCAGTATTTAATTCTAGTGTCTAAGGTTAGCCCACTGAACAGTCTCCCATTGCTGACCGTGCTCTAAGAGTAGAATTCGGGCCCCCAAGAATGGAAGAGTCAATTCCCAAGCAGCGGATCAAAGAATACACTAGATGTCATCCAAATCCTCTCCAACCCTACGACTCCCTGAGTATTATCTATTAGCAACAACCTATTGATTCTGGATAATAAATTCCTAGAAGATAGATGATGTGTTACAGATGTCTTTGCCCAGCACATTTTCTTGTAAGTGCCAGGCAAATCCTTTTGGTTGTTGGTGATGGCAGTGGTGGTAGTAATAATGTTTTGAGGATGAGGATGATGAGGATGAGTGTTGGTGTAAAACTCCACAGGCTGTAGAGTACCATTCACAAGCACTGCTTCATTTCATGACTGTGCGAGCATGAGAGGCAGCTGTGATCACTGTCATAGGCTCCGAAAGGTCATGTCCTCGACCAAAGTCACTCTCATCTGCTTCACTTTTTCATATGCCTTGATGCTTCTCAAGATGCTTGTAGGTGCAGCTCCAAGTCATCCACACTGAAAAATGCACGAGAAGATCCTAGGCTGTGGCATAATATGGAACATGTTCTTCTAGCTTGTGGGAATTCTTGGTGGCTAGGCATAGAAAAGGATTTTAAGGATTTCTCATGAAAACCAGGGAGCTGACCTTCAAACCACCACCTAGCCTTGCAGCTCTGCCTTTTGATTCCAGACTCTTTCTGAGTTGGTTCCTTCATCTTCTGGCATTCAGCTTTACCTTGAGGGCACAGGTTTCCAGGGGAAATGACAGGCCAGCCTCTTGGGCTGAATAGCAATCAAGGGGATGTTGCTTGGGTAGTTCGTTTTGTGGCTGTGTTGACAATTAAAAAAATAAAAAGGCAAGGGCAGGAACTTTTATTCTCTTAATTGGTTGATTAAAATATCCGTTTCTTTTATCCACCCGCCCTGGTGCCAGGCATGCTACTCAGCACATAGAGGACTCTGAATAAATGTTGAGATATTGGAATGAATGGCAAGAAACAGTGAAAGGAAGAGAAAGCAGTGTTTCTGACATCACATGTGCAGGGGTTGACAGGCCCCAACGGGAGGGCAGAGGAGAGATCCCAACTATTTGGAGTAGAAAGTTGTTCCTCTCTGAGTGAGGCCTTGAATGACCACTGAGTCACCAGGGACACTGCCAAGAGAAACATCCTCCGGCAAGCCACCCACTCCTTAGTTTCAGTAAAAAAAAATCCCAGCCTTGTCCTTCTGTTCTTTAATGCATGTCAGTTCCCATTTCTGTCAGTCACCTGCAAGTGTCACAGGTGACTTGGCTCTGGTGCAGTGTGACAGTCCACCTGTCATCCTTGGCGATGCTGGGAGCTCTGACAGTTTCAGAGTAACACTGGGACCCGGCTGGCTCATCATGCAGGCAACCAGGGGACAGAAACCTAGAGCTTTCTCCTGGAGACCCTCCCCGGGTACCACAGGAGAAGCGATGCCACCCTCCCTGCCTTCCTGACCTTGTGACAAAGAGAGAGAAATTGCCAGTTAACCTCCTGTTGGCTTTACCCTCCATATTCTAGGACCCCCACTTGTCTACACCTCGCTGAAGGACGCTGGGTCCACCTCACATTCACAGGGAGTCCCATTTCATCAGAGAGCTGGCCTCAGAAGCCTTTTTCTTACAGAGGACGCTACACCTGCGTGAGGGGCCACGGGCGGGAGCAAGAGGGCCTGTTATTCCCTTGGGTCCACATCAGGCAGGAGCAGGTGGAAATGTTTTGGGATGGGAAACCCGGGGAGCGCTGCACTTCCTGCATCAGCCTGATGGTGGCAGCAGCAGCGCTTGCAAAGCCCAGGAGTGAGCGGAGCTGAGGCTCAGGGCGACCCTTAGTCACAGGAAGAGCCAGGGTCTCTAGTCCGGGTGCCCGGGCCCTCCTCTGCCCATGATGCTCCAGCTGAGCCTGGAGCATGGAAAGGGCATGGAGGGAAAGAGCAAGCCTTCCAGATTAGCATCAGCTCCCCCCAGAGGCTCAGGTGCTTTCTGCTGTTTCTGATGGATATGAGGGCAGAGTGCTAAGGGCAATGTCTGAGCAGAGGTAGGTGCATACAAATAAAAATGCCCAAGGGTGTGGAAGAGCTGCAAAAAGAGGGAGCGGAGACCTCAGCTACCTGTCCATTTCCCTGTGGCAAGATGTTTTCCCAGGCTGGTGTCTCTCCCGTGGATGATGAATGCATCCGTCCCCCTCCAGGAATGGCCAGGCGCCAGGAGCCCGGCTTCCTCACCCCAGTCCCCAACCTGGGCCCACTGCCCCTCTCTCCAGGAGTTTGCCTCTTTAATGATCCAGGAGCCAATGTTTCTGCTGTTGCTCCCCTCCCCTGCTGCAAAAGCCAAACAAACAGATGCTAAAATTAGTCTCATTATTCCTGATCTCCTAGGCAGGCTGAAGAGGTGCTACTCTGTTTTCATCTCTGGACAGAAACAGACACCATTAAAATAAATCACCATCAGCCGTGGTTGTTTGTTTCAGAATGCAACTTACCAGGCAAGGTAACCGGATCCTAATGGCCAGCACTGGAACCCCACCGCCTGCCCGGCTGGTGGTGGCAGCTTGCCTTTTTCACCTTTTAAAGATTGCAAGTAAGATGTGTCTCAGACCCTGGAGTCAATCTGTGTGCAGCATTAACTAAGACAGTGGGACATGGGGAGAGGGAAGGGTGAGGCCATCATTGGAGCTGCCTGCTCCTTGTCTTCTCTGTATGGCTCAAGTGGCTGATAGACTGGCCGTTTATGTAGCTCGACACCCCCAGACGTTGTTTGATATCCATTAGGTTTTGCTTGCCAGTAGGATTTTAGATGAGGTTTGCCCAAACCCAAGTGGCCTCCCACACCTGACTCCCCATCAGAGTCCTTTGCTACTTTGTTACTAGCAAGGTGAGTTGCCACCGGCCCAATCTGTCCGTCCTCACACTGTCTGTCTTCCTGGGGGAGGGGGTGCCCAGTGGGGTGGGAGAGAAGGTAGGATTGTTCTGTCCATTTTATTAATGCAGTGCCCCTGGCACGTGCCAGGTGACTTCTTGAGCATCTCGCATCAGAGAAGAAAACTTTTTGCCTGAAGTTTGCAAAGCCTTATTTCAAACTGCAGATCTGAGGCTGCACAGGTCAGCAGGGAAACATAGAACTGCATTATATGAGAAGTTGCTAAAAGTCATGGATATGGATCTCCTCCCCATAGAAAAAGATGTTACACCCACATGGTATGTGCTCTTGGCTCCACTGCTTTCCTGGCCCCTCGGGTGGGCCAACTTGATCCCCGTTCTTCTTTCACAAACACGAGCTCTGTTAGGATTTTGGGAATCCCTCGATGGAAAGTTGAACTGGGGAGAGGGGAAATGGTGAAAATAGAAAAGAATCGAAACCTGTAATGGTCTCCAGATGCCGACCTCACTGTGTGTGTCTGGCCACTAGGCCGCCTCCTGGTCGCTGACGTGGAGCCAGCCATGGGGAGGCGTCACTGAGACCTAGAGCCAGGTTTGCTGAGCTTTGCGTGCATTCCCCTCTGTCATCCTCCTAGCAACCCAGTAAAGCAGGACTGTCAGCCCACCGGCCAGTGAAAGCTGCTGAGGCTGAGATTCCATGATTTGCCCACAGACTCCATAACGTTGCCTCTCCTTCCTGGGGAGAGATGGGACGGCCATTCGGACACTCGCATGCACGCCCCTGGTCCCTTGCTGCGCCTCTCTTCAGAGGAATCCCCCTCACACTGGTGCCCCCACCGCTGTGTGCCTGGTAGTAGGCTGCAGAACCCCTGGCCTGGCCTGTGGTCCTCCTCCTTCATGACTTGTAGGGCTTGCGATGAAGAGCTGATCAAAATGGAGGAAAAGACCGTCCCCGAAGACAGAAGCTGAGTAAGAATTCACGAAGCTCTGCCCTGTGGCCGGCAGGTGCTTGTTACTTCCCCAACCCAGCTCCAGTTTAGCTGAACATTTTGAAAGCCAGATGCTGATTTCTTAACAAGAGCACATCACCACCTAACTTTCCTTCAGTGGATTAAAAAAAAGAAGAAGAAGAAACCCCATTCTACTGAGGGAGAGGTGAGCCTGGTGTTAGCTCCGCGCTGGAAGAATGGAGCTGCTCTGCACAAAAAGGCATTGCAGGACATCAAAACCGTCCTTTTTGTCAAGTCTAGAAGTGTAAAAATGTCTGGAGACCACATGGTTCTGAAATGATTAATAGTAGTCGTTAGGGAGAGAGAGAAAGGACTCTTGGAATGTGGGAGAGTCTGAATACTGTTCAGGTCCGATTCTCCTCACTTTGGTTCCAGCAGGTTCGTCTTGCCTGGTGTCAGAAATCATTTCTGAAGATGGCCTGTCTCTACCCAGACCATGCTCAGGATCATAGTATTAGCTGAAGATAGGCACTTAAGATAAACTAGCAAAACATAAAATTTCCTTGACGTTTTCAAAGCTCCTTTGGATTGAACCAGGGGAGTACAGAGGAAGAATGCAAGGCAGATAGATCTTGGTGTGGAAGACATAACATTCCTTCTATTGATACCACAGTCTGAGCCTTTCAGCGGAACCCACGGCTCTTGTCGGCAGGTGCATTGTCAGCTGTCGCCAAGGCTCCGAATCCATGTGGGTGGCCCTTGTTCCGGGCATGAGCTTTGCTTTGGGTTTTCTCTTCATCAAGCCAGGGCGGAGGCATTCACAGATAGAAATCCATACTTGACAGGTGAAAACAACTGAATGCCGAGCTGACCAGACTGGGAGAAATACCATCCAGAAAACCTCATTCCTTCCCGACCCTGTTCTCCTGCTAATAATAATAGGAAATCTGCATTTCCTTCTCATTATCAGCAGATATTCATTGTCGAAGATCCTACCACCGAATTCTTGCCAAGGAAAGTGAAAGTATTTGTACTGCTGTGTTTTCTCGGTTAAATTGTCTTCTTACGTTATTTTGTCTGCCTTAAATGTTTGCGAAGTCAGGGCCGGGATTCTTCTATCATTCCTACGGGCTGTTGCAGCCATATGAACTGAAAGCAATCTTTCCTCGTCAAAATAGGAATGCCCTTGGCACCAGGCCAGTTTACCCTTTTTTATGGAATAGTGTTCAGAGTATTTGAATGCTCATCTGGCCCCAATGTGTGGGGCATGGAGGTCACAACTTTCCTCGAAGTAAATATCGAGATGTTTTGAAACAACCGCTTAGTAGAGCCCTGTCCAGAGAAAGAAAAATAAAAGTATCTGGTGGGTGCATTTTGGCACAGGGATCACCTGCCTCCCCGCTACCCGCCACCCTTCCCTGCCCTGGCCTCCCCTCCCTGTGAATACTGCTTATATTAACTTGGGCTGTACAAGCACTCTGGAGAGCAGCTTTTAACCAAAGGAGGTAAGGTGACTCACGGGAGCTGCCTCGAAGAGTTTCCATGTCACGTTACTAGCTCAGGATGACGTGCACGGTGAGAATGGACTCAGGAATCACCATGGGTCCTGAGCACAGGAAACCAAACAGGTTGGTAAGGCCAGGAACATGCAGTTTCGAACAGGGTGGCTTTGCCGGTCTCTTGTTGATGTCGCTGCTTTCCTCATGACCGAGAAGAACGCGAGTCACTTGCTTCCTTGTCCCACCTCAGGGGAGCCCAGGAAAGCAATGTGAGCATTTGTGCTGACATGGAAGAATGTGGCCGAGAGCGGCCGTAGATTTTCTTCCACCTGCACTTTAGAATGTTTATTTTAAAGTTAACGCTGTACATCAGAGATGCTCGTGTCCATAAAGGATGGATTTTCTGCTTGGCACAGTGAAGAGATTCAGAACGTATATAATAATGCACCCCGAGAATTCTTGTTCTGTTTTTTAAAAAAATCTTCAAGGTCAATACAACCGCAGACATTGCTATTCACTTCATTGCGAACTGGGATCTACTAGCTGCGTACTGCCATTTTATTTTTCAATTCGTAAAAAAAGATGTTCTCATCACTAGGCCTCTGGGCCTCTTTATTCAGCCCAGATCACCAATGGGAAACCAAATGCAGGAACTGATGAATACAGCAGTGGAGAGGAGAGAGAGAGAGAGAGGTGGAGCCGGGGCCAGATTCGAAGACACCCCCAAGCCCCTGCTGGCCGCTCTATATGCCTTGTGCATGTTCCCAGGTGGATGACGTAGTGATAGAAGAGAAGCAGGGGGAGAGGAGCGCAGGTGCCTGTGCCTGTCAGGCTAGCGAGGAGAGACAGATGGACAGACAGAAAGATGGAGCGAGCTGAGAGGTGTGTAGAGGGCAGACATGTTAGTCGCCTGGAGACCACAAGACTGTAGGGTTCCGAGCTCGAACTCTCCCTGATCCAGAAGGCACACTCCTGTGCACAAGAAGGTTTTGAAGTTTCCATTCATCAGCTGAGCCATGACGATAGCCAATGTGCCAGATTCCAGGGACACAGAGGGCTCTGTCTTTGGGTGGTTGTCTGTTTCTTTGACGGCGTCCCAGCACCTTTGGGAGAAAGAGCTCTCTTCTCCTCCGTTCTCACACACACCCTTCACCCCAGCCAAGCCCAGCTGCTGGCGTCTCTGAATGTGATTTGCTCCCTCACACCTCCTGGCTTTCTCGCCTGTCCTTCCCTCTAGAAGGATCTCCGTTCTTCGCCATGTTGGCCTGGCTGACATCTACCCTGAGGATCGGCTCACTTTGCCTCCTGGAGGAAGTTTCCTTACCTCTCTCTTCAATTTAAGTGCCCTCCTCCTTCCTTCCACAGCCCTCTGTGGAAACCCCCTAGTAGTGCTTGTAACAGTATATTAAAGTGGCTTTTTCCTATCTGCCTTCCCTTCTAGATCGTGAGCTTCTAGAAGGCAAGGACTGGGTCCTGTGGGTCTCCGTGTGCTCAGCGCCTCTGTCCAACTTGGACACATAGCCAGCACATGACCCGGGATTCTTGATAGCCTCTACCTTCTGTGCCTGGCATTTCCCTTGCCAAGCTCTGAAAGTTCTTTATCAGAGAATACATCTACTTATCATTATTATTGCCTTCTGCAACTGGAGTACCTATGAGCACAAAGTAATCCTTGGGGAAAAGGCGATAATAATTTAATCCCCCCTTGCATTTATATGTCACTTTATGCTTTCCCAAAAATTTATTTATTTTTTATGGGCGACTCTCCTCCCCACCTGGAAAAATAAGAAAAATGAGACCAGGTTATGTTAAGTGGCTTCTTGTAGGTCACATAGCTGGTAAGTGTGAAAGTTAAGACAAAAACCTAGGTTCTCCCAGCCCCATCCGTCCCCCTCTCAGTCTCCTCCCCCGGGTTCCTGCCCCTGAAGAGCATAGGCTTAGAGGGTGCCTGGTGGAGTGGGCCCCCGGGAGTGTTTCTTGCATCATCCCATGGGGTGTGATGGGGTGAGTATCTCCATTGAGAGGCAGAAGAGGAACTCAGGAGGAGCTCAGGCAGGGATCCTGGCGAAGTACCGAAAGCTGGTTCTAACTTAGGCACAAATTCCCCCTCTTGTAAGTGGGGCATACTAAAGGGAACATCATAGCTCCTCTATACTGAGGACTCTGCCAGCGCCTGTTCTAGCCCAGAAGCTCCTTCCCGGGCAGCCTTTCATTGGGCACATTGGCCATGACCCTCCCCATGGTGTCTCTGCCACGAAGTGTCAGTCTGTCAGCCTGTCCGTCTGTCAGCACTGTTGAGTGTCCAGAGCACCCTCCACCGCTCCTCATCCTCATCCCAGGCCCGTGACACAGGCCCTGGACTGGAGGCCAGGAGGCCATTGCCCTGTCACATACCAATGGCATGGCTCTGGGCATGGCCCCCAGAGGCTGAAGGGAATCAGGCTTTTCCTGCTAGCTGCCTCACGAAGTAGTTACTTCCTGAGTGGTGCTTTGAAACATCATGAAGGAAGCATTACTACGACACACTCTGCAGAGGTGAGGTATTTGCCATCCTCTGGTTCTGTCTTTCCAGATGTGTGGTGCTGGTACCCAAGGACAGAAGAGAGCTGCTCCTCGCCTGTCTGAAGTCTGTTTTCAAGGCGAGATACTGTGTGGCTTTCTGGGGGAGCAGGTGAGACCAGGCCACCTTTCTCGGCACCGTTCATTGGAAGAATGATGCTCAGTGCCCCCAAGGCATCCATGGTATTAATGAAATAAACTAAACGATGCATCTACATTGGTGCCCGTTAGGTGCTATCCTTGAGAGAAGAAAAAATAGTTATTTGTATTATTTTCTGGGTTCTTTGGTTCAGAAGAGAAACCCCAGCTGAGAAAGACGGGGTGAGGATGGTTTTCGTTCCCTGCGGCTCTTGGGGCCACAAGACAAGCTGCATGACTTACAACAGCACAAATGTATTTTAGCTCCGGGTGTCCCAAGTCTAAAATGGGTTTCACGGGGCCGCAGCCGAAACTGGTTCTTCCCGGAGGCTGTGGGAGAAAATTGGTGTCCTTGCCTCTTCTGGTTTCCAGTGGCCACCTACATTCCTTGGTTTGTGGCTCCTTCCCAGCATCACTGCAACCTCTGGCTTTGGTCATACCTCCTACTGAAGCTGCCTCCCCCGCCTTACACGAATTTTGGGATTACACCGGGCCACCCGTATAATCCAGGATAATCTCCCCATTTTAGGATCTCCTAGCTTGATCACAGATGTAGTCCTTTTTGCCTTGTAAGGGAACATCTTCAAGGATTAGGACATGGACATCTTTCTGGGCTCATTATTCTGCCCATCACCAGAAGGAACAAAAGACAAAACGGAACTGGGTGCCCGTCCCTTCCTTTCAGAACAATTGTAGCCATTCTTTTTTTTGTTGTTAACATATAATGTATTATTTGTTTCAGGGGTACAGGTCTGTGATTTTACAGTCTTACACAATTCACAGCGCTCACCATAGCACATACCATCCCCAGTGCCCATCACCCAGCCCCCCATCCCTCCCCCCCCCCCACCACCACTCCAGCAACCCTCAGTTTGTTTCCTGAGATTAAGAGTCTCTTATGTTTTGTCTCCCTCTCTGGTTTCATCTTGTTTCATTCTTATCCTCCCTCTCAGTGAGAGAAATCTGTGCCTCAGTCTCCCTTTCTGTAAACTAAAATGATCTTTCTGCCCATTTATCTTTATAAAGCATTTTGGGATTATCAAGTAAAAGGTGCTTAGGAGGTGATGGTTATTATGATATGATATTCTGACTTGGTATAAATTATGCTTACATTAATCAGTGGAGCTTCTACTAGATGCAACTATCGTTGGGTCCCATGGGGGAGAGATTAGGGGGAGCATCTATTAGATTCTGTAGTTAAACCTCACTAAATGATTCTTAATAGCAATTTACTTTGGCTTCATTAGCATGGAGTATGGGAACTCTCCTTTAAAATAGCATATAGCTCAGCCTCCTCCTATCTTTGAAGTAATTGAAATGAAACAGAGATCAACAACAACAACAATAGTGTAAGACAAAAGAAATAGGCACTGTGTTTGTCTACATGTGATTTGCTGTTGGGTGGGAGGTTTACTGCCTGCACTTTAATTTGTCTCTTTTTGCCTCCATGCCTGGTTGAGTTTCTGGCTTTTGACCGAGGATCTGGCTAGAAAGGAGGCACGGGGGAGTGGATATAAACTGTGTGAACGTGGCAGTGAACGTGGGGCTGCAGGCTCCAGGATGAGTTTGTGTGTCTTACCACGTGACAGAGTGAGGGAGAGCATCTATTCATGATAGTATTAGGCACCACGTTGGATCATCTAGGTCATGAGATTCAGTTGATATACTTCAAAGGCTTTATGAAGCCTCCCTCAGGTTAGAGGCTAAAGAAATTGGGAAGCTTAGCCCTTCTTTGCCCACCCCACCACCAGATGCATCAAGATGTTGCAGGAAGCTTGAGGCAGTGAGGCCCCTTCCCTTGGTGTACGGGGAGGACCAGACTGACTGACCGTGTCGGACGCCAGCTCCAGGGCCTGCAGAAGTAGCAAAATGTGAGGCCCCCAGACAGGCATCTGAGTCCACCCCCATCCCGTACTCACCCTGCCAGTTTCCTGGGGAGTCTGCCTCGGAAACCCAGGAAGAGACACAATCAGCAGACGATGACAGCATCTTTAAATAGATTTATAAAATGTTCAACCCTCGAAGAGCCTGTGTCCAGGGAAGGTTATGTTGCTGCTAAACAGTCCCAAGGAGAGCATCACAACCAGCTCTGATCCTCGGGGCTCAGGGGAATTAAAGGAGAGAGACAAGCCCTGAGAATGATTATAATCCCATTATGCAGAGCTCCCCCTATTTATTTCTTCATATGGATGAATTTGTATATATTTGCATTTTGTTCTATCTGATAATATGCATAGAATTCAAATTGAAATGACTTGAATAGATTTGAATATTAATGAGGCGTTTAAAGGCTGCCATCCCTGGCAGAGTCCCTGCAAGGGAGTGTGTAGTGCAGAGGCTCAGAAAACTCCTCAGGCACCAGCACCACCAGGCATTGCCACCCAGGGCATTGGAGGGGGGACACCCTCTGGGGTGGAGATAGAGGCCTCCCCTACAGCTTCTAGGCACCAAGCCCGGAGCCTACACCACTAAAGTGGATGTGGCTTGAGGTCTTTTCAGATATATGGTTTTAACAGTGCCATGAAAGATGCTGTGGACTGTCTTCTGTCTGGAGTCCTATAGCTCTGGTACACATCACACCTCCTGGTTTGTTTGTTTGTTTTTCACTTTTGATTAATCTTTAATTAATATTTCACTTTAATTTTCTTTTCTTTTTTTTAATTTTATTTTATTATGTTGTTAGTCACCATACATTACATCATTAGTGTTTGATGTAGTGTTCCATGATTCATTGTTCGCATATAACACCCAGTGCTCCATTCAATACGTGCCCTCTTTAATACCCATCACCAGGCTAACGCATCCCCCCCCCAGAACCCTCAGTTTGTTTCTCAGAGTCCGTAGTCTCTCATGGTTCGTCTCCCCCTCCGATTTCCCGGGATCATGGCAATTAGTCAATATACTCTCAGTGGGCCTGAAGGCCATCAGTCCTCCTTGAGGCTCTAATAAGGAAATCACTTGATGCTGGTCATTTCAGCCCCTCAGTATTAACATCTATAACCTGCCTAGGTCCTGGGCTCAACTCTAAGAGTAAGTAAGATAGAATGGCTTGTGAAAGACCCACTGGGGTTCAACTGGCCATTGTTTCCCCTTTTTAGCAAGAGACTTGGGTAATAGCTCATCCTTTTAGGACCTCTTAGGTGGACCTGTGGTGAGGCTTCAAATTACTTAGCCTCAAAATCTGTAGGCCCATCATGTAAGAATAGCGTCTTGTAGGAATTTCAGTTGGGTTACCAGTTGTCCGAAGTGTAGAGCTCTAGACATACCGTCATTCATTGCTGAAGTACTAGGAATCAACATTTCTAAGTGATCCCCAATTGTTTTATCTTGTCCTAACTGAATCTTGGTTAGTTCCAAGTTTACGCTCCTCGCACCCATTCTAATGGGCAATTACGAGAGCAAGTAACCATTAAAATATACTTGTGAGTCATTTAGTTTCCTGCTGTATGAGGCTCTCATGTCCACTCATTGTCACTTCTAGTTCAACAATCTGAGAACTAAACTCCTCATTTTATCCCCCGTTGGAGTCCTAATCTCAGTCAAGGGTAGGCCCATATTCCCAATCCCTCCTTCTGAAACCTGAGGCATCACCAGCCCTTCCCTCCTGACTCACATCCAACCAGTTCCATCATGACAAATTTCATCTGCATTTTCTCTTCTGTTGCCCTACTCATCCTCATCATTTTCTTCCCAAATATTAGAGCATTCTCTTGAGTCCGTCACTTTTTTCCAGAGTTATCCTTTACCACTGTCCTTCACTACTTATATCTTCCTAGGTCACTTGTCAAATTCACTCTTCCACATCTCAGCCAGGTCCATGGGGTTACTCTTGGTCTATAAACCAGGGCCCAAATGCCTCCAGCTGGTATCTCAGATCTGTCACCCCACATTTAAAGTACTCTATAATCTGGCACCGACTGTCTTTACAGCATCATCTTCTCTCCATTCTTCCTTGTTCTCAAGCTTTAGGGGAAAAAAAAGGTATTCCCTGGATATACTGCACCTTCATGTCTTTGTTTATGCTGTTCCTTGGGCCTGGAATATTCTTTCCTCATCATTTATTGAAATAAGCTCTTCATATTTCAAGGCTCGGCTCAAATGTCACCTCTTCCATGAAGTTATTTCCTGTTTCCAGCTCAGAGGTGCTCTTTTCTTTGTCCTCCTGTGGCCTGATATGTGTATTCTATTGTATCATGTGTTCAATCCTGTCCGGCCTGGTGTTTACTTGATACCTTATCAACTCAATTGTGAGTACCATAAGGAGAGAAGAAACAATGTTTTCCCAGTCTTTATACCATCTCATCATCTAGGACAGTGCTCAACAAATGTTTAATGAGTAAATGAAATGAATTTGCGGGAAAGTTTTGGAATCGCTTAGGGCATGTCCAGGTCTCCGCAACATCCTGTGAATTCAGCCCCTGCCCTTCCAGCACCCAGCCATCTTGGAAAGGCACTACCATTCATTAAGCAACAGCTATATATGGCAGGTACTTCCTCATGATCATTTGATTCTCCAAAAAAACACTGCACAAAGATCCTTATTTCCATTTTGCAGGTGAGGAAATAGAGTCTCACTGAGGTTGAGAAATTTGCCCCAGGTCACACCCCCAGTGGGTAATAGAGCCAAAGTGAAAGAGAGCTCAAGCCTCCTGACTCCCCTTCTCAGGTTTTTGCTGGCACCCTAAAGCCGCCTGGCATCAGCCAGACAACAGCCAGACTCTCCGCTTCCCCAGACTCTGTGTCAGGCTTCAGTGCTCTGGGAGAATGAGTTTCCCTCCAATCAATCCTGGATGCAGTTATTATTTTATAGGGATGTTGTAAGTTGATAAGGTAGCTGTTATATGTTAATAGCTATTGTAATGTTGTTCTTAAGGCCTATTACTTGTGCTAGTTTGTATTTTAATGTGTGCAAAGGTGATTACAGCTTTAATATGAATGTTAAACAGATTAGCTGATTTGTATGTAAAATAAATAAATAAAGGAAACTCATACTCTCGTTTCTATTCATTCCTCTGTCCTTCTCTCTCTTCCTCCTCTGTCCAAAAACAGATGAGGTCTGTGGAGCATTGACAATGGAACAAAAAGGGAGTATTTTTTGCGTGATAAATAGCGGTTATAGATGGGTCTTTTGTTGCAGGTGAATTTGGACTTTATGTCCTTAATAGCTGCTTATCTGAGACGTTGTGTGCTTGACAGTGTTTGCAAGTTGTTTTGAGAGTTGTGCCTTTGCCATCCTCTCCCTTCAGTCTTGTCTCCCACCTCTGCTAAGCCCCTGTTGTTTTCTTGTGCCCACTGGAAAGTGTGCCAAACTTCCAGAAAGGCAAGTGTATGCCTGTGCATCCTGTGTATCCAGGAGTGCAGGGCACAGAAGAGGAGACAGATAAGAACACAAACAATTAGAGTGCAAAAAGAAGGGGACCAGGGGAAGGTCTGCACACAGGTATTTCTGCGGGAGCAGACAGAGGGGTACTAACCTGCCTGGTGGGGAGAAAATGTCTTCCATTAAGCAGAGCTCCAAGGATGAGTTGAAGGTAGCTAAGAAAATGAACAGAGGGAGGGGTGGAGGTGGAGGAGGAACTTAGGGGAAGGAAAAGGCATTCCAGGCAGAGGGAACGGCCTGTACTAAATCCTGAAAGCATGGAATGCAGCCCATTCAGGGAGCTGCAAGGATCTCATCCAGGGGCATTGAGGCCACTGGGAGCACCAGTGACTTAATGCACTACGCACAGAGCCAGAAGTCAAGAAGCTTCCCAGCCAGGGATACTTGAAGGAAAAGGAATATTCATCTTAGGAATTATAATAAAAACAGGACACTGGGCACGGTCAGATACTTAGCTTAGGCTGTAGGTCTGTCACTGAAATCGATAGAAAGGAAAGATATAAAAAGAGGGGTGATCAAAAGAAAAGGTGGATCCAGAAAGATGGGAGCTTCAAACAACAAAACTTACTTTGGCAGTACAATGCAAATTATCCTGATGAAGGGAAGGAGGCAACATCTAAAGAAACCAACATGGCCTCACACACAACTGTCCAAGGGGCTCAGGTTGTAGAAAGACATGTGCAGTGGATGGAAGGTGGGGCATTGAGCACAGGGTGGGGACAGAAGAGGAGAAGGAGTCTGTAACAAAGGTACCAGGTGACATAAAGACATGGAATGAGCCAAGCTTGGAGAAAAAGAAAAAATAAAAAGATGACCACAAGAGATGACAAAATGGAGATCTTTAGGCTTCCAAGAAAAAGAATAAAAAGGACAGCTTTTCTTGAGAAATGAGCTTAATATTAACCAGTTGCCAAGGACTTCTCAGCTTCTCATTTGGTACTACTCTTCTCTAATGCTTTTCATATATGAGGGAGAATAAACTTGGTCAAGAAAGGACTAAAACCTGGGATGGGCACGTAAGAGGCTCTATAAGGCGAAGGTCGAGAGTCACCTGGATCAAGGGCTAGGTGCCACCAGTAACCTCTCCTGGCTCAGTTTACTCTTGTAAAATAGAGATAACAAGTATACCTAAGTCAAATATTTGTTGAGTAGATTAAAAGATACGATGCAAATAAGACTCTCGTCTGACACATTTAAAAATTCAATGAATGTTAGCTATCATGTTGTTGATGATGATGATGATGAGATGCTAATCTGATTACCAGACCCAACAAAATTAACCTCCCAGGATATTGAAACAATTTGAAGATATGATCCAGGAACCATTCTGAGTGAGCAGTTGTCAAGAAATATTGGAAAACAGAGTCTGGAAAAATACCACAGTTTTCTTTAAAGTGGAGGGATAGATGGGAGTAGATTCTAGAAACAGTGGACAGGTTGACTTCATATAGACTTCCAGAAAAAAAAATCTGCAAGAGATTAATTTCATGGTTCATCAACACCCTGAAAGTCACCCATGGTCACTGGAAACCACCTTGGGCTTGCTAAGAACAAATCATGCTAACATCTCATTTAAGAAAAAAAAAAATCAACATAATTTCATAGTCTACCTCCCCTTTGTATGTTGTATTATTCACAAATTTGAAAAACAAATCTTTCTCTGTCAGGTGTATTACAGAGTCTTAATTGAAGGAGGTTTATTTATTGAAATCTCAAAATGAATCAGCAGTGTGACATGGTTACAAATAATGGATGTTTTGGCTTCATCAACAGAAAAGGCTGTGTTCAAGTGGGGACACTAGCAATCCCATGGTGCTGTCTGCTGATGTGACCACATCTGGGATATGAAGAAGGCTTTGAGAGTCAGGATGGTGAAAAGCCTGGGAGTTATGTAATCTGACTGAGGGTAGAAGAATTTAGCATTGTTTAGGCAGAAAAGGCAAGACTTAGGGGTTCTCCAGCTTTATTGTGCGTGAGAATCACCTGGGGTGTGTGTTTAAATTGCAGATTCCAGTGACTACAATCCCTAGATTTGTAGAGATTCCGATTCATTAATCCCAGGAGGAGCCCAGGAAATTACAATCGAACAAACATTCCAGGTGATTCTCATTCCAGTGGTCTACAGACCGTATTTTAAGAAACATGACTTAGAAGGAATAAAATAACCATTCTCAGATATAAAAGTCTCCCATGTGGTTTAGAGGACAGAACCCTAACCAACAAGTCCTCAACTCTACTGTCAGCCATTGGAGAGGGTAGGAACACTGGTGTTCTCATTTCTGTATCTCTAGTTTCCAATACGGTGTCGGGCACACAGTAGGTGGTCAGCAAATACTTGTTTAACGAAATTACACGAAGGTTGGAGAAAAAACCTTATTGGGCTTATTGAAAGCTTATTGAAAATGAAGCAGATGGCCTTGTTAGGCAGCCAGCCTGCCATCACCAACCACCTTTATGGAGAGAATGGATAATAATCGGCAAGAGATGGCATACAAGAGATTCCTATATTGGGAGAAGGGTTCACTAAGGTGACCCCCAACACTTGCCACGTTCTTAAAATTCAGTTGAAGAAATAGAACATATTGGAAAAACTTTTTGATGGCAGTACAGAGATAATGGAGTCAGAGAGGTATAGATAAGAAAGAAAACACAGTGACATGCACTATAGAAAAGAGTAAGAAGCAAACATTTGAAATCCAAAGAGATGATCAGGTCTGAAGAAGCATTGAATGTTTCAGTTGTGGGTATGACACCTGCAGTATTTTACATCGTATGTAACTTAATTCAACTCCGGGCATTCATTGAGCACCTACTATGTACAGATAGGAAGCAGAGCGAGCTGGTCTCTGCCCTCAAGGAACTCCCAGGGTAACTGAAGAGGTCATGACCGCAGGATCACAGAACATGAACCTAACTCTCCTAGTAGGGAAAGAAAATGGGAGCACCACAAGGGAAGGTCATTCTCTGTCCTGTAAATAGCTGTATCCCCAACACTTAGAAGGTCCCTGGCATATTGGGAGCATTGATAAATATTTGTTGAATGAATCAACCAACCAATGAATGAATCAATGAGTGAATGAAACTAGCGTTTATTGAATCCCGCTTTGTTGGACAGTGTGTCACAGACTTTGTACATATCATTGCTCTTGAGTCTTCCAAACTCTGTAAAAAGTATTATTATCCTTGTTTTACAGATGTCAGGATGGAAGCACCATTGAGTTACGTGCCCAAGGTCTGAAAGCTTCTAAATGACAGCTGAAGTTCCTGAACTTGAGTTTGTTGCCTCCTAAACTTGCATCCTAGTCCAGAAAGCTCCATTCTGGACAAGAGAATTGAGGTTCAGGGAGATGAAATGACCTCCTCAGGGTTATCCTGGTCTTTTATAGTAGAACTGGGTCTGGCCCGAAGCCCAGTGGTTTTAGGAGCAGTAGGAGCTCTTCACATGGCAGCAGCTGACCACGCTCCACCCTCTGACATCTTTCCACTGACCCTGCAGACCTTTGGCCTTCACACAGAGGACTGTGTGCTTTAGCCAGCTCTCTCTTTCAAACTGAGTGGGGGCCCCTGAGGCTACCTCCACATTGCTTGGGTCAGCTTGAACTTGGCAATGGGGGGCTAGTAATCATGGTGATGTAGAATTTCTAAGAAGACTCCCCCACCCTAAAAATGAGCAGATTTTTATGCCAGGGGGCATTCAGCCTGTTACCCAGAAGCCTGTGACTCACACGCTCACTGACAGAGATTGGCCTCGGGACTCCTTTTCTTCCTCTGTTTCCTCAAAACTTCAAATTGACGGTGGGAGAGGTTTGTATGCTAAATTGTTCTCCAGTCTGTATGGGTTCAGCTCTGCCCTTAGTTATACAAATATATTTCCCCTTGACTTTGGCCAGCGCCCCGCTTGAGTGAAAGGGAGAGCAGATTTAAGGCTATCAGCTCAATCAGAATAGCATATTGTTCCTTATTCTCTGTCACTTTTTATGTAGATGATGGGGGGAAATGAAGAAAGGCCTTTAACCCCCCACTGCTGTGCAGTTGTTTTCAGCTAGCTGTAGCATAACATTATTTCCACTTAAGCAAAGAAGAATGTGTAGGCAAGGAAGAGAAGGTGCATGTGGTGTGGTGTGTGCAGACATGCGTGGATAGGATATGTTCACACCGTATCCGTCGGGGGCCTTCGTGGCAAGCAACAGAAGCCGTCTGGCTGATAGAAACAGGCAGGGATATTGGGCAGGTCACATCACTGCCAGAACAGCTGGTGAATCAGGCCCTGAGGTGGTCTGAGCAAAACCCTAAATCATCCTGCCAGCACAAGACCCTGCATGGGTCTTGCCACAGGGACCAGCTCTGCGAGGAGGGATTCTCTGCCTGACCTTTTCTTAGCATCACTAAGTATCCAGGGAGACTGAGTTTGGGAAGCTGCTCAGATGAGCAGTGACTATGTGCTGGTCCTGCCCTCTAGCTTCAAGGGAGGCAGGGAAAATCAGGACCTGGAATTTTGTACCTTCTACCTGAAGCAGGAAGGAGCCTCTGTTTCCCACTGAGACTCATAAAATCATGAATTTCTCCCCAGTACAGAAAGGGCAGACAAAAAGAATAATATCCACCACAGGCACATCCGATGGGGCTTTTACTCTTACCTTTGGGGGGAAACACAGCATGTGAAGGAATATGTTTGCACAATCCTCTCTACTAAGGCTTTTCTGCCCAATCCCCAGGTCTAGGAAAATGCATGCAAATTAATTACACACTGTGATATGTTTCAGTGAAAAAGGAGATGAGGTGTCATACACTCAAACTCACCTGGACTTCTGAGCTTTCCAAGCAAAAGAAACCAGATTAGTTTCGGTGTCACTCCCATGCAGTGGGTTTATAATCATAAATTGGAGAAAGGGTTGTATAAATTCTCTACCACGAATCTGTCTGTCCTAGACTGATTGAATTTTCTTACGGTGCTCTTATTTGCTGGGCTCCATTTCTGGCCATCCTGTCTATACAGGTACTGAGCCCAAGTCACACAGAACAGGCGTATTTGGAAGGATCACTGCAAGTGTATCATTAGAGCTTTTTGAAATAAATCACAAGATTTCCCTGCCTCTTCCCTGCAAGCCTTACAGGATGGACCATAGGGAAAGATACAGAAGGACTCCCTCGGTGCCCTTTGCTCATTTGGGTTAGAGATGTTCATTTATTGGTGGGTGCCTTCCTTCATAACACCTTCGGTTGAGTTCAAAGCAGAGAATCTGAATGATATTTTTTCACTTCCATGGTTCTGTTGAGAGCTTTTACTACAGTAACTCCCCCTCCTAGGATTGCTGACTTGAGGTAACGTGATCCTATTTTTATGGGTGCAAAAAAGAAAGAGTCTCAGTGATATGCCAAAGGTCAGATGACATCATGGAAAGACAACACCCAGAGCAGAAGAGAAAAAGCCTGTCCAGCTCCCAGTGGCTTCTGACTCTCACTTTCCTGTCTAGCTGTTATCTCTTGAGAGTTTCCAAGCCATTTGTAATGATTACAATCTTTCAGATAAAGATCATTATTCTCGAGGTATAGCTGGGGAAAGTGGGACGCTGAATGGGTTGCCTCTGCCACCCCTTTCATTCAAGAATCAGAAACACACCTTGATGATTTTTCACTAATGACTTAACTTCCCCCAAACAGTGTAAATAGTGTACTTTTCATGATGTTTATTCAGTTTTGTTTCTGGGATTTATGTCACCAGAAACGTAGATTATACATTCAGCTCATAAAGAGTCAAATACCACGTAAATAAGAATCTGCTTCTTAGAGGGAGATGACAATGAAGAGATACAAAGGAAGGCAAAGGCTGTTGTGTTTGGGGGATAAACAATAAAGAAAAATTGTAAAGCATTATCTGTTTAATATTTCAAATCCTAAGACTGCCTGAGCCTTTCACAGCCACTGGAAGTGAAGGAGGTGAGGGAGCCTCGAAGCCTGGGTAGAGGCCACAGCACCACCACGGTGTCTGTGTGTCCTTCCATCACTGTGTAGACACCTACTAGATACTCATTGGATTCTAATGCGCAAGCGTTTCTACAGTTCCTTAGATATCACTTACTTGGAACTCAGCAAACATTGTTTTCGGGGAAACAGTGTTCTAAATTAAACTGGATTCCTTCACTAGTCCACAGATTTTTACCTAAGTAGGAATGTGGTTGAAATGCTGTATGTTTGTAATCTTAAATAAAATAGAAAACGCTCCTGTCACATTATCAGTAAACTCATTTACAGTTCGGTAATTGAATAAGCAAAGATAAACTCAAAAACTGTGTAATTTGGTATTTAATAAAAATCAGATTTTGTTATATGACAATAGATTGGTGCAATACCTATGATATGACGTTTCTGGACCCTCTTGAGAGCTTGACTGGGCACATTTTTAAGGGTCTTAAAGATTGATGGTATGGTCCGGTTTTGCTTCAAGCCTATGGTTTTCTGTTTAATTGATAGAGCCCTATCCCTTAGCTTTATACGTATCTGTCTGTAATCATTAGAATGCTGTTTAATAAAGACAATCTGAGAGAACAGAAGCAAGGGGAAGAAAAAAGAAAAAAGGAGAGGCTTTCCCAGGGAATTAAGAAACATAAAAAAGGAGCTAAAGAGAAATGTGTGTAAATATGGAAAACACAGTGACCCAAGTGGAATTAATTGGGCTGTGAAGAGTGAAAACCGGGAAGAAGAGAGGACTTTTCAAATGCATAGTATCCCTGAGGGCACAAGGGTGATGGTGGATGGACTATAGAAGGTGTCTTCCGTGTCCCATCCCCGGTGGCAGTCTCAAGCTGGGGCAGCTTGGCTATCTGGGACATGGGTAAAAGGAGGCTCTTTTCAGCCAGCTTTTCTTTTGTACTGTGTTGTCCTGACTCAGGTAGAGTCTTACATCCATCACGTTGACACAAACTCTCTTTGTTTCCCCTCGTTGGTGTTGTTGGAATTGAATGCCAGCCCTCCAAAGTTATTTTGTGTATGTATTTGGACCCCAGCGTTTCGCAGTCCCTGGGCAGTCGATAGTAGGGAGAAGGTAGAAGAGGAGAAGACTCAGGAATGCTCTCCTGCTGCCTCTATCCTCCACCCAACAAGAGAATCCTGGAAAGAACTCATATCCAACTTTGAGTAGGTCCACAAAAATGAGCCTTGTCAGGGATTTCATGTCTCCATGTCTCTTCCTCAGTGAACTTGAATTAACCTTATACCACCAATGGTATGAAAGACCCTCAAGGCCACCGTCACATTTAATTGAAGATTCTTTCTCTACATAAAGATCTTTCTTCTCTTTATTCCCTTGGGTGGGATTTGCCACGGTGGACAACTCTGTATTCTACTACGGGATTGTTTGCAGTGCCTCGAACGCCATGTTGCATCATCCCCCTCCCCACAGCCCCACAATCCTGACAAGATGTTCTTACTCCCTCTGCCCTGGTTCACACCTACTCATTCTTCCAGACTCTGCTTAGGTGTCAGCTCCTCAATAGATTTCTTTTATTCTTTCTGGGAGTCCCCAGAGCACCCATGCTGCCCTCCATCTTAGTGCTCCCAACACCACACTGAAGTACTTGCCCTGGTGGACAGCCTCCTCTCCCTGGAGGACTAGTGTTTCTAAAGATAGAAAACTGTCTTCTCTCTCCATTCCCGCTGCCCATGGGAGGCACTCGGCAAGTGTTTACTGAATGAGTGAATGAAATGAATCTCCCTTGACCACAGCGATGTCTCCTGACCCTTTTGCCCCCAGCCTGTTTTCCAGCATTTAGAGGTGGCTTTACTTGGCCCCTGCATGCCCTCTTCTGTCCAGCAGAGGTTGGCTATGCTGTGAGCCTGGTTCTCTGATGCGTGGGACACAGAGCACTGGTCCTCAGATACAACCCTCCCTCCAGACGTCAATTCAAGGATAAGGCAGGGTTTTTTGGATCTGATAAGACTGTCAAAAAACACATCTAATCGGGCGCCTGGGTGGCTCAGTCGGTTAAGCGACTGCCTTCGGCTCAGGTCATGATCCTGGAGTCCCGGGATCGAGTCCCGCATCGGGCTCCCTGCTCAGCAGGGGGTCTGCTTCTCCCTCTGACCCTCCCCCCCTCATGCTCTCTCTATCTCATTCTCTCTCTCAAATAAATAAATAAAAATCTTTTTTTTTTTAAGATTTTTTTTATTTATTTATTTGACAGAGAGATACACAGCGAGAGAGGGAACACAAGCAGGGGGAGTGGGAGAGGGAGGAGAAGCAGGCTTCCCGCCGAGCAGGGAGCCTGATGTGGGACTCGATCCCAGGACCCTGGGATCATGACCTGAGCCGAAGGCAGACGCTTAACGACTGAGCCACCCAGGCACCCCTAAATAAAAATCTTTAAAAAAAAAAAAAAATCTGATCATCACTCGTTAGAGCTGAAGGGACCGCAGAGATTGTCCAGCAGCACCCCTCTCTTGACAGAGGAGGGAATGGAGTCCCAGAGAGGTGCATCTCCTTTCCCAGAGTCACACAGCGGGCTTGCCCCATTTCTAGGTGCAAGGTCCTAGTGTGCCCAATTCCTGATTCGTGGGCTCCCGCAAGCCTTCTCCTAGGATAAAGTGAGTAAAGGGGTGCAGTCTTATAAATGGACTAAATAATAAATATGGCCGCTTACCCGCCATCGAGCAGCTTTCTTCGGGAGGAGCTTAGCGCATTTAATAGGGTCCTTGTAAACCGGAGCAATTTGAGTAGTTTCTCCGGCACACGGTTAACATTTATATGCGCCCCATTTCATCTGTAATCTGCTTTTACAAGGCACTGGTGAGGCTTTGATGGCAGCACTGAGTGACCCAGATGGCTTCGTCCCAAATGTTCAAACTGAGCTGAAAATTTGAGAGAATCGAAGGTATTCATCTCCATAAAAAAAATCCCAAACACATGGACCGAAATTGCTCCTCTCCATCCAGAGACATTAACTTTTTCTTCTTTTTTCCTTTCTTCCTTTTGCATTTTGCCATTACCGTGTTCTGGTTATTGCCCACATCTGGAACACGGCAGCTGTCCTGAAATGTGCAAGCTGTGGTATGTAATTTGGAGAACTGGAATACAAATATCTGTTAATTAAAAAAAATACAGATCCATGTTTGTCAGCTTGTAATTATGTAAAGAAGAACACCAACTCCCAAACTAATTTAAAAAGCAAAATGAAAATAACTTTACCATCGGCTTTATAAAATCCAGCAACTCCTCGTTTGGCTATTAACTTTCTTCTGAGCAGCCCTGAGTCTTTTGCCGACATCTGTGAAGTTTCTTTGGGGAGAGCAGGAGACCCCAACAGGGCAGTCAGGGGAGCAGGACTGGGCTGACAGGTCACTGGACTCTGCTCTTTGCCCCCTTATGATGAGTCTAGGGTAGGGTTTCTCAACCTTGGCACTGCTGATATGTTTGGGCTGGGTAATTCTTGGTTGGGGCTGTCTCGTGCAATGTGGTGTTTCACAACATCTTTGGCCTCAACTCACTAGATGCCAGTAGCCAGTAGATGCCCTCCTCCCCAACTTGTGACAAACAAAAATGTGTCCAGACATTAACCAATGTCCCTGGGGAAGGAGGGGGTGTCGCCCCCAGTTGAGAAGTGCTGTCATTTTCATTTGCTGTGTGATGAAGGAAGGAGCCCAGGCCTTGGCCTTGGAAGACTTAGGGTTAAGTGACCACCTCTCCGTTCTAAGGCTAGGACCCTGACCAAATCCTCTGGCTCTTCTCGACACCTGCTTCCTCATCTCCACGGTGGGTGGTCGTGGAGATCCAGTGAGATGTAGCAGATTTTCGATATAAAAAAAGTCACCGTGAAGGTAAATTTTATCATCATTATTATTGCAAGGTGGCCCCTGATGTGAAAGTTTGGAGGGAGGCCCTCGGCCAGGTTTGTCCCAAGGGATGCCACACTCTATTAGGACTTGGACCTCGTTAGTACAGAGCCCTCTGCGCTCAAGGCTTGAGGGGCAGGGAGAACTTGCCATGTTCTTTGCAGACATCTGTGGATATGGCAAAGGAGCATTGGGGGGAATAAAATTGCTGAGGAACAGCTCATAGCAGTGGAATCATTTTACGGACACAGGAGGAGGGACTGAATGAGGTGCCCCAGCCTCCTCTCTCTACCTGCTCTTCTCCCCAGAATAGGTCAAGAGGTGTGTGAGTTATTCAGGCAGCCAAAGGGTTGTGTAGACACTGGGCTCCAGGTCAGAGAGAGCGTCAGAACCTTTTTAATGGTCTTTTAAAAATAACTAGATTATAAAAATAAATAAATAAATAAAATATATTAAAAAAAATAAATAACTAAGATTATCAGCTGTCTGGGCTGATGGGAGGGCAGGTGGAAGGATGAAGTAGCCTCTCGAGGGCCGTTGCAGCTCAGAAATTCCAGGATGCTGGGTTTAGGGCTGGGTGTTCTGGAATCCAGACACTCCCTTATTTAATCCACAGGTTTCTGGGGAGAGCATTAATAATAGCAGTTGCCACTCACTGAGTAATCGCTCTGTGCCAGGAAGCGTGCCAAGTGTTTTCAGTTTATTATCTCATTTAATCTTCCAGACAGTTCTGTCAGGTAGGTATTATTCCCATTTCACAGATGAGAAGGCTGAGGTGTTTGCATGTGAAGCAACTGGTCACAGAGCGCTAAGTGCTGTGTACAGGAGCAAGTTGGTCAGTGTCTCATCTGAGCTCATTACCAGAAGGGTCTGTGGCATGCCTCTGGACTCCAGACACACAAGCACCTGGGCAGGGAGCCCACGAGTGGACCCGAGAGGAGGATCGCCGAGCTGCCCCTAGCAGACAAAGCTAGCATGACCCATGCCGGGTCTCCTCCACCGAACACTCCACAGCCCCGCGGCCTCGGGTCTGAAGGCCAAGCAGTCGGGAAGGTTTAGTAGGATGCTGTGATGTTCAAAATAAAAAATAAAATAAAGACAGGAGGAGGGAGAAGCTGACGGCTTGACTGGAGCACACACAATCAATACACCCAAAATAACAATTTCTGCAGAACAGTGCCTTGCTTATCCAGACCTCCAGGAGATGCATGCCGCTCTGACAATCGGTGGAGATTCTGACTTGCTACAGATCTTTTCATCTCTTGTCTGCTCTTGCTGGCGTTTTCATTTTACATTATTAAATATTAAACCCTGTAAACACTCCCGTTTGTCTGTACCATCCTGTCCATCAAATTACCCTTTTGTAACAGTATCAAATCATATTGGTATCACTTACCTCCCCGAGTAATTCCAAAATCCTATTGCAGGATAAAACCACGATGTACCTTAACTGCTGGAGGTCAGGACTCCTCGTTCTTTTTTCAGACTCTGGCATCAGCTAACCGTTTGTATCTCTTCAAGTCAAATTGTTTCCTTTCCAAGTGAATGGAAGGGGCATGCTATTAAGACCCCACTCTTTCCCTCCAACAGATTTAAAGGCGATTGAAATAACTTTGAAAATTCAACATTCGAGAAGTTGAGCCCCATCAACTCAAGTAGCTGTCTGTGGATTACACAAAGCACCTCATCAAGGCTGCTGTCTTGATACCCAGAACATGTCACATGCTGTCGCTTCTCTGACTTTCATTTCATTTCCTTTCCTTGGCTCTGGAATTGCTCATTATTTCCTTGTGTTAAATATCCAGAGGAAAACGGAATGAGGCCAACATGATACACGGGAAAATAATACATTCCAAAGTCAGAAGGAGATAAGATTGTTGGGTAGGCTGGTATTTTAAAGGATCTAAGTCTCTGTCCTCTCCATTAGCAAAGATAATCAAAAGTTTATAATGTTTAAAATTCACTTTTGAGACAGTACAAAAGAAAGGATAATTGGATCCATGTGTTCAAATGCCAATTACTTGCATGCTCGTGTTTTATGATGTTTCTCAGTCCCAGCATCTCAGGGCCCTCCTGTGAAAGTCAAGGAAGTCTGGAGAATTGGAATCTAATGATAACTATTGTACAAATAGAAGAATAGTCCACAAATCTGTTCCCTCCCAGTGACCACCAATGGACTCCTCTTAAGCGTTAAGTACCAATGTTCAAAGACTAGAGCTTATGATATGTAAATACCTAAAATCATCCCTGTAAATAAGCAATACAGTGGATCAGCCCAAGTAGATTTGTCAACAGTGGGAAATAAGTTACCTGAATTGAAGAAATGAAATCAAGTGGACTTACGATATTATGGGGAACCTTAATGAAGGCACTCTCCTATAGATCTTTGCTAGCCTCCCCCAGAACTCCCAGCCTGCCCTTATCCCCATTGATCTTCTCATTCTTGTGCTGTTTATTCTGTAGCCTAAGTAAAATTATTTAACCTTTTCTTGGCTTTAATGATCCATCTGTTGAGTTGGGAGAACAAGATGCTTATACATCTGGCAGAAGATGGTGCACTTTAATGAATGTTTGGAAAGTACTTTGAACATGAGTGCTTAGTATTAATATTGCTTTCCAGTGCCCTAGACAGTCTAATGAAATGGTGTCTAATCTATGTCGCAGCTAATTCATTTTGGAACTGAATCTACTGAATACAGATCTCAGTTTGGGGGGCACTAGGAAGATTTATCTTTCCTTGGGGCAAATATTGACCTCCTGAGCCTCCATTAATATTTACCTCCTGGGTCAATAAATCTCAGTGTTGACCTTGATAAAAGTCAACATCTCCCCAGAACCTCAGGGTCTTCTTCGTCTGTGATGCCTTAGTTCCAAGTCTGTCACTTGATTCTGTTCCAATAAATCCTTATCTGCAGGACTTTATAACACACACTATTGGCGTCCCCTCAGGGGTAAAGCTGCTGGGTGTATTCCTGGGCACTTGTGTAGAAATGCTGAAGTGAAGCTGTCAGAGTGCTTCTAAGAGAATTCTTGACTTTAAGCTCATCCTCTTCTTCTCGCGGGGAGGGATTTTCTAGGAGGATCAACCTAACATGAAATAAAGTGCATACGAGGCAAACTCCCAGTAGAGTCTGTTAGACTGGTCAGTTCCATTCACTGACTATCTGAAACCTATCCATATATTTGGGACTAGGGGGCGCTATGCAACTGCAGCCTGGCCTTGGACGTTGATCTGAGCACACTGACTGTAATCAATAATGCTCTTATTGAGCATTGACCACTCTTGACCAAGGAGCCCACGTAGCTCTCACTCCAAACCATGAGCATGCCTGGAATGGTCTGTGGGCTGGGCTAAGGTCTATTGTTTTATAGGTGCAGATTTTGTCATTCAATAGTTGCGTTTGTTGACTATTTTTTAAGAAACTACTTTGCACAGAGAGAGTTCTTGCCCGCTCTCAGCTTCCACACATACCCACTACCTACTAGGAGCTGAGAATACAAAAATGCATGAGACATGGTGCTCGCTCTGAGGGAACTTTCTCTATGACACAGACAGAGTAGAATGGCTTCCTCATTTTTCCTGTAGCTTACCTCACGCAAATACTCACACCCATGCCTCTTCCACTACGAACAGGTGCAGACTGGGGAGCTGGTGTATGTGTAACATCTTTAGCACTGGTCTCATGTGCTGACAGGACTGAGGAAGGTCATTCACTCCAGGGACAGCTCTTCTAACCACCTTCAGACATTTTGCCAGCCTCACATCATCTGCAGCTTTCAGGGAAGAGTCGGGGAATTTGCCTTGGCTGAAGCATGAGAAACACGTTTTCTAAGAGTAGGGGCATCTGCCTTGTAGCGCCTATGGAGGGGCTGATCTGCAAGAGGGAGAAGGGCAGTCATGAAATGCCGCATCAGTACCATGGCTGTGACGTTCATCCTGTTTTGTCTTTGGGGTTTGAATTTAATTGCTTTCCGTATAGATTCAAGTAGAGAGACTGGTTCATCACAGAGTATTTTGTTCAGAAATGTTGCACAGATAAACAGATTTCTAAAACAAATGTATGGAAAAAACTCAAAACTCTGTCCAACATGTCTTATGATAAATGAGACTTTTGATGCATTTCCCATTGATTTATCTGCTTTTAATGGTCCCATTTGTAAGCAGTAGTGCTTCCAAACTTTCAAGGTTGGAGGGTGTATGTGTGTGTGGGGGGTGTTTGGTGAAGGTGGTAAGGGAGAGGCTATATCAGAAAGCTAAGATGGAAGGCTAGATCGCCATGATTTTGTCAGTGCTATCAGGAACTCAGGCTACCAAAGCCAATTCTTTTAATTGCCTAGACATTTCCAAATAGTTGAGGACAATCGATGGGTAAGGAGGTGAAAGGGAAGGAGACTCTGGAGTTGTCCACAAGTAGGGTCTATGTAGTCTGGATTTTTATCTTAATTTGCAGCTTCCCATCCTGTACTTTATTGATGTCCTGGCTGCCTCGTCTTTATCCAGGAGCCAGCTCAGCAGTCTGGTCTCTGGACTGTTAGCAGATGCCTGGAACCACAACTCAAATCAAATCCATCTTGATGAGTTTGATTAATTGAGCTTCAGGAGTTTTGCTCTGTGCTGGTCTTTTGCATCGAAGTCTTAAGATCCCAGGCTACGTCTGTGGGGAGAACTTTAAATATACCCTAGGGTCTCTTTAGAAAGATTGGGTTTGCTTCGGTATCCTAGACTCCGTTTCTGAAAATGGCAAGCAAAAACAAAAACACAAACAAACAGGCAAACATAACCTCTTAGAGCAGAGCTAGTCTTATCCCATAGGGGATACTTAGGATGTTAGCTACCTTGCTCGTAAGGTAGAACTGCATGTTTCTGTTTTCCTCATTTCACATTTAATCAAGGAGAATTTGCCTTTTATTTATTTCTAAAAGTTAAAGTAGCTTCTTTTTCTGTTTCGTGTTTCCTGGGTCATGCCAAGGTCTTATCAGATGCTCTGTTTTCCTTCCTCCTTCCCATGGACTTCCAAGGGAGGTCACTCATTCATTCAATCAATCATTCATTCAGACAACAGCCATTTAAGTATCTGATATTTGTCAAGTACTTTGCTCGGATCTGAGGGATTTAAAAAAAAGAAAAGATCAATCAGGATTCCTGCCCAGAAGGAAGACAGAATCTAGCATAGAAAGACAGGCCTATACAAACCTGTGATGAGAGACACAGAAGAGATGATAAGGAATGACCTAAAGCAAGACTAATAGACCTAGAGGGTAAAGTTGAGATATGAGGGGAGTCAAGAGGTTAAGCGTACTGTCCTTGAGCATTAACTGGATTTAGGGAGCATCAGATGGAGGCCCCAAGGTTGGGTAACAGAGTGAAAGGCAGGACGCTCTCTGAAATAGGGACCAGTGCAGGAAAGGTAAGTCTGTGTAGAAAGTGTTGCCATCTCCTTTGGGTGGGGCAGGGGATGTGTGTGCAGGAGACATCCGAGGAAGGATATTAAGTTGACGAGTGGATATATGAATTGGAGCTGGAGCTGGGGAGGGATCTGGACTAAAGAGAAAGGTTTGCAATTTTTCAGCATATGGGTGGTGGGTGGTTGGAGCCTTGGGAGTGGGTGAGACTATCTGAGTACAGCATGTGGAATGAGAAGAAAAAATGGTAAGATGAAGCCCCAGTAAAAACCAACATTTAGGGGCATATTAGGGTTCTCCAAAGAAACAGAACTCCATATATATATATATATACATATGGAGAGAGAGAAAAAGAGAGAGATTGATTTATTACAAGGAATTGGCTCACTTGATTATGGAGACTGAGAAGTCCCCACACTCTGCCATCTGTAAACTGGAGAACCAGGAAAGCCAGTGGTATAAATTCCTATCCAAAAGCCAGCGGGAGGAAACCCAAGAAGAGCTGATGTTTCAGCTCAAGTCCAAAGGCAGGAGAAAGCTGATGTTCCATTCAAACAGTCAGGTAGGTGGAGTTCCCTCTTACTCTTGGGAGGGTCAGCCTTTTTGTTCTAGACAAGCCTTCAAATAATTGGATGAGGCCCACCCACAGTAGGGAGGGCAATCCATTTTATCCAGCTTACTGATTTAAATATTGATCTCACTCAGCAATACCCTCATAGACATACCCAGAATACTGGGTGTGACCAAATTTTGGGGCACCGTGTGAACCAGTGAAGTTGACATATAAAATTCACCATTGGGGCAGCAGAGACAGAGAAGGTAAGAGAGATAGAAGAAATGCTCTCTTTTTTATGAATAATCAATCTCCAACCACCTTAACCACCTTTTTGCTAGGAAAGTTTTGCATGTTTGCATTCATGTGCACACATTATCACGACTGAGACAAAAAAAAACAAAGAAAAAAAAAAAGGGTGTGAAAGGCACTGGTAGTCCATCTAGGTATTATAGAATTCAGAGATCGAGAGGATTCCATGCCACCCAATTTAGTGAATGAGGTAGGTGTGTATCCATAGGCAAAATGGCAGAGTGAATGAACATGCCCATGCGAGAGGGAGGGGCTGATAAAGTGCTGAGTGAGGCTGACCATCAGGCTGGCAGGTCTCAGGTCCTGAATGTGGGTCCTTCTTCTAACTCATCGCTTAGCAGTGGGGGAGGGGAACCCTGAGCCAGATGACGGGAGCAAGGCTCACGTGGAGAGGCTTCTTATAGACTCTTAACCAATGTTAAAAGGAGGGTATTTCCGTGGAGCACCAGTCCATGTGAACTTCATTTAGGATCTGGCCTCCTCTGGGGACATCCCCATGTTCTTAACACACTGTCTTTGTGCCTGATGAATGGTCATGATCACACTTTCATACTCCCATTCCCAGAAGCCCTTTTATTGTCTTTTTTAAGACTCGAAACCGGAACTACTAGAAACTAAGGTAAGCTAACATTTGTGAAGTGCTGGGCACTGTGGCCCAAGTACATTATGTCCTTGGCCTCTTGGGGCAATCCTCTGAAATGAGTCCAGCAAACCTAAAACTCAATCCACTTGAGATCATGAGAAGCTCCAAGGCTTCAAGACAACAGAGACCTCTATTCTTCATTGTGCTTTGTAAACTGCAAAGTAGCATACAATTGAATATTATTACTGAGTGACACAGCGGCCTTTGACATGGATGGCACCCTGCCCATTTTACAGAAGAAGAAACAGGAGTTCCTTGAGACTGATTTGCTAGTGACTGGTATATCTGGCACCAGACCCAGATCTTTAGACAGCTCGGTCTGTTGATATAGCCTGGCCCTGCAGGTGACCCTATGGTCCTTCAGCTTTACCATGTAGGAAGAGGCCAAGCCTTGGCTTCGTATCTCTTTTTTCTGTCCAGGCAGTGGAGTTGAACCTTGCCTCTCGCTTCTTAGAAACTTCTCCCATCCAGGGCGCCTGGGTGGCCCAGATGGTTAAGCATCTGCCTTCGGCTCAGGTCATGATCCCAGGGTCCTGGGATCGAGTCCCGCATCGGACTTCCTGCTCCTTGGAAGCCTGCTTCTTCCTCTGTTTCTCTCTGTCTCTCATGAATAAATAAATAAAATCTTAAAAAAAAAAAAAAAAGAAACTTCTCCCATCCAAGAACTCACTAGACTGTCATGGTCCAACCTTCCTCTGCAGCCTGTACCCTTTCTCAGACTCAGAAACTGCAGAGCGAACAGTACTAGAGGCTCTATCCTCAGATACACCGAGCATCAGGTAAGGTGGGTCTGAACTCTCACCTTCCCCTGGCAAACTTTGACAAGCTTTTGCAGTAAAAAAATTACATATTAATACATGACGATTAATCTCTGACTTGAAAGAACCATCTATACTGTATGTGTAACCTCTGGACATTTCCATTTCCAATCTGCACAGTGAGATAACATCCTGAAAATGAAATGTAATCATCAATTAGCCATGTTCCTTAGGACAGACTGATCTGCAGGCGTGAGCAGATTTCAGCATCTGAGCAATGGCTGATTATAAGCAAGGAGCTGGACAGTGGCAGGAAAAAGGGACAGATGAGTATTTGGGCTTCGCCATAAGTCACAGAGGCTGGAAGGTTAGAAGGCCAGCTGAATCACTGGCTAGCTCTGTCCTCATGGGCCTGAGCTCTGTGAATTCATCAGTCCCAGGAGCCATTGGCTTGGCCACCGTGGGGTTAACAGAGGGATGTCCGAGAAGCAGAAAATGTGGACCCTGCCATGAAGACTTGGAAACTGTTACAGAATCAGATCGTACCCAAGTGAGGTGGATTAAAACCACCACCCAGGTTCCCACACACAGGAGTATAAATTGGTACGGGGCCTGGTGGTCATGGCCCTGTTTTCCTGCCTCTGTGTCACCAAGGATGACAACTAGAATCATTTGGCAGCAGTTGTAAAAAGTGCTTGTAGATCCTTGGTGAGAAGTCATCAGCCCAGAACGGTGCATTGTGTTTTCTTATTATATTTAATGGAAATTTTAAGCACTCGGATATTTCCAAAGTGTAATTTGTTCTGATGGGTAGGCCGACAGTGAATTGGGCTGCTTCACTAGGGAGGAGGCCAAAAAAAATAAATTAAACAAATTAATGACTGTGGCGTATTCCGGGGGAAAGAAAATGCTGTTGACTGTCCACCCCCACTGCCACCCCTAACCAAAATCATCATTTTTATTGCAGTCACATCTCCTTGGGCCGCCGCTTCTTGTGGGTATTTTTAAAGAAAACTTCCCCTCCAGTTGTTTCCTTTAGCCCAATAAGCACAGTTGCTAATTTTCTCTCATTTGGAGATTCCCCCCTGGAACCATATGCCATTAAAATGCTTAGACATGTGGAAATGGACTGATGAAGATATGAGGAGACAGGGAGTTGCAGACGAGGAGAGACTTTGTCAGATGGAATGACTCTGACAGCAGGTTCACTAACCAGAAGAGAAAGATGCCGCCACGGGAGGGCGAGGACGAAAGCCGTGCCCGGCCTCTGGAAGGGTCCAGAAGGCGTCGTGTTCTCAGTGCGCAGCTCAGTGCCCGGCCTTGAGCAAATGCTCATTGGCTGAGTGAGTGAATGAGTGAATGAATGAACGAACGAATGGGTGAGGGAACGAGACAGATGAGCATCTGAAGCAGAGAGGCAGACCGACCAGAGGGGTCTGGGAAGCTGGTCACTATGGGAGGTGGGACTTGCAAGCAGGGGGTGCCTAGGTGAGGCCCGGCAACAGAAGGCGACACCGAGCCCAGAGTGGAGGTTTGGGCATATACCCCTGGTGCGACATGGACCCGCAGTTCCATGTCCCCTTCTTCACAGAACTTTTTTTTATTATTATTTTGCATTTATTTGTGTAATTATGCCATTCATGTTTTCAGGGTAGTATTCAAACTAGTGAAGAACAGGTATAGGGATGTCACCAACCCACCAGAGCAGATACATTCGGAGCGGACACGGAGGTACAAACCCAGACAGACGGCCTTCCAGAATAGATGCCCTGAATGTCTCTCGCTCGCTGGGCCCAAGCATTCTGGGAAGGAGTATCATGTTTGCTTTTATACTTCATATCAAGCCTCAGCACCTAGCTCTAGCCTTCGATAGAAATACAGTTCCTCGGTTTAGACGCCGCGCCTGCTCTGTGTTTGGGAGCCACTCAATAAATATTGGTGGACTATTTAGGAGAGGGGAGTGGAATGAAATGTAGCCTGGCCTACAGTCTCCCAGGCCTACCCACGCTGCACAGCAACCTGCCCTCCCCCCGGGGCCCCCCAGGACCACCCCAGGGCGTTGGCATGTGGGGAAGGGAGGGCAGAGGCAGATCCAGGCCGAGGGGCGACCAGGGCATTTCCTGCAAAGCACTCTTTCTCAACTTGTGTAAGTAAATCTGTTAATGCTCTCCTACTTCTTCCCCTTTGTTAAGGAGCCCAGTCTATTAATTAAAAACTGCAGGCAGCTGTTAAGTATCTCCAGAACAAGGATTAAGCCAGCTTTTTGTCAATTGCTTTCAAAGTGATTGCTATTTGCTAGAGAAATGCTTTCTTTAGGGGTTAAAGCACCTTGTTTTCCTTTTTCCATGTCCTCCATTACCTCGTTACCCTGCTGGGCCCTTCCCCTGATTCGTGCTTCAGAGCACCTGCAGCAGGAAGACCGTAGCAACATGCCACATGCCAACGGCAGTACGTCCTCGGGGCCCGACGTGGCTGTCTGGGTGCTAATGTCATCAGAGCGAAGCCAGTGTCGTGAGCAGGTCAGCCCTGCTCCTCTCAGCTTCGGCTGACTTACCTGTGACATATTCGTAAACAACCATGTTTGGGGTACCAATAGGGGGGAAAGCCAGAGACGAGGGTTATCTCCCCCATGACGTGCCTCAGTTCACCCTTCTTTTTTGCACCCATTCCATTAGAAGTACTTACTCTATGGCAGTGAGCCCATCAAGAGAGACATTTCTGCCCAGTATGAAAAAGAACTTTCAGCTAGAGCTCTTTGATAGAGCCAGGCCGTCTACAGAGATGAGGCCTGCCATGGTAAGCACTCAGTAATGACTGTGAAAATGAACTGCCCATGAGATTCAACTAGATGACCTTTAATGGCCCTTCCTGGGTTGAAATAAAATGTTGTGAATCAGGCCATCTTAGGAGGTTTTCACGGAGTTGAGAAGACTATCTCCCCTCCTCCATAGAAAGGGAAGGTTTTGCCCTTTCTGGGCCATCTACCCTGCCTGGCCAGTATTAAGTGCCGGAGGGGGACAGGGCGATGGGGGCGGGAGATAGGACAGCACAAGAAAGTTGGGGCAGAATTAAGCATTTCTGAGCCCCCAGACGGTTTGTAATTGCAGAATTCATGTTAGCAGCAATGAATATTAAGTAAATCAATAAATTCTCCATTGAAGTAATAATCAGCTATAATAGCACAAAATATGTCTGAGCTCAACTGTAATGTGACCATAAAATAAAATGTCAAATTTCAGGCACACCTTTTTTTTGAGAGAGAGAGGGACAGATAGACCTGATCCAAACTTCCCAAATTCCCCTCTGTTCACTTGGGCGCAATCAGTGGCTGACTCTCCATCCTCTGGGCCTTCTGGTGATGACTTTGCTACCTCAATCCCTCTCACCTGGAAGGCTTGAGAAATTATATACAATATGAGAGATGTTCACAGCCCCTGGTGAGAATTCAGACTCCGCGTGCACATACACACATGCATGCAAACACATGTCTGGCAGACCTGCATCTTCTCTGCATGCCACTTAGCCGATTGTGCTGGGAAACCCAGCCTCAGCAAAGAATGAAAGGGGAAAAGAAAATATCTAAAGCAGGATAACATAAATAAGCCTGTGGCCGGCAGAGAAAAACCCAAACAACTAATAACACCAGGGAAAAGTCACTGCAGAATTTATATAAAAAAGCGTATCAGAAAAGCTGTTTGAGAGACCTCTAAAAGGCAGAAATCATGAAAACTCTTTCCTGCCAGCCTGTGGCTTAAATGTGTAAGAATTACTCTTTGGTGAAAAATCGGTGACCAGTTTGATTATTTTCTGTCAACAATCAGCCATTTTGTTCGTTGTCGTACTTGGTGGATTGGTGGGTCTCTTCTCGCTCTCAAATGTGTGTGTGCGCACACGTGTGTGTATTTAACTCATATTTGCATCTTTGGTCTTCCTTTTTTTGGCTCTTCTCTTTGGATTGTCAACATGGTTGAGTCCTAAACGAATGAACAAAACTCCATTGGTTCTTAAACCCTCAGTGTTCCTCTCTCTCCTGTCTTTTTTCAACCTTTTACAAGACAAATGTGCAGGACAAATATATAGATAGTTGTCCTAGCCAGCTTTTTTCTTAAAGCATAATTTCGGTTCTTCTTTCCCTTTTCCTTCGGTCAATTGCTTCTTTCCTCAAGAGGAGTTCATTGCTACAGACTTCAATAAAGCGGAAAGGCTGCCCAGGGAGCATTTGGCCAATTCCCCTGCCTCTCTGCAGGATTGATTGGACTCGTCGATCTGGCTCCTGCTTTTCCTTCCATCACTCTGAGGCTTGGTTTTCCTTCTGGTTGCTTTGTCTCCAGTGTCTCATGTGCCAACATAATGATTGGCACAACGCTGTCTTGACGCTTCAAGTGCAATTAGTCCTTCCATGAGGAGAAGAAGGTAGGAATGCGTTCCTCCCGAGACAATACAGTCTTCTCGTTAAGGATTATCTACTACTGTGAGCCATCCCTAAGTAGGATATACCCATCTACCAGTAGCCGATACCCCCTGGATCTTCCTTGTTATGTCCAGCACTCACATTGCTCAGTAAGGCATTGTTGAGCATCTGTTGTGTGTTCTGCAGAGAACCAGATGTTACGGGAGACAAACTAGCAACTGTAAGACATGGTCTCTGCTCCTTTGAAGCTTGTGTTCTAGTTAGAGGAAATCCAAAAATATGAAAGCCCATTAATCAAATGCCCAAAGTGTTTCTACTGATGCACCTACCTCTCTTTTAAGCCTCAAGTCTCCAGGTGATTAGGCCTTTTCTGTTTCTTTTATTTTGTGCTATGTAGCAAAAGGTGTATGTGGCTCCTCTGTTCCAAGGCTCTCCTTAGCATCTATGCTTTCCCTCTTGTGGTGGATAGATGGTAGCCCCAAACATGTCCACATCCTCATCTGCAGCGCCTGTGAGTATGTTACCCTACACGTCAAAAATGACTTTGCAGGGGCGCCTGGGTGGCTCAGTTGGTTAAGCAGCTGCCTTCGGCTCAGGTCATGATCCTGGGGTCCTGGGATCGAGCCCTGCGTTGGGCTCCCTGCTCGGTGGAGAGCCTGCTTCTCCCTTTCCCTCTGTCTGCCGCTCTGCCTACTTACGCTATCTCTGTTAAATAAATAAATAAATAAAAATCTTAAAAAAAAATGACTTTGCAGATGAGATTTGGTTACAGATCTTAAATGGGGACATTATCCTAGATGATGTGGGTGGCCTTCATGTAATCACAAGAATCATTATATGAGAGACGGAAGGGGAAGTGGCAACAGGAACAGAGCTTGGAGTGATGTGTGGGGCCATGAGCCAAGGAATGCGGGCAGCCTCTAGGACTTAGAAAAATCAAGGACATAGACTGTCCCCTCGAGCTTCCAGAAGGAACCCAGCCCTGCCAACACTTTTTTAAGAAAATGTTTTATTTAAATTCAATCTAGTTAACATATAGTGTATTCATAGTTTGAGGGGTAGGATTTAGTGATTCATCAGTTGCATATAACACCCAGAGCTCATTGCATCAAGTGCCCTCCTTAATGCCCATCACCCAGTTACCCCAACCCCCACCCACCTGCCATCCCATTTTTTACTTCTGACCTCCAGAATTGTAACAGAATAAATTGGAGTTGTTTCCACCTACTGAATTTGTGGTCATTTTTTACAGCAGCAGTTGGAAACTCATACAGCAATTGAGCCATCCCTGGTTACCTGACCCACACTTGCATCTTTTGGTCTTTCACCTTCTTTTCCACAGGCTAGGGGCGGCCAACAAGTGTAGGTTATAAATAAACACAACTCTGTTTGTTTTTAAATTTTCATCATTCCTCTACCTTCTATCCTTTTTCAACCTTTTATAGCCAGGTTACTTTAAGAACAGTCTAAGGCATTGATTCTCAAATCCGTCTATCACCAAAATCTCCTGAAGAGTTTTTCAATGATACATGTGCCCAGGCTCCTCCACAGCCCTGCTGAATTGGGACGACCCCCACCCCCACCCCCACCACCACCACCACCACCATCCACACACTGAACTGTGGTACCTACCACACCAGCAAAACAATGTATGAGAAAGGAAATGATATTTCTCCTCCCCGCCCCGCATCTTCATAATCACCAAATATTGGCACCAAATTAGGTCTACAAGCTCTGAAACTCTACTTCATTTCACTGTACTGATCACCTTCTTCCTGGAGATTCTTTCTTGGCTTCTAGGTCCTCCTAATTTATCACGAATTGCTCATTTGTTTTCCTTCCTAACTTTAAAGATGAGTCATCAAATCTATGTATATTTATTTATCTATCATCTTTCTATCTGTTTTGAGTATTTCCATTATTAATCTCCTGTCTGTCTTCCGTGGAGCTCAGCAATTCCTAGTGTCACTTCCTCCCCTGTGTGGACAGCTTCTCAAATTGTAGCTTCTTCTCTGACCTCTCTTCCAGCCCCAGCATCGCTTTCCCAACTGGATGCTAGACCCTTCTCTATAATAGCTACCATTTGTTAGAAGTCCTTTGTCTTTGCAACAGTCGCACAAGACCTTAGTCCCATATTCACAGATGAGGAAGCTTAGGCTCTTGGAGGTTATACAACCAGCTAGAGGTCATATGTCCCTGTGAACCAGATTCAAAATATACCCTCAATATTCACCAGAATTCTCAATTTTCTTCTGACAAGTTTTCAAAATCTATTTATATAGGGAGCTTCTTTTGGGGGTTCTGAGGGCCTGAGTCCATTACCATGCTTATGTTTCTTACTAACACAAAGAGTGAATATATTTAAGTGTACATCTCAGACGTGAGCTGTCCAAGAAAAGATAACCAGGTTTTCTCAGGGTGAGGTACCTATGTTTCCATTTGTATAAAACTTCCCTCGGTGCTCAACTGAAATGCTTTTATGTGCCTGAGGTCTTCTAGACCAAGTTCACACAGAAGAAATTGCCCTTTCTCTGCCCTGGCGGTTTTCAGGACAGTGACTATATAGTAAATGTTTTTGTCCACACTCATCCCAGCCCCGGGTATCTGGCAGCATGATTCTAGGACTTTGCCAAAGATGATTTGAATGATGACACACTATATTGAACTTGGGAATATTTTCCTGTGCCATCCAGAAACTCATTTTTCTGAACAGCACCCGTATCTTTGAACTTCCTCCTACCTCTGAGTCAGTTCTCTGCCCTCATGGAGCAGGAACTCTCTCTCTAGACTGGGCTAGTCCTGGGAACATCCCTTGATTTGGGAGGATCAATCTTTCTTTCCCAAGTGGCCTGTCAGCTCAGGTCTGCTTCCTTACTTTTTCTACCAAGGAGTTTAAGTGCTCTATGCAAATGGAACTCCTAGTATCCAGTCCTCACACCCCAGAATTCCAAAGATAAATACGCAGATGGTGGCTCCTCCTACCCTTCAGTGTAATGTGAGATGAGAAAAGAGAGAAGTCAGCCCAGATCAGCACCTGCTGGCAAAGGCACCACCAGCAGGACCGCAGAGAAGAAAAGATCTTCCTACATGGAGGAGGAAAGTGGAAGCTTCCTTTGTAATGCATCAAGCAAGAGTAGAGACCTGCAAGTAGAAATAAGAATGAGTGATAGGAGAAAGGGGGCCACAGTGAGGAGACCACCCTGATTGAGCTGGAGCATTTAAGAGACATGAAATTAGTTCAGTAACTGGGCTCAGATTCCAAAGGATCTTAAACACCAGCCAGTAGAGATTAGCCTTGCTGTTAGGGGCACTGGGGATCCTTGTCTATTTTAAAGCTGGAAAGTGATCTAATGCTTTAGGTTTCCACAAATAACCAACCAAAAGGAAGAAGGAAAGAGTGGCCAAATGTCTTAAATTCCTCTTGGGCCTATTGCCTGATTTATCTTGGACCCCAAACACACAGACATGTGCAGATTTTCTTGGATTATTTATTTTGGTTTTAATGTACACAGTGGAGAACTCGATGTGAGCTTGGCTGGATGCTTCAGAGAAAAGGGCTGTGTTGTATATGCATCTGTTGATGCAACTGGTGCAGACCATCTGTGGGTGGTTCCTGCCATTCTTAGCAGCCCTCCTTCTCTCTTGGAGAATGAAGGCTCCTACGCTGAGTCATTTGGTGGCCACTGAATTTTATTTTAGGAACGTGTCCTAAATACTGGAGGCTTCCCACTCACTATGCAGAAGAGAATGCCCTTTGAGAAGAGGATTCCTATTTGTCTAACAACAGCTTGCTGCTGAGGCGATCGCTCTCTTTTGTCACAAGCTGAATGGGGAAATGCTCAGCCTTTGATCTCCAAGGGTGAGAGCATCCAGGGAAGAAGCTCAGCAGCCTGAGATGGTTTGAGTCTGAAAGAAATCTTTATGTCACGCCACATGAAGATGCATGTGGATCACTACTTGAGTGTTCCAGAAGAATCAGAATCATAAAGTTTAAAAACTGGAAGGGACCCAAGAGTCCAACTGCCTACAAATCCCATCAAGTCCCTGCACAGCAGTTCCAGTTAGGGGTCATTCTGCTGCTGCTTGGTAGCTTCTTGTGACAGAAGACTCACTTCCTTGAAAAGATTTCTAACCCATGGTACCCAGTGAGCTCATACACTGTTAATGAAAGACTTCTAGAGAGGTTGAGTTATACATGTTAAAAGCTCACTGAAAATCATCCTTGCAGAGCCTACAAATTCATACCTCAGAATGTATCTAAGGAAATAAATGAATGAATGAATCAACGTATAATATTCTTCTCCATGTCCTGTAGTAAGGAGATTAAGTGAATTAAAAAACCATGTTGTAGAATAATAAGTATTAATATGGAAAAGCAGTAGTAGTTATCATTTTAAGCACTTGCTCTGTGCCTTTTCTGAGAGCTTTCCATATATTATTTTACTTATTATTCATTCAGCCCTGGTGTTTTGTGTGTGTGTGTGTGTGTGTGTGTGTGTGTTTGGGAGGTGGGAGGGTCAGGGATTCTGGGAAGGCTTAAGAGTTTTTGAGGGCGAGCTACTGGTGTCTCTCCCCTCACATCCCCTATGCTGGCTTCTGAATTGCTGTCCCTGCCCCAGCCATCGGCTTCCCTGGAATTGAACAAAACATTTCCCCACTTTCCTTCTTATCTTATGGTTGGTTGGGGTCAGTCACTTTTCTACTCCCATCCAGACAAGGCAGGCTTCCTGAAGAGGTAGAATTTTTTTGGAAGGCTTTGAAGAAAGCTCTGAAGAAGGAAAACTGAATGATGGGTCTTCTAAATGCATGTTAATGCTTAATGGCTTCTAATGTTCTTTGGGAGCCTGGGACTTTCCTAATTTTCTTGATCTCTCAACCCTGGGAAAGAGTTTCACTATCTGTCACATCAGACCATGAACTTGGCTTCCTGCATGGCAGTTCTAGAAAGACTCCACTGTCTTTCTAGCTATGAGCATAACATTTGACTTTCCTGGATCTTAGCTAATATCACAATGGTTAGAAGAGGCTCTAGGTCCCCCTGAGCTCTCACTTGCACTGAGATCCTTCTAGAAAGGGGGCCAGATTCATGTCAGAGAGTTTTTCTCATGCCGTGTTTGAAACTTGACCAATTTTTTTATCATAAAGTATAATTTCGATAATATAGAGTTGGTTTCTTATTAAATCAAAGGAGAAGGATATCAAGCGTGATAGGTATTGTACTTTAAGTTGATTACAAAAAGCATTTATTGAGGGTTAACCACTAGGCAATGGATAGAAAATCAATTACACGGTAGTTAAACATCCAATAATATGTGTTTTAATGAACAATTCATATTTAACTCCTCTTATGAAATAATGAACTGTGTTGGAGTTTTGGGGTAGCAAAGCAGCAGTTGGGATATAGGAGTTAACTCTTGAGGAGCCTGACACCATGTTTTAACAAATAGCATCTCATGGTATCATGGTACTGAGGGCTGGTTCACTTACCATTCCAGCATCATGCTTTCCCAACAGCTTAAATGACCACACAGCTTGTAAGAGTCACCCATCTAGACTGAGATCCAAGACTGCCCTGACATCAGATTGGTCTTGAATGAACAAGTCATTATTTTGAACTCAATAAGATGATACCGTGCATTATGAAAGTAACATTTCTAGATTTCTTTAGGTAATGTGGAGAGCCAGAGGATCCTTTTTCCATCCCATCCCAGTCTATAGAGACCCATCTCTCCATTGTCTGCCATGTTGTCTCCCACATGATATGTGAGAGCCTGACTCAGAACTCTTTATCTTTAAATGGGGTTTGCATGGACTGTGTTCATGAATAACTCAATTCAGCTGCTATTCATGCTTTTCTTTCTCACTACGCTGCCCAATCAAATGTGATTTCAAGATAGGAAGAGGCCATCCAGTTTCAAAACCTGCCAAGCCACCCACACTTCTGGCTTCATTGAAAGTTGTTCTGGAATTCCCTGTCTCTACTTCTGCTCCGGGTTCTTTTTTTTTTTTTCTTTAATTTAATTTAATTTTATTATGGTATGTTAGTCACCATACAATACATCATTAGTTTTTGATGTAGTGATTCATGATTCATTGTTTTCATATAACACCCAGTGCTCCATGCAGTATGTGCCCTCCTTAATACCCATCATCGGGCTAACCCATCCCCCCAAAAAACCCTCAGTTTCTTTCTTGGAGTCCATAGTCTCTCATGGTTCTTCTCTCCCTCTGATTCCGCCCCCCTTCATTTTTCCCTTCCTTTTCCTAATGTCCTCCATGCTATTCTTTATGTTCCACAAAGAAGTGAAACCATATAATAATTGACTCTCTTTGCTTGACTTATTTCACTTAGCATAATCTCCTCCAGTCCCAGTACCAGTTGGGTATTCATCCTTTCTGATAGCTGAGTAGTATTCCATTTTATATATGGACCACATCTTCTTTATCCATTCATCTGTTGAAGGGCATCTCAGCTCTTTCCACAGTTTGGCTATTGCGGACATTGCTGCTATGAACATTAGGGTGCATATGGCCCTTCTTTTCACTACGTCTGTGTCTTTGGCGTAAATACCCAGGAGTGCAATTGCTGGGTCATAGGGTAGCTCTATTTTTAATTTTTTGAGGAACCTCCACACTGTTTTCAAAAGTGGTACCAACTTGCATTCCCACCAACAGTGTAAGAGGGATCCCCTTTCTCCACAGCCTCTCCAACATTTGTTGTTTCTTGCCTTGTCAATTTTTGCCATTCTAACTGGCGTAAGGTGGTATCTCAATGTGGTTTTGATTTGAATTTCCCTGATGGCTAATTATGATGAACGTTTTTTTCATGTGTCTGTTAGCCATTTGAATATCTTCTTTTGAGAAGTGTCTGTCCATGTCTTCTGCCCATTTTTGACTTGATTATTTGTTTTTTGGGTGTTGAGTTTGAGAAGTTCTTTATAGATCTTGGAAATCAGCGCTTTGTCTGTAGTGTCATTTGCAAATATCTTCTCCCATTCTGTGGGTTGCCTCTTTGTTTTGTTGACTGTTTCCTTTGCTGTGCAGAAGCTTTTTATCTTGATGAAGTCCCAGAAGTTCATTTTTTGGTTTTGCTTCACTAGCCTTTGGAGATGTATCTTGAGAGAAGTTGCTGTGGCCGATGTCAAAGAGGTTTACTGCCTATGTTCTCCTCTAGGATTTTGATGGATTCCTGTCTCACATTGAGATCTTTCATCCATTTAGAGTTTATCTTTGTGTACGGTGTTAGAGAATGGTTGAGTTTCATTCTTCTGTATATAGCTGTCCAATTTTCCCAGCACCATTTATTGAAGAGACTGTCTTTTTTTCCACTGCATATACTTTCTCTCTTCGCAGATGACATGATACTTTATGTGGAAAACCCAAAAGACTCCACCCCCAAATTACTAGAACTCATCCAGCAATTCAGTAATGTGGCAGGATACAAAATCAATGCACAGAAATCAGTTGCTTTCTTATACACTAACAACGCAACTGTAGAAAGAGAAATTAGAGAATCGATTCCATTTACAATAGCACCAAAAACCATAAGATACCTTGGAATAAACCTAACCAAAGAGATAAAGTATCTATACTCTAGGAACTACAGAACACTCATGAAAGAAATTGAAGAAGACACAAAAAGATGGAAAAACATTCCATATTCATGGATCGGAAGAATAAACATTGTTAAAATGTCTATGCTACCCAGAGCAATCTGTACCTTCAGTGCCATCCCGATCAAAATTCCAATGACATTTTTCAAAGTGCTGGAACAAACAGTCCTAAAATTTGTATGGAATCAGAAACAACCCTGAATCACCAAGGAAATGTTGAAAAAGAGAAACAAAACTGGGGGCATCACCTTGCCTGATTTTAAGCTATATTACAAAGCAGCGATCACCAAGACAGCATGGTATTGGCACACAAACAGACATATAGACCAATGGAACAGAATAGAGAGCCCAGATATGGACCCTCAACTCTATGGTCAAATAATCTTTGACAAAGCAGGAAAAAATATGCAATGGAAAAAAGACAGTCTCTTCAATAAATGGTGCTCTGGGTTCTATAATGCGCAGCTAATGTTTTCAACGGAGTTCACAGTTTGTGCCTCTAGAATTAGACCATAGTAGAGTCTTTCGGCGTAGCCAATTCACAGATATTTTGCAGAGTTACCGGAGAGGTGAAGGACAGAGCAAGGAGTAGAGGACAAGAAGAAAATAGCAGTGTTGAGGTGGCAATTGAAAACGAGAACCAGTGAAGCCTGGAGAATACAAAATGGCTATTTCATGGGTAGAAGAACGCTGTGGGGAAGGTTCACTCATGAGTAGGAAAGCTGAGTGAGGAAAGGACAGTAGGAGTGAGTAGGCTATGGTCTCAGAAAACACTAGCTTTGGCTGACATTATGAGGCTCAGAAAACCAAGCTGAGCTAAGTAAGAGAGTTAACAGGACCTTGGGCTCTAGAGCCTGACAAACTAGATTTCTGGTTCTTTCTGACACTTGCTAGCTATGTGGCTGGGAAGTTCTTTAACCCCTCTGGGCCCGAAGATGCAAAAGCTGGTTGGTTATATCACATACCTAGTACAAGGTCTGCCACATCCTCATCACTCAATAAACACTGAACAACGTGTGTACAATCGCATCTACTTTCTGTGGTCATTTTGTGCAAATAAATTGCAAAAACCCACATAGAACAATTAATGTGTTGCCTAGTAAGTATAACATTAATAATAGGTGAGAATTATTATTGCATCTATTTTTAAGATACACAGACATTTGATATTCTGGAGTCATTTGATCTTATTATGTAAATGATGTCCTTCCTGTTATGAATATTAGGACCTGTTTTGTGAACTCTTATCATAGTGACTGACATAAAACATGTTCTCAAGATAGGTTAATTAAAGGAATCAATTGTAGAATTTTAGAGTGGGAGGTTACCTTACTTAACATCTAGCCTAGCCTGTAGATTTTAGAGGCACAGCTGGTAAATCCTTTTCTGACCACGTAGAAATCCCTGTAGCAGAATGGCATTTGGTTCATGAGGAAGCTGAGGCCCAGAGAGGCTAGGTGGTTTGGGCTAGGTGACCCAGTATGTGAGGACCAAACCAGAATCCTAACCCAGGTCAAACAGTTCCCAGTATGGCAGCAACCAAATCTTCCCTTCCAGGGGCTAGGGTGGCTGGCCAGGTGTAGAGTCTGGAGGCTACCTGTCTGAGGTGTGACAGTTCCAGGGGCCTCACCTTCATTTCAGAGGAAGAACGATGACTTGAGACCTGGTATCTAAGTTCATGGTTCTTGCTCTCTAGTCCATCGCCTTAACCACTTGGCCACGACTATGTGTTCTTGTTCTCACAAGGGGTTGAGCCCTAGTTTTAGGGCTCTGGGTTCCAGTGTAGAATTCTGTCAGTTCTGAGTAGGCTTCTGGACTCCATCTGAATTTCTGAAACATCAGAGCAGGATCTGAGATCTGGAGAGGCTCCAATCTAGCCACAGTCACCTTAGACTGTGGGAAGGGCACATGAAATGTGTCAGGAACAAGATGAAACAGGTGTCAGGGAGCAAGGTCCTTGTAGCAGGATTAAGAATCAAATTGACATGAGATAAGTTAACAGGAGAAAATCAAATTTAATAGGCATCTATATGGGGAATCCACATAGATGTGGAAATTCAAAAGACCATCAGGCAAAATGAAGTATATACATCATCCTGAACTAAGGGGAAGGGAGTAAGGGTCTGGGACTTCAGAGAAAAGGAAGGCACTTCACATGGCCATAAGAAGAGCAGACGTTTGGCAGTTAGACGTTTGCCGTACATATAGATGGGTCACTCAGCTAAAACACATCTGTTAATAACCCTTATTCTGGGAGAGACCCCCAATTTAGATCTTCTGTGTGGTTACGGGAGGGACACAAGTTTCTCTTGAGGCCTCAGGTCTAGTTGCCTTCAGCTCAAAATAATCCACATGCCAAAGTGGCACATTCTGGGTGGGGGGCTGTCCTGAACCCCATCAGAAGTCAGTGCATTTGGGGAGAGAAGTGGTAGTCGTGCCCTTAGATAGTGCATCCTTACCTTTTTATGTCTGGTGTGCTGGGTTGATCAAAGGGAATTTGCCTAGAAGCAGGGACCTGGGAAGAGATTTGGTGACTGGGGGGGACACCGGAGCATGGAGGGGGAAGGGTGTGTGAGGACCTGCATCCAAGAAGCATCGGGGGTCCCATTTCCCCTTCTGTCCTGGTTTCCTGTAGTTACCCGCACCCCCATTCCCTCCGGACTTCAATCCAGAGACCTCTTAGAGAAAGGCCTGACATGTGACAAGTCCTCAATATGTATCTGATGAATGAATGAATCCATGAATCCATGAATGAATAGAATTTTAGAGCTAAAAGGGACCTTAATGGACTTCAAGTGATGACTATAACCAGTATCGTTGCAATTATTAATTCCAATAAAGCAACTCCTCAAGCACTAACAGAAGCTCGAAAGCAAAGAATTTATAATCATCAGCCCGCTTGTTGTTGTCACAGTCATGCTGGTGGCCTGCATGGGACTTTTCCCCCTCTTTTCCGCCTGTCTCAAGGAGATGGGAAGGCTTCAGTGTAGGAGCCCAGCATAGGCGGGGACATCTGTTGTCCATCTAATGAGGCTGTTAAGGGGTACAGAGGTTAGCAGCTTCCCCCTGAAGGCACCAGGGGAAAACCTGAGGTCTGTTTCCCCACAGCCTGGGGGAACATATCTAAAGATCTGCTAAATCGCAAGTACAGACTCAAAAGATCCTGAACAGCCCCAGGCCACATTCTTCCAGGGACCTTGTGGACACTTGGAGGGTGAATGACTTCTTTCAAAAGGACTGGATGTGCTGGCTGGAAGGAGGGTGAAGGAAGCAGAGCAGAAATGGGTCTGTGGTCCCTCCATGGAGTGAGCGGAGGTATTCTCCTGTCCCCAAAGCAGCTCTGTCACCTCACACTCAGGGCTGAATGTCACCGATAGTAGCCCAGGAGCTGCAGAAGCCGGGTCGCCTGAGAAGGGAGCCTCGTGGTCTTGTCATTACAGAAATCACACCGGACAGCAGCGAGGTGGGGGAGGGGGCAGGGGCGACCAGGGCCCTGAGAATCTTCAAAACGTGTCAAAGCAGTTTTGTCACTGTGAAAGCAAACCCAAAGCGAAGCATAATGGAGAACTCGAGGCAGATAGAGTCTGTCAGGGAGATTTAATTTGTTTCAGAACTGAGAGAGTTGCGAGAGCCTCCGTTCTTGATTGGAGTGGACAGCAGAGAGGTGGGAGGGTGCAGGGCTGGAGCGATTCATTCCAGATCGGACTCGGGGAAACCAATCAGATAAATCTCTTCATTAGGGTCTTGAGTAAAAGCAAGTGGAAAGAGGGCAGAGCACAGCCTGTAGATTAAATTTGGTCAGAGCCAATATCTGACAATCCCCCATGCTGTTATCCAAATGAAAGCTAATGCAACTATGAATTAGCATCCCCAGGAGCAATGGAGGAGGGGCTTCAGTTCTCTCCAACTCTGCTCCAGTCTAGACTGAGAGAGGAAACATGGGAGGCTGGCATTGCTCTCTCAAGGCATGCAGGTGTTGGCGGGGACTGGGAGGCGAGGTGCCCCACTTGGGCTTCCCCACTCAAGTCTCCGAGTGTGGGTCTCAGTCACATCGTAGCTTGGCTCAGCCAGCTCCATGAATGCCCAAGGTCAGCCCTACTTCTTTTGGAAAGTTTCAGCTGCAAGGGAGCCCCATCCCCGCTGAGGGAATTTGGTCTTTCATCCTCTCACCTTCCTCTTGCCAACCTTGAGCATGACTCTCTCTTCACAGTGAGCCCTGGACGAAGCTCCCTGGCTGCTGTGTGATATCTAAATCAAAAAGTCCTCCCCACCCCCACCCCGATGGTAGCTATGCTTGTAGTAAGCGTGGTGTAAGGGATAGGATCGTCCAATCATTACGTTGCACTCCTGAAACTAACGTAACACTGGATGTCAACTATACTTCAATTAACAACAATGAAAATTAGGAAGTCCCCACCCAGCCTGAATCAATGATAGTGTATCACCCTCCCCTGACAACCTTGAGAGCAACCATCTCCCCACTTTGTTTCCCACAGAACAGAATGTTAATGAAACTAAGAGGACATAGGCGACCATGGATGGCCTTCCTTCCACTTACGGAGATTGCTCTTTAATGCTTCCCTTAAAGGAAATGCCTGCCCTTGACCCCTCACATCTGTCATTCTGGTCCCACTGACCCCTCAGTCGTGCCCTTTTCCCTGCCTTCCAACCCACATGGCACTTATGCTCAGAAATGTATTCAATATTAATGCATTATTGTTCATTTATCTTTTGGTCTGTTGATTTATCTTGTCCTGGGCTTGTCCTTCACCCATGCGCCATGGTTATTGTGTAAATAGGCTCTTACTTACGTTCCTAATAGGCAAAGTCAGCCATGTCTAGGCAATTCTGTTTGTACAACGCAATCTCTAAAGGGGCCTTCTTTTGATGATGTTGGCGATAATGGTATCAGATTGTACCGAGAAGGGCAGGGAAAAGCCGTGATTAGTTCCAAGAGGGAGGCGTTCAGTGGCAGGGATGGAATCTCCCTCCATCCCTCCCTGGGCTTTCACTGTCAGTGAGCAGGCAAGAGGAGAGAAAGGATGAAGATGAATGTTTTACCACGGCGGCTGCTCAAGGCCCAAAGCCATCTCAAAAGCCAGGCCCCAAGACCCCCAAGGGAAAGGCCCAGTGGAGGAGCACCAGGGCCTATGGCATTGATGGGAACATTTATCAGAAATCTGTGCACATGAGACCATTGGAGCAGACGCTTGTCCCAAGAGACTTTGTCTGCAGTGGGTGGGGAGTTGGGGGGAGATCTTAGAGTAAAATCTTTTAATGCTCCTCTCCACAGCAATATAGCCTCCCTAAAATCGGAGCTCCTGCGTAATTTACTGCCTGCATGTTAACGAGCCAAGCCCATGTAACAGAGTCATGTGGTGGGGGGAGTTTACAAACAGCTTGGCTTTGAGATACTCAGAGAGAGAGAGAGAAGGAAGATGGGGCTGCACTGAGAGCAGCAGGCCTGGAGGAGGAGCCTGCCTCCTTGTGACCCCTGGGACTCAAGGAGAGCCCCTGGGAGAGTCTTTGCTCTTGGAGTGGCCACACAGAGAGAACCGGGGAAGACCTCTGAGACTCTGGACCCCATTCATTAAAATAATATGCAGAACACCCTCTAGCACATGCCACAAGGCTCCCAGGATGAATGCAGGTCACTGTGGCCGTCTGGCTGCCACTCTGGGGGGCTTGAGTGACCCTCTGCAGCCGGGAGAGCCGAGGACGGAATGGAACCTAGGCTTGCACAGGAAGGGGTCAGCCCCCTGTTCGAATCCAGGGCTAGGGTTATGGCCAGAGCCCTTATTACCAGGTTCTGGGAGTCCCTTTGTTACCTTGACAGGGTGATACAGTGGCCAGTGTGATTGGGCCCTGTGGAACACTGGAGATCTTGTTACAAGGACGATGCCGATGGGGATGGGGATGGGGATGGTAATAATACATACTCAGTGCTTACCGTGTGCTGGGCATGGCACTAGGGGTTTTAGATGCAGAGATCAGTTAATCCTTACACTTAATACTTGGTAATACTGCTATTCCATTTTTATGATGAGTAAACTAAGGCTCCAAGAGATTAATAATAGCTTGATCACAGTTATAGAGCTCCTTATTGATATAGAATGCAAACATACTCGTCATTGGAAGAGCATGAACCGAGCTCCCTTGGAGTATGTTTTATCACAGAATACTTGAACTGGGAGGGGTTTGGACATCAGCTGGCCCAACCTTTCTCGTTACCCAGGTGAAAAAACAGCAGCCTGGAACACGCAAGTGACCTCTGCAAGGCAAAGCCTCCAGGAAGTGGCAAAGCAGGTGTTAAAGCCTGCTGCTCTTCTAAATCCCGGGGCTTTGTTCCGTTCACTTGGGCACATTCGTTCTCCTTCAGTTTGGCGTGTTGCAGGATTTTAATTTTTAAGTAACTTGTTGATGGCTGGTGGCGAATTAAGTGCACGATGGAACTGAAACACCTAAAATTGGGAACTAACCAAGGGGAAAGCTTGCGTCCACCGAGCAGCTATATTTGGCCTGAGCTAGAGACTTGGTACGCTCCCCATCTTCCCCAGGGACACATCATCTGAGATGGGAGCTGCCCCCTAGGGGCTGCAAGAGACGGACGTGTCTGAGTCTGGCCCTGGGATCCTTGTTCATCCAGGCTTGTACCTGAACACTCAGAGAGGGTGAAGACCAAAGAATAGTGAAATGACTAGAGATGGGCCTTCTCTCTTATCCACCTTAGTGTCCCCAGCCCCTGCTCTGGGCTGGAGCGATGTAAATGCCAGTTTATGCACCATGTGGGGCTGCCTAAGAATCACCTGGAGAGTAATTTAAAGGCAGATTCCTAAGCCCTACTCCCAGAACTTCCGACTCAGTAAGTCTAGGTTACTGTTCATCTCTATTTTTTAAATTGCCTCCCAGGTGATTCTGATTATCAGCCAGAATCAGAGCCACTGCTGAAGGCTCTGATGTCATTGGGCAAAAACACAGTAGCAGGTGGAAAGATCAGCTAACAAGGATGGCCAGTTAAACGAAAAGCGGTGGCAGAGGATTTTGGGGGTTTTGTTTTGTTTTGTTTTTCACTATAACCTCCGAGCTCCCGCCCACAACCATGCTGAGGGTGATTCTGATGTTGAGGAACCAGAGAAAATGGCCTTATGGGTAAGATCCATTATCTTAATGCAGATGAAATTTTCGATAATTACAACTTCTTGTCAAACATGAAGGCTCAATTGAAATGAAATCACAAACGGTGTCTGAATTGCCTAGATCAGTTCTCCTCTATGCGTTATCCCTGGTAGTCAACAGATAAAGCACCCATCATGCGAGGTCATTATCTGGATAAGTGAGGCAACTAATAATCGCAAAATAGCAAAAACCGATTCTGCAGTCACTCAGCCATGAGTGAATTCGCGGGGACAACTCAGGCTGATGTAGCTGGAGGAGAGGAAGGAACCAGAGCACAGTCCAAACGGCTTCGTGACAATCATGGCCTCCTTTGGTGCTGTAACCAGAAAAGAGGATGTCACTGCTCATGGGAGCAAAGAGGTAGGGACAAAGGTAAGTTTAGAAGAATTCTGAGACTATCCCTCAGTTCTCCAGCTTGCAGATTCCCTAAGTGAAGCATTATGAGCCATGTGACCAGAAGACTATGGCAAACTCAGTATTAAGAACATGGCCTTAGCATGTGAAATGAATGTCTGCCTCCTCTGGGCGAAGCAGAGGAGGCTGAACACGCACGTGTATGGGCACGTACATGCATGCGCACATGCACACACACATACTCCATCAAAATGGGGAAAAGTTACTTCTCTCTGTTGTGAATTTAAATGAAGTCCGGAGTAGTGAAGGCCATTTTAAGGTCTGCTGAGCTAATGGATTCATAATGACTTTTAAAGCTTCACTCGGGTAAGAAATACTGTTCATTTTTTAATTGCATATAATTATACTTTTTCATAATCTAGGGCAGCATAGCAAAAGTAAATCTACTGGCTTAATTATAAATCTTTTTATTATCTGGAGCCCTGCTGAAATAAAAGGAAAGAAACAACTATTGTTTTTTTAATCTAGTAAAAAGGATTTAAAAAAAAAAATACCCTTAATGTTAAACGAGTTATGATGCTTTTGATGGGAGAACACTGGTTTGTTTCGCATTTCATACTCCTTTGGGGGAAGGCTTTTGTAGAAGTGCCAGGGCATTCTGACCTGCCTGTGGTCCAAACTGTTTCTCGTCCTAGGGGAGTGGGCATTTGCTGGTCTGTTCAATAAGCTAAAAGAGTCCCTTTTTTATCTCTAGAGGCGGACTCTGGGAAAAGCTTCAAGCTTAAAGGGGCAGGAATGGGGGGGGGGGTGCTCCAGGAAGTGGTGAGAAGTTTGAGGAGCTCAAGCTCCCAGGAACATAATCAGATTACTCTTTCCCCTGGGTTCCCCTTCTGATCTTCCCTAGGCCCTTGTAGGACCCTGTGGCTGGCTCAGAGTGACCCTGGGGAAAAAGCTGTATGTCTGAAGGACGCAGGATGATAACTTGGCCATGAAGATTCATTGTTTTCATGGAGATAAGATTTGCTGTACTCTTAGTTTCTTGTGAAGTAGAAATGCTGAATCAGTCCCATAGAGGGAAATAGCACCATCTGGGAGGAGAGAGCCAAGTTTGGGCCTACACGAGTATGTCTGAGGGAGGGAGAGTAGGCCCACAAAAACACAGGGCAGTTCTCCAAGTTAAGCTTTCCACTGGCTCACCCCACAAGGCAGAGCCTGTCAGAGGCACCTGCCTCCAGGAGACAGCAATCTGGGTGGGCAGCAGAGAGCCTGGAGCCTGCAGAAGGGAGGGAGCCTCTTGGCGGCCCTTGCTGAACTGTCTTGAGCACCTGGCTTCTCCCTGACCCAGAACTCCACGATCCCTTGAAAAGGCATCAGTCCTGGATGCCCCTTGTTTAAGTGACTCAATTATTCCGTCATTGTTGGGGACGCAGGGAACCCAGGAAGAAAACCTAATTAAGCTCTTAAAGGCTGAGTAACCCATTTGGGCCTGATAGAGATGAATGGTGTTGCAGCCCATCTCAGAAGGGGGACATTACTTCCTGAAAGGAGCCAGCAGTTAGCAATTAACACCTCGAAATCCCTCTGAACTACTTTTTGCCAGCCTGCCCCAATTTCCAACCCCATGCCCAGACCCCCACAGCACCTCAAGCGGCAGACTATACATCCCAGACTTAGAATGGCAGCCATGGCTGGTGGAGGATGCAGCGTGTGCCTGGTGCTGGCCAAGAACTGCTTCTCTCTCAGAAGCCTGTGCCCCGGCAGCCCCCCGCGGGGCTGGTCTTGACCCCCGACATGGGGCATCCTTTCTCCTCGTGCTGAGTGCAGGCTCCAGACTGCTGTCCTCAGACCCGTGCTGCCAAAAAGCGGCGTTTTAATTGGAAAACTCTGGAGAAAGAAGCAGAATCTCACCTGTCCCGTGGAGAGCTCCCTTAAATCCCTCTGCTGCCTGCCTGTGGTGTGTGTTTCCCGGAAGAGGTGAACTTTAAGGTACAAAAGTGATTGTAAATGGTGAAAAGACAATCCTGCCCAGAAAGTTTCTTTAGGTGACAGTTTAAAAGTATGGACTTTGCCACACCCATGCAAGCGTGATGAGTTTTGCTAGCCAACCTGAATCGCGCTAGGAATCATCCAGCCCCATATCCGGGCATGTAATGCTTTTTATCAGCTGGTCACTTAATCCTAGGGAGTATGCTTTTATTCGTCTAGACTCCCCTCATAGAGGACAAGACACATGCCAGTTCAGAATCCTGGCACCAGCCCTTAACTTGAGCAACGTACCTGACCTTTCTTAACCTCAGTGTGCCCATCCATAACATGGGTATAATAATACCTAGTTTGCAGAGTTATAAGATTTAGAGAAAAGTCAAGTACCTAGTGAAGTCAGAGGCCTGGTACCTTCTCAGTGCTTAAGAGGTGGTTTTTGTCTTTGTCACGGTTGTTCCTACAGTACTAGATTCAGAAAGCTGGGTACAAGTTGCTGTTTTTCCTGTGGCTGGCACAGTAGTTTGACCTTGGATGAGTCGAGGTGTTTTTCAAAGCCTTAGTTTTGGTGTCTGTGAAGCGCGACTCATGATTTCTATCTTACCAGGCAGCAAGAGGTTTGGCAAGAGCAAACAAAACCCAAGCACAGTGATTTAAACAAGGAGGCCTTCATTCATCTCACTTAACAAGTCTTCCTGGGAGATGATGCTAGAGTTGGTCTGGCAGCTTAACCGTGTTGGGATGAGAGCATCCTTGGGGCTCTCTGGAGGCTCTCTGGGCCTTTTGTACGGGCTCCTCCCTCTGTGGTCCCAGGATGACTGCTGTCCCTTAAAGGCACCATCCTTGTTCTAGGGACAGAGAAAGGGGGAAGAGAAAGGGACCGAAGATCTGCCTCTTCGGGTCCGAAAAGCAGAAGCTTTCCCCAGAGCCCACCCAGCAATACGCACATCTCAGTGACTGCGACTGGATGAGGATCGGGCCAGTCAGCCAGCAGTGTTTGCCTCTCATCCGCAGACAGGGCCGCCGTGAGAACAGATGGGCTAGTGTGTGTTAAAGCATTTTGTAAGAGCTTCACAAAAGTAAGTTATTATCCTCAGTCTAGCTCTTGTACAAAGGAGAGGCCAGTCAACTGGTAAGTGATAACTATATTGTTCAGGTCTTTTAACCCCCGCGGAGATAAATGGAAGGCAATGGTTGTTTTAGTACTAGCCCATAGGTCATATCCTCTTTCTGACCAAGCTGGGGCTTATCCTGTCTCACTCTGCTAGTGAGATGATGTTTGAATTGGGCTTGGTGACTTCAATTGTCTCTGCTTGATATAAGTAGGAGGCTATGTCCTAGATAAATACAGGGAATTTCTAGTCCCAGCAGGAGGTATTCCTGAAAGGCTCATTTGCCAGTAATGGGGCAATGTTAAATTAATCATAGGTAGTCTCCTTAATAGTGTGCCCTCCCATTCACGTACCCTCCTGACATCCTTAATAAGCATCTGCTATTTTTAGCAGCTTTATGGAGGCATAATTTACATACCATAAAATTCACTAAGTGTACAATTGAATGATTTTTAGTAAATTTACACAGTTGTGCAACCATTACTACAATCCAGTTTTAGAACAATTCAGTCTCCCCCGAAAGAAGCCTCCTGCCCATTTGCAGACAAATCCCCACAATCCTACCCACGCCACCATGCTCCAGGTAATTACCAAGCTACTTTCCTTCTCTGGATTTGCCTTTTCTGGGCATTTTGCATCGACGCAGTTGTACAATACGTACTCTTCTGTGTCTGGCTTCTTTCACTTAGCATGTTGTTGAAGATCATCCTTGTTGTAGCACGTGTCAAGTTCGTCCATTTGTGTTGCCAAATAGTATTGCAGGGATAAACAGTTGAGGATGAACATTTCAGTTCCTTCCACTTTTTGCTTATTATTAATATGCTGCTGTGAACATTCATGTATATGTCTTTTGTGGACACACATTTTCACTTCTCTTGGGCAGATATCTAGGAGATGAGTTGCTGCATCATACGATAACTTTGTTTGTAATATTTTAAGAAACCGTCAAGCTGTTTTCCACATTTTAGCAGATTGCTACGTTTGTTACCATCGATGAACCTACCTGGACACACCATTACCCAAAGTCCGTAATTTACATTATTAAGGTTCAATCTTGGTGTTATACACTCTATTTATGGGGTTTTGACAAGTATATAATGACATGTATCCACCGTTAAGGCATTGTACAGAATAGTTTCACTGCCCTAAAAATCCTCTTTGCTCTACCTGTTCATCTCTCCCTCCCCTCTAACCCCTGGCACCCACTGATCTTTTTACTGTCTCCATACTTTTGCCTTTTCCAGAGTATCCTGTGGTTGTTCATAAAGTGTAGAGCCTTTTCAGATTGGCTTCCTTCACTTAGCAATACGCATTTAAGTTTCCTCCATGTCTTTTCATGGTTCTCATCAGCTCATTTCTTTTCGGCCCTGAATAACAGTCCATTTTATGGACGTACATTTATTTATCCATTTATCCATTCCTACTGAAGGACTGCCTCCAAGTATTGCCAGCTCTGAATACAGTTGCTACTATAAATAATAATCTATGTGTGAGTTTTTGTGTGGACATAAGTTTTCAACTTATTTAGGTAAATGTGAGTATGCTTATTGGATCATAAGTGTATGTTTAGTTTTATAAGAAGCTGCCAAACGATCTTCCAAAATGGTTGTGCCATCTTGCATTCCCACCAGCAATGAATGAGAGTTCCTGTGGCTCCACATCCTCACCAACACTTGCTGTTGTTAGTGTTTTGGATTTTGGCCATTCGAATAGGTGTATAATGGCATCTCTTTGTTATTTTAGTTTACAGTTCCATAATGACATAGGATGTGGAGCATCTGTTTATATGCATATTCTCCATGTGTGTATCTTCTTGGGTGAGGTGTCTCTTCAGGCCTTTTGCTCATTTTTTAACCATGTTGTTCATTTTCTTATTGCTGGTTTTCAAGAGTTCTTTGTATGTTTTAGATAACAGTCCTCTATCAGATATGTCTTTTACAAATATTTTCTCTCAGTTTGTGATTTGTCTTCTCATTCTCTTTTTGCCCATTTTTAAATTGGGTTGTTTGCTTTCTTGTTATTTCTTAAAAGAGTTATTTCTATGTTCTGGATACAAGTTATTTATCAAGTATATGATTTTCAAAATGTTCTCCCACTGTGTGGCTTATCTTTCATTTTCATAATGGTGTCTTCTGAAGTGTGGATGCTTTTAATTTTGATGAAATCCTAATTCTTAATGTATTCCTTTATGAATTGTTCTTTTGTTGTTTATCAAGACACTCTGCCTCACCCGAGGTCACAATGGTTTTCTACTGTTTCCTTTTTTTTTTTTTTTTTAAGATTTTATTTATTTATTTGAGAGAGAGAGAACACATGAGAGGGGATAGGGTCAGAGGACGAAGCAGACTCCCTGCCGAGCAGGGAGCCCGATGCAGGACTCGATCCTGGGACTCCAGGATCATGACCTGAGCTGAAGGCAGTTGCTTAACCAACTGAGCCACCCAGGCGCCCTCTACTGTTTCCTTTTAAAAGTTTTATAGTTTTAGCTGTAACATTTAGGTCTATATCAATTTTGGGTAAATTTGTGTGGTGTGAGGCAGGGATCTAAATTCACACTTTTGCATTGACTATCCAACTGTTCTAGCACCATGTGTTAAAAAAACTATTCTTCTCCCATTGAATTGCCTTGAATCTTTTTTAAATGTCAATTAGCCATAAATGTAAGGGTTTACTTCTGGACTCTCAATTCTGTTCCATCGACTTAAATGTCTATCCTTATGTCAAAACCACACTGTGTGGGTTACTGTAACATGTTTCAAAATTGGGAAATGTAAATTCCATAGTACTTCAACTTTGTTCGTTTTCAAAATTGTTTTTGACTCTTCTGGGTTTCTTGCATTTCTATATAAATCTTGGGATTGGGATGTCACATTTCTGAAAGAAAAAAAACCCTGCTGAGATTTTGATAGGAATGTGTTTCTAATTAGAATGATTTGGGAACAATTGCCATTTAATATTTTTGAATCTTCCTATCCACGAACATGGAATGTCTCCACTCATCAAGAACTTCTTTAATTTCTCTCAATGATGTTTTTTAGTTGGCAGTTTTTCACTTCTTTTGTTACATGTCATTCCTCAGTGCTTTATTGTTTTTGATACTATTGAAAATGTTTAATGTCTTGATTTTTGTGTTTGGATTATTGCCAGTATATAAAAAGAAAATTAATTTCTGTATCTTGATCTTGTATCCTGTGAGCTCATTGAAATCATTTATCCTAGCAATTTTTTTGTAGATTCCTTAGGATTTCTCACCTCTAGGATCTGCTACAAATAAAAACAGTTTTCCTTCCTTCTTCCTGGTTGCCAAGTACCTGTTATTCAGTTTGGAATGTCATAAAACATTCAAAAAGAGTGTACAGGTCTCCGGGGGAGATCAGGTGATGACTGGAGTGGGAGAAGGGCCTGCAAATTGGAGCTGGGTGGCAGAAGGGACGGGGAGTTTCTCATTAAGCTGCGATGAGTTTAGCCTCCCTATTCATTTCCCAAGTTGTTAGCGTGAAGGAACCTCCACGCGGAAGGCATGCCTGGGTTTGACTGTAAGGACTTTGATGGAGAGACAGAAGACATTATTGTTGAGGCCCTCTCAGTGAAATGAAACTACTCCAATATTTTTTTTTTTTTTTACTTTGTTCCATAAAAAAATGGTTTGTTCCTCTCCCATTAATCTGGATGTCCTTTTCTGCTAAGCAAGGACTGGCTGGTACCCCACCTCTTCAAAATGGAGATGGAGAAATAGTGACACAAAGGTGGCCAACGAACCGTCGAGAAGGCCTTGTGTACCTGAGTCTATCTGCCACCACAATAATAATTCCAAACTTGAACAGCCTTGCTTCCTCCTCTCCAGTGAAGTACCTTTTAAATAATGCCTCATTATTTAACATGCAATGGCTATTACTGCTATGTGAGCTGTTATCTATTTATGTTGACTATTAATAAATTATTAGACCATATTGTGTGGGTTTTAATAACTCCATAGGAAGAGAAGCGTGGCCAGGAGGTGAAATCTCAGGCAATTACAAATTCATAGGTTGAGTTAATTTTTTTCTAACACACAGAAGCTGTTCACTTACAAGTAAATTAAATACATAGGCCTGTTGCCCTTACTTAGAATTCTGGTCATGCAAAGAGAAGAAACTCACAGCAGATGCACAGTTCCTGGCGGGAAGAACCTGCAGGGATTAGGCCAGAGCAGGGACTGCCCAAGGCAAGACCGGATGCTTGTTAGGTTGCATGCATTGAGCCTTGCCCGTCTGTGTGGGCCGAAAACCTCCATCAGGACATGAATGGTGACAGTCATGGTCATATCTGTGTGCGACTAAGCAGGGCTTTTAAAATGTATTATTCTAAATCAGCCTTGAAATAGGGACCCCCAAATGGGCCCGCTTGACTGCTTCCCAGATGAGACCCAGGACACCGCTCACACTCATGGCCTTGCTTATTCTAGACAAACTGGGGCGAGGCTATTTGAAGATCAGGATTAGAGTGTCAGCCAGGGAGATTCTTGATGCACTCTGCTCTGAGAGGTCAAAAAGAGGCAGAGGAAGCACCATGCTTCAGCCACAAAATGGAAATGGACTCAAATCATTTTCTTGTCAGCCCGGGTTTTAAAATCAATACCCAGCCTCCTTGATACATTCTTATTCTTTTGCTTCTTTTCTTGCTGTCTGCTGAGGATAATGATGGATTTCCTTCTTCAGGTAGCTGTGGAAATAAAATCCTTCTCTCCTTGGGACAACTGTGCCGTGTCCACACCCATGCAGGTGAGAGCAAACTTGCTTTCACAGCTCTCTCCAGGGGGCAGCACGCCTCGCCCCTGCACACCACTCCTCATCATCTTTCCCCCTTGCTGTGAGGTGCTGACTCCACCTTGCCTGCCTCGTTGCTTCCATCTGGAAACCAGGGACAATCTTTCCTAAGATGTCATGAGGAAGAATGAATACATGTACATGGCTGTTTCCACTCCACACTCGAATTATTGAGACAATTGGTACTACTCAAGATCTTCACTCTTATCCTTGCTGCTAGAAGACAGATTTGGATAGAAAATGGGTTCCTTTTCCAGGATAGCCCTCCTAGGGTCCTAGGGTGTCTATGTAGGGGAACTTTCGAAAGAAACGTATTAGAAGGTTGTCCCAAGCCTGGATCCCACAGATGCCGTGGGGTCCTGGAGCATTGGGAGGTTCTTCTTTGGAACTTCTTTCTTCTTCACATAACAACAGTGAATGCTACAGAGTGATTGACAGGAAGGAGGGAGTAAGGGGGGAGGGAGTGAGAGAGGGAGGGAAGGTGGGTAAGAGATTCCAGTCTGTCCATTCATTCACTCAGGCTTGATTTCAGGACACACCATGTGCCAGGCACCCCGATAGGTTGGTGCCAGGCACACAGCAGCACCCAAGACACAGGCCCTTCTCTTAAGCTTATTGACAAGCCGGGGAGGCAGACGACGAATATAAACAGGCAGAGATGGTGCTCATAAGTTCTGTGCTGGGATAGGCACAGAGGGCTGAGGGAGCTCAGAGGGAGTGCGTTCAACTCCCCAAAGCTCTCTGGAGGGTGACGTCAACCCTCGTCATGTGTGGGAGTAGGAGATGGGTGAGGAAACTGTATAAACAGTGTCTGTGTGTACAGAAGCCTGGAGAAAAATGACTGGCATAGCCTGGCAATTTCGAGTTGTGCGAGTGTGGCTGGGAAAGAGCGTGGGGAGGAGAGTGGCAGGTCACAAGGTTGGTGTGATACCCAGTCTGTAGACCACGAAGAGCCTGGTAAGAGGCCACGTGAAGCATTTGGGACACAGTCCTAAGAGGATGGAGGGCCATGGGGATTTGTTACCAGGGGAGTAGTGACATGAGCAGATGGCCATGTCGTAAGACCCTCTGACTGCAGTGGATGTCCATGGGTCGGTGGGGAGGGGAGAAGGGAGACAGGAGGCTGGTGTGAAGGAGGAGACTGGCCTGGATTGAGTGGTGGTCTGGAAATGAAGAGAATCCAGGGACCCACCCCTCGTCCCCAGCAGGATCCTTGGCAAGGGGTTCAGTCAGTCATGGCAGGGAAGAACAGAAGATTTCAACCAAGCAACTGGGTGTGTAATAGAGACCGCTTTTCCACTTGAAGAAACTTCGAGGGAGGCAGGGCAAACCCCTGCCACGGGGTTCTGGAAAGCTCAGGAAGGTAAGGAGAGGCTTGACCCAAACTCCGGAGAAGAGCAGGAAGGTCACGAGCACCCGGCATGGACTGGAAGCCAGTTGGGAGTGGCCCAATTCCAATGCACTGAACGCAGGGCTCAACAGGCAAGGGTGGGAGCCGAAGATTGCAAAGACTAGAGGAAAAGAAGGTTTGGAGGGCACAATGGGGTTCATTCATGAACTTACCAGGTTGCTCCTGTTACCACAGTAACATGTCAAGGGTTTTGCAGATCTGGGAAAATTAAAAAAAAAAAAAAAAAGTCCCTGAGTTACAGTACTCAAAGCAAATTAGGTCACTGTTACGAGTTATTAATTTTAATGTATTAAGAAAAGTGTGCAAGGGGGAGTGAAGTGGTTTTTTTTTTTTTCAAACACAGCAATTGGGAAACAGCAAAAAGTACAACAATAATTATGCTGAAAGCAAAGTGAAGTGTTCCATAAAATGTAAGAAACGAAGAAATTACACAGCCCTCCCCCCTCCTCCCTCCAGTGTGGTTTGGAGTCGGCATGGGAGGGGGGTGACTCTCCCACGGCCTTCTGATGCAATTATGAACTCTCGTTTCACTTCTTTGTGTTCTGTCACGAGGTGTTACTTAAAGCCAAGCTGCAATTCAGCTCTGGAAAGCAAGCCCAGAGGGGCATTTTTCTGGGCTGAGTTATGTTGAGTGTGGAATCGCTCTTAGGCAAATGTGCAGTCTGACGAGGGGGAAATCGGAGGCCATGAATAGATTCTCCAGGAACTTTCGTGCCCACGGCGATGCTGGGCACGCGAGGGTTTTTGGTTTCTGGGCCTGCTTGACTCACTCTTTCCTCCTTCCCTGATGGAGCCCTGGGTCTCCCGGCTGCGAAACTGGGTCGTGAGCATCTCCAGCTCGACGAGGCGCGGTGTGTGGTTTTATCCTCTCTTACTTCACTTCTTTTTGTTGTTGTTGTTGTTGTTATTTTATTTGTTTTCTGTCTGATTGGTTTGGCTTTGCCGTTTTGGAGGCAAATCAGAAATTCCTCATTCCAGATGGTGTCATGTGTGGACTTGACTTCCATTATTTTAGGCACAAAAGGTCTCCCTCTCACCCTGACCCTGTGCCCTTTTCCTGAACACATCCTTGTCACCCACATGCCCACACCTTTCCCCCCTCACTCCCCGTCTGGGTGGCGTTTGGGTCCTTAGGTGCATTTTAGGCTTGCAGGGAGAATCTAGGACTCAGCGCTAGGCTGTGTCTGCATCATCTCTCCTGACTTCCTGGGACCTGAACACTCTGTCCTACTTGAAACACTCTTCTTTGCCTTTGTCTGTAAGAAAATGTCCTCTCCTGTGCCTTTTCTCCTCTCCCTGACCACACTGCTTCCTCCCCACCCTCTGATTCCTGCTCCCCGCCTGGATTCAAAGCCCCAAAAGGGATCTGTACATCTGGATTCAGCACCTACCACCCCCGTTCTTTGTTTGCTCCCGAGTTTGTTCATTCATTCATTCATTCTCTTTACCAGAGATTTTCTCGTGACTCCCAAGCCCATAATTTGGCCTTAACCTCTAACGTAAACTCAGAGGAACCAAGGAGGTATCACCATCCACGTAGATCATAAGCACTACAAATCCATTCGTTTAAAAACCAAACTCAGCTTCCCCTTCTCCTCAGTGGCCTTTTCTCCTCATTTTATCCTCCCCAAGGAAACAAAGCAAAACAAAAGTGATAAAAAAAAAATTTTAAAAAACTCGACTTCTCTTTTATTTCTTATCGTCATTCAAAAACAACAACTCCCAACCTGTTGCTCAGGTGAGGGGCATTGAGTTCGCTGCGATTTCACCCCCTTCTCTGCTTGAGGATAATGCTTCTGAAGTAGCCCACGACCCTCCCTATCCTCATGCTGCCTCTGTCAGGTCTGGGCTTCAGCCCCCACCCTCTCCAGTCCATGTAGAACCACTCTCTCAGACACAGGGTCAGTCTGCACGGCCTCCCCTCTCTGAGCCATTCTCTGCACTGATTTCAGAGTTTGTCCAAAACCTGGACCTGACTGGGGCATCTCCTGCCTGGGGGCCTGCAACAGCTAGAGATGAAGTAGGAAGCGTTTCCAGGCCCAGTGAAATCTGGCCTCCACCCGTCCACTTCCCCACTCTCATTTCTGGCCACTCTTCCCCGCCCCACGACCCAATCACACATCTGCTCTTCTCCAAATGTCCTGTGCGTGTGCACATGTCTGAGTCCTTGCTCCCCATCTTCCCTCTGGCGGAATCCATCCGTCTCCTTGCTACCTAGCAAGATCCTACTCATTCTTGAAGACCCATGAAGCCCCCATGAAGACTGAGTCTCCCTTCTCCGGACTCTTGCAAAATACCTGGACTGTAGCGCTTACCACAATACACTTTCTGGCTCCCCCATTAGATTGTGAACCCCTTGAGAAGCACCACCTCTGAACCCTCACCCCAAATGGGAACACTTTATTCTTTGTTATGCTTTATTCGTGTCTTATTCTTTTCCTCAACTGAATTCTCCGCTTGTAATGGAGAAGTTGTGAGATTTCATCATAACCTACTTAAGACTGTCGATCCCAAAGGGGGCGAGACCTAACTGAAATGAGAGACAGAGGCCTGGAAATATGGCTTGGGTGGTCTCCTCTGGATGACAGGCTCTCTCTAAGGTCACATGTTCTGAGAATGGATACTCTGATTTTGAGAACACACGAGCACTCCAGATGGGTGACAAAGCCAGTCCCCCGTGCCGGGACCTTCTGTGGCTCTTGCTGGAGGTTCAAGGGGCTAGCAGGTTTGGGAGTTTTGGGAAAAGCCCTTGAAATTCTGGTTTCTTTTCTACTCTGTTATTAAGTGGTTGTAGTAAAAGGCATGTCCACATTTTTCTGTCAAGTAGTCCAAAGGGAGAGTGGTCAAAGGAGAACTTTCATTTTTCATTTATTAAAATAATGCACTATTTTTACAACAAAGGCAGAAAGAAAAATGAAAGCCTGGTAGAATCTCACAGAAGTCCGACAGATCTCACATCTAGCATTGCTAAGTAGGAACAAACATAGTATGGTGTGTGTAATTGGATAGTATATATAAATATATACGTGTGTACACACACAATCAGAAATTCAACCAATATTTACTGAGTAACCACATGGTAAACCAGGTATGCAGAGTGTGTGTTGGGGGGGGTGTGGGTGTGGGTTTGTGCATACACACACGCACACATGTGCTTTTCCTTTCAGTTTATTTGTATGACTCCATCTCATCTGTCTGGCACATTCTGGACACTGGGCACGGGGGAAGCAGATTTTTTTTTTCAGAAACTAATTTACCTTGTGAGTGGAAAGCTCATTTTAATTGATTCTATCTTTCAAGATCCAAGTAACCTATAATCTCAGCTCCACTGTCAATATTTTGCCTGCATCATCCCTCAGCCTTTAACATGCAGATAGGGCAGCCAGAGAGTTACTGTCATGGCTCAGGATGAAAAGCAAGAGAGGCTCAGGGTAATAATCTGCTTTTGATTTCTTTCCCTTCCTTTTCTTACAGCCTCTCTCCAATCCACTACAATAGAGGAAAATCCATAGCGATTAGAAAAATTTCTGACCGAGACATCTTTCTCCTTTCTCTTTCATTTTTTTCCCCACCCTCATTAGTATTCGGAAGCCACCCAAACATCAGAGGTTTCCACGATGCTCGGCTGTGCACGGCATCCCAACCAGAGTGGGGGAAGACGTTCTCATTGGACATGTCGCAGTTCCTCTCAGGCCGGTGCCAGGTGCCTTCCAGCACATTCCCAGGCGGGAGTCTGGCAGCAGGGCACTAGGGCCATGGTGGCAATGGTCCAGGGCCTTCTGTGGAGGCACAGAGGGCGCGTGGAGATAGGAATTCAGCAGGGAGCAGTCCCTGACTCTACATGCCACTTGGGGGGAGTGGGGGGTCTTGCAACAGCCCCTCAGAGCCGTGGCTCTTTCTGGGCAGACCCTGGAAGGTGAGCCCTCAGGGCTTTATGGTGGCTCCACGGACAGCTGCACGGATCACCTATGACAGGAAAGAACTCAGATTAACATAGGAGGCTCACTGACGATATTGGGTATGTGCTAGGCATGCTTCATGTTAACATTCATTCTCGAAAGCCACGAGCTAGACATTCTTCTCCCCACCTTCCAGAAGAGGAGACTGAATTGCTTGACTGAAGGGGCACAACGAGCAGGTGGCTGATCCAGATTTCAAACCCAGCTGCACCAAGCACCTGCCCGTGGGCCTCCACTGTTCTATTAACCAGTATGTCCTCCGCTCCTGGAGAGGTGGGCGGGGCCCTGATATGATGTGTGGACGAGGAGTCTAAGGCCTGGGGACATGGGAGAAAGGGGGTGGGGGTCGTGCAGGGCTGGATGCCAGGGCGAGAGAGCTAGAGCCTCTCAGCACTATGACTGCCCTGCCGAGGACAGGTTACACTTCTGGAAATGGATGTCCCACCTCCAGGCGTGTCTGGTTTCTGTCAGCCTTCACCTGGCAGAGAACCCTGTTCTCTGATTGCTGCAGAGACAGTGAGGAGGGGAAGTGCAGGAAACACACACTGGCAGAAGGGGGAAGAAGACAGGCGTGTGCACTCAGGGGGGCCTTGGCCAGGGAGCAGTGGAAGAGATGGGAGGGCAGAAAGGGGAGCTGAGATGATTTTAATGCTCTTACCTTAGCCGAGTCCCTGGTGGTGGCTCTGGGATGTTGGCCATCCTGAGCCCTGTGGAGAATGAAACTGGGGAACTGGTGGTCATTGACAGCAGGAAGACTTAATGCTAGGGAGGAGAGGGCAGACTGGGCAAGCTCCCAGTCACTGACATCTGCTCTCCAGCTCAGCCCTCGTGCTGAGCTCATTCCAGCCCGATGGCCTCTTCCATTTAATCCACCAATCCCCCTGATGCCTCAGGTGACTTCTGTGGCCCCATATCTGTGTCATGGGGCAGCCACTGAACTTTCCTGCTCTCCCCTCCATCCCTTTTTCATTCGCAGGCTGCCATCACTGCCTTGCATGCTGGAGAAAAGCAGATGCTTGTTGCTGCCTGGCAGACTCATCATGAGTGTGTGGCCGCCACTCACCTATCAGGACATATGCACGTGTACAGTAGATCCCACAGCATTGGCACCCTGGGGAAAGGGCAGGAGAACCTTCCAGTTACCAGTGGATTGTAATGGTGTGCGGCTGGGGGCAGGGTGGCAGAGGTACTTTTGCAAGGGCTGGCATGATCCTGTAAACCCTCATCCTTTTTCTTGTGGAAGGAGGGAGCTTGGAAAAGTGCACAGCTCTTTCTAGAACAACCCCTTTCAAGACCGTGTGCACCCCCTTTTTCTTTTCCCTAAAGCACGACCCCTAGGGATTTTCTTTTATTCTTTTGCTGTCTTCTGTACCACACTAAACAGACACACACACACACACACACACACAGTCACAGTGAATGTCCTTGCAGTTGCAAAGTGAAACATACTAATAACAGCTTTCATTCTTAACATCCAGAGAAGCACACTAGGAGGGTTGGAGAAATGAGGTGAGCATGTCAGTGGGACAGGGATGAGCACACAGCCAGGATCCAGTTAGTCACCCGAGTCAAGCAATGGCTGGTGTGAGGGAGAGCAGACGGCCAGCCCCGTTGGCTTGGAGAGACAGGGATTTTAATGAAGCAAAGCTTCTGTTTTTAATTTAACCCTTCTTCCAAATCCTCAGTTGACCCTGCCTTTAAATAAATGCTGCTCTGGGCCAGTTTCTGGGAGAGAGTAAACAGAAGCGGAAGAGTCGTCCGTGGGTCAGGTGTGTGAAGCCAAATATGTTCCTTATGGCAAATGAGCAAACGCAATAATGACATAACATTAATAGGCATCAGACTTCCTGTGTTTCTGGAAATCCCCTTCTTTTGGCTCCCAATCACTTTTTTCACTGAACAAATATTTTGGGGGCACTTGATAAGCATCTGGCATTACGTTGGGTGCTGGGAGAAAGCTCTCTGAAGGATATAAGCAGGAGAGTTATTTGTGTCTTGAAAGGTCGCTCTCTCTACCGTGAGGAGAATGGATGAGCCAGAAGAGGAAACTAAGGCAGGAAATCTGTTGGGTGGATTCATCCAGGTGAAAGATGATGGTGGTCTGAGCTAGGAAATTGGGGAAGGAGCAGAGGGGTAGAGTCAAGAGATGTCTAATCCATCAGCCAGAAAACTATTTAATGACTGTCTACTATCTATAAGGCACTATGACAAATGCTGGGAATAGAGAGAGAGCAATATTTATGAGTACAATAAAAAGAATGTAGTGATTGATTGGTCATAGAGAAAAGAAGGCATCGACCACTGGGTGGACAGAAGAGCCACTCACGGTGAGTGAGATTATGTGAGGAAGAGAATGTTTGGGGGCAAAGCCCTGAGTTTCATTTTGGATATGTTAAGCTGGAGGTGCTTATGAGACCTCTAACTAGAGATGTCCAGGAAGAATTTGGGTGTGTGAGGCTGGAGCTCAAGAGAGGAACCTGCTCTGGGCTTATGGAAAGAACCTCGGCAGAATTCTTGGTGAATGCCAACATTTAAGAAAGTGGTTAAAAAAATAGGGGTCCACAAGGCAGACTGGGAAGAGACATCCACAAAAGTAAGAGGAAAGCCAGGAAAGGATGCTGTCATAGAAGCCAAGGCAAGAATGTTTCAATGAGAGAGAAATGACTCCAATGACTTTAAGACAACTAGTGGTCATTGGAATTCAGGGCAATAAGGTCATTAAGCCTCAGAGAAAGATGTATATGAGGAAGGGTAGACAGGGACACCAGAACGTTGTGGGTTGAGGAAGGAGTGGCGGTAAGAAATGGATACAATAATATATGCAACTCTTTCAAGACATCCAGTAGTAAATAGAGAGGAGACAATGGGGAAGTGGCTGCAGGACTCCTGGGTGAAGGGACAGTTGTTGTTGCTGCCCTGTTTTTAAGATGGGAGAGATTTTCACATATGTTAATCCTATGGAGAAGAAGGAGAGAGGGTAAAATTGACCGGACAAGTTTCAATTTTACAGGACAAGTTCCTTAGAAATTGGGGAAAGAGAATCCCCAGCACAGATAGAGGGATTAGCCTTATATGGACAGTGGTGCACGTTTCTCATGTACCAGGAGGGAAAGTGGGAAGGACGAGTATGGGTAACATCAAGATGATGGGTTTGGATACACGACATTGAGAAAACACTTATCTGTTGACATCTGCTTTCTCTGGGAAGTAAGGAGAGGCCCAAAGTTTAAGAATAGAGTGGAGGAAGTTTGATTGAGCCTTTGTGGGGAATGGCAGATCTGACCATACAAATGGGGCCGATCTGAGCATTAGGGTAATTATGTCCAGCTTCTCTCAGCTTCCTAGAATTGAGCACAGAGAAGGGAGATCATCAAGTGATCTGGGGTTGGGGTTTTCTAGGGAGGTAAGATGTAAGGACGAGTGGTCAATGCAGTGGGTGAAGTAATGGACCACGGGGTCTGAGCTGGATAGGGAAGAAAGTGAATGCACAGGGGTCTGTAGGTTAGGGAGAAAGTAAGGAGGCCACAGAGGGAAGTGGTGACCACGAACACATCTGTCTTAAAACTTATTCTGGGAGGCACACCTGGGTGGTTCAGTCAGTTAAGCGGGTTAAGCGTCCGACTCTTGACTTTGGCTCAGGTCATGATCTCGGAGTCCTGGGATCGGGCCCCCCATTAGGCTCCCTGTGCAGTGGGGAGTCTGCTTGTCTCCCTCTGCCCCTCTCCCTGCTCACTCTCTCTCTCTCTTTCTCTAAAAATAAATAACTCTTAAAAAGAAAAACTTTATTCTGGGAAATAGCCAAGTGAGATCAGGAAAATAGGAAGCTGTGAACAGGAAATAAAATGTCTGCATTTATCCTTCCAGAAAAAAAGGGCCATGGCACTGCCCCACAAGAAAAAAAAAAACAAAACAAAAAAACAAATGCCAATAGTATCTCCTCACATGCTGACTTCTTTAACGGGAATCCCAAATCCAGATAGCAAATGGATTAAATTCCACAGTGAAGTGAGGATCCTTGCATTTGCGGAGATTTACCTGCACCTTTTGTTTATCAGTGCAGTGATTCCATAGCATGATTTTAATGCTGTGCCTTTATCTTTGTCCAATCAATAGGTCTCGTGGGATCTATAAATACATGTTATGGTGATAAGAAAAAAAGAGACATTTTATGGATAGAGTCAGCAGTGGGAGAGCATATCAGATTGTGTAAAGGCGATAAAGCACGGTAGTTAAGAGCAGGAATTTGGGGGTCAAATTCCTAACCTAGCCACTTACTGTCAGTTTGACCTTAGGATAGCGAGTCAGTGTTTTAGAGCTTCCCTCCAGACAATAGGGAGAAAGAATGCTTCATGGGATTGATACGAAGGTTAAATGATATAATTATCATGAATTTAAATAAGAGACTTATAAACAAACTTAGCATCATGTCGGGCGTGTAGTAATTGTTCAATAAATGGCAGTCAGTCCGTCACTGCTGAAGGCAGAAGGAAGGAGAAGTTAGAGTCTAGCTATCAACACCACGCCTGTGTTTGCCCTTGCCAGCTAAGCTAGTCGCACACATCCCCGACATTACCACGCCTGCCTGCCCTTTCTGGAACTCTTCAACTCCCCAGCGTCTAATCCAAAAGGCACGTACTCCTGTTGAGCCCATATCGGGCAAAGTGTTTCTCTTCCAGGCCACAGCTGACTGTGTGAGTTCAAAGAGCTTCTGCCCAACGGGCTTCGCTAAACTGAAGCCTGTCCTCGGCATGACAGGTTGAACAACCAAATAGCCGGATCTCAGCTCCATTATCTACTCTAGCCAGAGAAGCGGGCCTGCTGCTGTGTTGAGGCCTTGGGTGGTGGCTTGACATCAAGGACCTGGGTATCAATTATTCTAATTGTTATTCTGCACCACGGCCAGAGCTGCCAAGGTTTAAAGGAGCTTCCATCCTCCAGATCGGTAAACTTGCCCTTGGCTTATTGAGCCAACCATACTAGTTTAACAGAAGTGATTTTAATTACTCGACTGGAACTACAGAAAGGAGGAAGTGAGGGGACTATGTGGCTGTGATCAGTGTTTAACCAAAGGGACCGGAATGCCCCTATCTCGGGAGCAAAGGGACTAATGACGGTTACACCTCCCGCGGTGTTCTGTCCCACCCACTACACAGGAGCGTCCACACTGAGGCATCAGACATATTGAAACTCGCAGAGCTCCTATGCCTCGAGTCTACAAGTTACACCGCGTTTATTTACTATTTGGAAGGTGTGAAAACCTTAGTGCATGCTATAAAATTATATTTCCTTTGGTCTGTAGCAATATACCTCTTTCCCCCGGCTAGTGTCACAGGAATGTCTTACAGTTCTAATTCCCACACTCTCTAATGAAAGTAGACCAGGAAGGCCTGGCACATGCTTGCTGCAATCAATTGGTAGTGGCTGCCTGACATGAATGTAGGAAAGGATGCTGATAAGGAACACTACCCTCGATTAGTAAAGTCTGCCACAGGCACAGGAATGAGGAATAAAGCACCCTTTTTATGTACTTGCAATCCCTATCTTAGATTAAAAACTTCTAGGTGGCAGGGAATGGATCATCTTAGTTCCCTGTGTAAATATACCTAACATATGTCATGAGTTACTGATGATGATGGTGTAGAATATGCATGCAGAAATACATTTAACTAGTTAGCTAAAATCTGGTGATTGCCCTCCAACCCATAAGCTTATTCATCGTCTTGTCAGAGAATAAGCAACTCAGTTTACAAAGACTTCACTCCTTACACTAAAACTACTTCGACAGTCTAAGCACTGTCATAAATATTAGACACCAAATTGTCAAAATAAATGAAGGGGGGAGTTTTGTGGTGTGGCAAATTCTTCTCTTCTACTATTAAATCATGTTTATTTGCTTGCTTGCAATTCACTGGCTGTCCCCAGCATCCAGTGATGCTTTTGAGGCTCAGCTGGACACATGCAGGAGAGGGAATGGCATTATAAGCAAATGAATGACAAACATTCCTTTTGCTTCTGTACCATCCATCTCACTCAAGTTGTGTGTCTTTCAACTTCTGTACCATGGGTCTCCGTCTCTCCTCTGAGAGGCATGTATATCATTGTATACTAACCTCATATTTCTGAGAATGCACAAAACCAGTTTCTTGGGTAGCAGTAAACATGCCAGAGATCAGTGTGGAATCTTATGGAAGCCTCGCTTGAGGAGATGAGTCACAAAATTTAAATTCTGCCCCATCCCCATGAGCCGTGTAATCACCCACCAAATGAGATAGAGGGTTCAGCGATGACCAGAGGCACAGATCGGTTGGAAGGAGGAATAGACATCCCACTGACTCTATCATCCCATTCTCCAGAAACTTCATCCCAACTCTGAAGTCCATCCTTAAGCTTAGGAAACTGGGGGAGGGCACAAAGTGAGTACATGTTGCAACTGGAAATCATGGCAGCCACCAAAAACCTCATAATGGGAGCTAGATTTTTCAAGTTCATCGTTCTTCATCACCACAAAACTTACATCTGTGTGGTGACCAGTTGTCCCTGTGGGAACAGCTTCTGGAGAAGCCCCACCTGCCTTCCATGATGGCCTGCGGTGGAAGCATTAGGCTTAAGGAGAACCTGGGACACCAGGTCAGGCATAATGATCTGTCCAAACCTTCATCTTTCTTCTACAGGTGTAAAACTGAGAAGGTTGGACCAGGTGGTCACTAATTCGTATTCAGTAAAATTTTAGCTAACATTCATTCTAAGTTGGAATCCCCCATCCCATGATCTAGGTTAGTGAGTTTGTTTTACGTTTTAATGAAGAAGGGAAAAGTCTTCTGCAATGAAATTGCACAGCCTGGCTTTCCACACTGATCAGTTGAGTGTGATAACTTAGTCATAGTCTCAGAGAAGGTTCATAACTGTCTGTCTCTCTCATGAGCCTTTGTTCTGCTCTTGAGAGGATATGACCTTAATGAGTCATTCTCTAGAGTGCTCCCAGGACCTGCAGGATCAACATCACCTGGGAATTTATTAGAAATTCAGATTCTGGTGCCTCCCCCCAAGACCTATGAATTGACACACTGGGTGGGGCTCAGCAATCTGGGTTTTCATAAATCTTCCAGGTGATTTTAAGGCATGCCAATCCTTCAGAAACACTGACTTATGTGAAAAAAAAAAAATATCACATGTTGAGAAAAAGGTGACCGGTTTTCCCACTGACCAGCCATAGGATCTTAAGTTATGCACACAGTATCTGGCCTTCAACTGCTTTATAAGTAAAGTAAGGACGACTTTGCCTTTGTTACCCACTCAGAATATCAGCCGAATACAATGCATCAGTAGGTGTGGAAGTGCAGTGAAAGGTTGAATATATTTTACATATGATTAGACTTTCATTCTTTCATTCATTTAACAAAATATTATTCATCATCTATCTGTGGCACACACCGTTCTAGGTGTGAAGGATGCTACATGAAGAAGACGGATGAGGTCCTTGCTGTCATGGGGCCTGCATTCTAGAATGGATCGTTTGTGAAACATTCTGATATTTGCAAACAGTTATAGGATCCATTTCAATATTAGGTTCAGAGCTTTCAAGGGAATGAGAAAACGTGAAACTCTCTCACCTGAGAGGAGTAAGATCAGGTTATGTCGGGCGTAACAAGGAACGAGCTGACTACAATGTGAATAAAGCAGTATCAGCCGCCAGGACAGAACGCAAGGAGAGATTTGACACTTGTCAAGCTGGGCCTTGCCTTGATGACAGTGGAGACTTGGATGGATGGTACTCTAAGTCTGATCCAGTTTATGATACTACTGTTCTACCTTCCATGCAATTCTATTTTTCTGGCTTGTCTTGCAAAGAATAGAACAAAGTGTTTAGATAATTCCTGAGCTCTTTTCCAGAATCATAATTGGCCAGATCTCTACCATCTGAGATATGGGCCCAATGAAAACAGACAAATGTTCATCAGATGGTTGGACCCCAAAACAAACTTTTTGAATTGGGGTTTGAATCCTTGGCCACTATCATTGACAAGCAGCTTTTCCCCCACTTTCAAATCCAGAGCTAAAATTCAATTTCCTAAATTTTCTGAAAAGAAATGAAAAATATGCTTGGGGGAAAAGAGTGGCTCGGGAGAGTTTTTGGACTTCAAAACCCTCAAAAATCTTTTAATGATTTAACTGTAAAGGAATCAGAAACATACTGATGAAATCCCCCTTGATATCCACATGGTGCTTACAGGTTCTGAAGGGAAGATTCTAGCAATGAAATCTGCTGTTTTTTATCAAACCCAAACCATTTGAGATGTCTGGTGAACTCCAATATGATGTAATCTTATCTTTTTTATAACAATCCCTTCTCTACAAAGGCAGAAGGGGAAGGAAAGTCCTAATTAAGGAATGGTGGTTTTTAAGGTCAGAGTCAGGGGGGTGTCAAGTTATCATATGCTGAGTTGCTTATGATGTTTACACTGACCCGCAGATGTGCTGTGAATCTACAACATTAAAATGTTAGTTGTCTAATTTTGCGCTACTTTTCAACATACATTTGGCAAGACTTGTTGCATGTTCAGTTCGCAAACAGTAAATTTCCAAGCTGTCATAATATTGAGGTCTCATCTGTATTGCTTGCTCTGCATAATTAATTGTAAAGTGATAATTTGTACACTAAGATATTTCCATTCAAATATGAAAGTGAAAGTCTCAGCATCTTTGCCTCCAGCAGGCAGAAGAAAAAGTGTGGTGGTATATGGTCCTGGGGCTTCTCTAACACCCTTCCTTTCACTGAGGCCAGCTAAGAAGGTGAGCAGGGGGTCTGCAACTGCTCAGGCCTCAACACCTTTGGTTAACCCCACTACTTTCTGAGTCTCATCCATCCTTGAAGGTTGTCCCAGCCAGTCTACTCACGCTTTGCCTAGAGGGAACACTACAAGTCATATGGCAATGGTGTTGGGGGGAGGGGGGTGTCGAAGAGTTGGGAACAAAATACAGTCTACCCTAATCCTGCTGATTCAGTGTACTGGAGGTGCAGAGGGGTGACCTGTTCTCCATAAGCATGGATTAACGTGCTGCCTAGTAATGAACTCCCTCTGAAGCATGTCTAACGGTATCGATCACAGAGAGAGACCCCTCCTCTGCTTGGCAGTTCTCACAATCCACATGCACTCTGCTCTGCCAGGCACTTCCAGTGCTCATACATGATGGTCTTTTCCCAAGCCGACTTGGAAGAAGGTATTTTTTCTTGGGAGGAGGAAAGCATTCTTTGGGCTTCAAATAATGGAAGCTAACTCCCATTGACTAAAGCCATGAGAAGTTCTGTTGGCTAACAAACCAGAAATCCAGAGTGAGGCACTATTAAATGAAGGCACTAGGTCCGTTCTTCTGTCTTTGTCTTAGCCCTTCTTCCTTTCATGGAGTGCCTTTACCCCACGCTGGCCTCCTTCATGGTCACAAGATAGCTACCAAGAACAACCTAGGCAGTATGCTGCTAAATTACATCCATCATTCTGCAAACACCCTTCAGCAATCCTCTCTTGCATCTCCTTGATCTAAATAGGGTCACTAGCCCAGTTCTGAACTTATTACTGAAGAGGGGAATTGGAGAGCCCTTAAGCCAATCAGGTTCATTCAAGGAGCTGGTCATTTCCCTAAGCAGTATGGCTGCTATTCGACGGAGGAGAAATAGAATGGATCTAGGGGAGTAAACTGCATCCCCCAACCACATTTGGAAAATCTGGTATCACCTGCAGTCACCATTGATCCCAGGTATCTCATGGAGAAGGGATATTATAGGAAGATGGGAGAGATGAGCCCAGACATCCCAGCGCCTGAGACAGGTATTCGAGAACTACAGCATTTTAATCTCATTGGGTAGGTAAGGCCAGAGGTGCATTCTAAATTTCACCTGCCTACCAGCCACTTGGATGAACCATATTCGCTTGGCTGAGAGACTCTTCAAGAGAGCCAGTGGCTCCCAAAGGCATTGCCTCTCTTGCCCGTGCTGAGTGGTGCACCCCAGATGTCACCACTCAGCACCCTCTTGTGGGTCATCATGATAAATTGGCATTGGTAATTATAATAATGGATGAAGTTCATCATTAGTTTCCATTATCTTATCAAGCCCGTCTTGGCTACGCTTCACCTGCCAAGCCAGTGGGAATGAAGAGAGAGGCTGGTAATTAGGTTGATACAGCAGGATGCTTTGTGGTGCCTCGGATTCAAAACAAAAACCCTGGAAACATAATGAATGTCAGGGGCAGGAGCCCCATAGCTACACAGCATGGCCTCATGGAGAAAGGCACAGTTCTTCTCCCTTCCTCTGCTCATCTGGATCTTACTCCAACCTAATGGATAAGATGAGTTGTTTGGTTCTCACAGCTCATGGTGGGTTGCTTGTGTGTGTGTGTGTGTGTGTGTGTGTGTGTGTGTGTGAGAGATATCTTCTTGGTTGATGCCTGGTGTGACAGATACCAGGGCTGAAAATCCTTAAACAAGCTCGCTGAAGAAGGGTGACATGCAAAGGGGAATTCGTGTGGAGGGAGGTGAAGAGATACTTTGGAAGGTAGCATACATGATCCAGAGAGCTGAAGAGACAGGAGGATTTGAGGAGGGAACACTAGCTCAAGATACAAGTGGGCAGCACCTTTAGATCCTTAGAGGCACTCTGGGCCAGGTGAGTTGCTTAGGGGAACAGATTGTGAGCACATCTCCAGGGGCTGTGTCCATGCTTCTGACTGCTTGTGCTTTCGCCCTAGCCTGTCTTTCTGAAAGGAGAGTTGGTCTCTAGACTCACCTTCCAGAGGCGGGATTCACTTTACTGAACCTCCAGACTTAGCCTCTCTCTTGCCAATAGTCTGAATGCCCCCAAAACAATAATAATGGTCAGGGGTCAGACTTCTTCCCCTGTCTCTACCGAGTTGTCCCACATGCTGTCCTTATGAAAACATTCCACTGTCCACTGGGGGCCAGAAAAGGGAATTCCTTCATAATAGTCCCTCTGCCCTCACTCCCCCCGTCCCCACCTCCTACCCTTACCACTTCCTGGGGCTTTGTCCACATGTCAAATCATTCCTCTTATGGGGAGAAGAGTAAGGCCAGCAGAAATCTGGGCTGAGTTTTCCCTTCTGTGGCTGCCAGTGGCCCGCAAGGCCATGGAGGTAATTTAATGGCTGGGCAGCTTTAATACCAAAGTGCCCTTCTCTGTCTCTGCAACAGGATACACATCGGATTGGGCCTTATGGAGACTTTATCAGCAGATGCATTGGTCGCTTCCTCTGTTTGCAAAATCTCCATTAAGTTTTTTAATTAGACAAATGTCAGTTTTTTATTCGGGGTGAGAAACTGTTTTCTGAGTTTGACAACAATGCCATTTTCAAAGAAGAATGTCAACACGAGGACTGTCTTTCCTTTGGTTGCCTCTTACCCCCTTCATGACTCCTACTTGGAGAGGAAGGGTGGTTCTGGAAATACATCTTTGTCATTGTCATCAGTGCCACCACCCTCTCTTCCTGTCATCCCTGGGGGTTTCATGCTTCTGGCTGCCTCCCCCCCCATCTCCTTCTGATCATGGTGACTTTCTCCCCAGTAAAGGATAAAATACAGGGAGAGTCACTGGGGCCCAGGGCAGTTGCAGAGGGTCTTAGAAAGCCCACCCTTCCTTCTTCCTGGCAATTGGAACATGTATCTTTCGGTCTTGCTCACTGCTAAGCCTAAGGGTCCAGTCCAGAGTCGCTGCTGGATCTCTTCAGCTGTTGACATCACCTGATAGCAAGGATAGCCAGTGGTCTCCTCCATCAGACATGTTGGCTTCTCCCAACTGAATGGAGCCTGAAGGGTTGAGAATTTCCTATATCCCATCAGAGTAAATATAGTATTTCTTGAGAACAGAAACATGTTCTGGCTAATGCATTAATGCAGACTGGTTTTGTTGGGGTTTGAGCCCCAACCCAGCTGCCCTGTTTGCCATCTGATTTTGAGTCTTGGAGACGCTGGGAAACTTGCCCAAGTTTCTCTTCCATAAAATGGGGAATCTATATGATCTACCTCCTGGGGTTGTATAAGAATTGAATGGATTAGTTTATGGTAATCGGTCAACATGGGATCTGGGCCTTAGTAAGCTCTTATTAAATAGTAGCTAGATTTATCATTTAAAACTACCCACTGACTCAGGAGTCTGACCATAATTCCTCTCAAATCCTTGTTATTGCCCCCTATTACCCATACAGACAACCTCAAAGTCCCAATCAAGAGTTTAAAGACCTTTTCTTACTTGCTGACTACCAACTCCAGAAATGCCTGAAGATTCCCCAGATGACCCCTTCTCCCGAGCCAGAGTACTCCTTGGTTGACCCTTCCCTCTTCTTTTGAATGGCAACCTTTATACCAAGGGCTGCGTATGCTTCAGATAGCTGCCTCCTCTCCTTTCTTGAGCACACAAAGTCCACCTCCTCCAGGAAGGCCTGAGCACACAAAGTCCACCTCCTCCAGGAAGGCCTGAGATGGGTCTTTTCAAAGCCTGGATGCTCCCGGGAGTGGAAGATTCAATGGTGTGCTAGGTCTAGGGGAATCAAAACACTATAAAGACAATGATGCCTGGTGATAGACTCAGGACCGAGTGAAGTTTGTTGCTTTGAGTTCAGATAGATGATTTAGGGTGATTTTAATGACTCCAAAATGTTTTATCTTTTACAACCCCTGGAACCACTGCTCTGTAACCTTAGCAAATTGCTGCCTTTCCGTTCCTTGCTCCCTGTCATCTTCAGTTAATGCAGGCTCCATTAGGAGTTGAGAAACTTATTATTGCAATAAAAAATATATATCCTATCCATATCACAGACCATATATCTGAATCTTGCATAACACCCTCCCAGGGATTAATCCATATTTTAACCAAGTGTTTTATAATGGTGGTGCTTCGGCCCTATGCACAACTATTTCTGTGAATGCCGAGAGGGTAATAGCCAAAAGTCACCTCTGAGGTCTGGACACTGCCTCTCCTAGGTTTATGGAGAACAAAGAGCATTTCCCCTTCCTCTAGCAGGCTTCCCAGGAGACTCCTCGCCTGCTGAAAAAGGGGAAGGCACCCCAGAGACAGGTGCTATGGTGACCCCCGTCAGCACAGCCCATTTCCAGTTGTCACTTCCCCCTGGGGTGTATGTGAGGGGTGTGTACCTGAACTTAGAACACCCTGTCATTGGCGGAGCCACACCCTGTGAGTGGGACCTTAGCCAGTGTTGAAGGAATGGGTACTGCCTTCACTCTAGGGGCTCCTCTTGGGTGCACTTGCCAGGCATTTCAATAATACAGAGTCTTTCATTAAAGAGTCCTTGCTCTCTTGCCTTGAAGAAATGTCAGGTTAGTGAAGAAGTCCACATTCAATCCCATGGCCATAGTGCTGTGATGTAAAGAGCCTCAGACTGGGACCCAGGTTTTGGTTCCATGACTTCCGTTAACTCCTTCCTTTCCAACCCCACCCCTGCCCTGTCCTACCATGGCTAATTTATACTCAACCTTCAAGTCTCAATAAGCATGCCATTTCTCCAATGATGCCTTCCCATTTCTTCTCAGCCTCTTGGGAATACGGATTAGGTCTCCTATCCTTCAAGGTCATGGTGCCCAGTGTCTTCATAGCTCTCATCTAGATAGTGCTTATATCTTTACATGACTTTGTTCAACATTCATTTCCTACTTAGATTACAGTTTCCCTAAAGCAGGAACTATTCTATTTAATTTGTTGCAGAATCCCCAGTGTCTGCTATATAGGAGGCACTTAAATATTTGTTGAATGAATGAATGAGCGATTTTGAGCAAATTACTTCTCTCTTGCGGCCTTTGGTTTTCTTAATAATTGTCGTAATAACCAATGTTTCTATAATGCTTATCTATACCATGCCTGTTTTAAGTATCCTACATAATAATTATAACTGTTAAGTTATAATTATGATTTATAATAAAATTATCATAATTTAATAACTATAATTAATCTTCACAAGAATCCCATGAAAGGGTGTCTTATTATTTCCTCCATATTACATATGAGAAAACTGAGCAGAGAGGCTAAGTGACTTACTGAAGGTCACACAGCTAGTAAGAGATGGAGCCCAGGTTTGAATCAAGGCAGTCTGGCTCCAGAGCCCTGCTTTGGTTGCACAAAGATATCTTTAGCTTTTTGGTGTTTAGGAATTTAGAAGCCACCAATCAGAATGTCCACCTAGGTTCATTTATTTAATAAATATTTCTCAAATGTCTATTCTGTGTCTGGGAACTGGAGATAATGCAGTAGAAACAAATATCCCTGCCTTTATGAAACTTAAATTCTGATGGGAGGCGGGGCGGAGAGGATAATAAACAAAGCAAACAACAGATCTGGTGGGTTAGATCATAAGTGCTTTGGAGGCCAGAAAGAGGCTTGTAGGGTCTTGTGGGTGGTGGTGTAATTTCATATAAGGTGGTCAACAAAGGCTCTGTTGAAAAGGTGACACGTAAGTAAAGATCTGAAGACACTGACCAGGCCATGGAGACACCTGGGGGAAAAGCATCCCAGGCAGAGAGAGGAGAAGTGCAGAGGCCCTGAAGAGGGATGGGGCTGGGGGCGCCTGGGTGGCACAGTCGGTTAAGCATCTGACTCTTGGTTTTGGCTCAGGTCCTGATCTCAGAATGGTGAGATCGTGCCCGAAACCTGGCTCTATGCTCAGCTAGGAGTCTGCTTAAGACTTTCTCTCCTTCTCCCTTTGCCCCTCCCCTCCCATGCTCACTCACTCTGTCTCTCTCTCAAATAAATAAATCTTAAAAAAAAAAAAAAAGTTTTGTTGGCTGAAATTCTCTTATGCTTTTGAACTTGTTCTTTCAGCGAAATACCTGGCCTGGTGTCTGCAAGATGTCTTTTTCTTATATTTCAGGGTGTTATGTGCCATTGGAAATGACCTTCCGTTTCAATTTCCTCTCTATTGCAGCCAACACAAAGTGCTGGGAAAACTATGATATTCTTTGGTGAAAAGACTCATAACTATATTTGACACAGATAATGATTTGATAAAATACAGACAGCCCCCCTCCCCCCCCCACAGGAGGTAGCACTGTGTTGAGGGCATCTTTGGCAGATGCAGGAGACACAGGAGCTCATGCTCACTCACCATGTCTGGTCAGTGCGGGGTCTGGGGAAAGAGTTCGAGGGACATTTCTAGCTGGAAAAGAGGTGGTTTTACATTTTGACCAAGTCGAAATTCAACTGCCCCCAAAACAATGGTCATGGTCGCACCATTTCCTGATGGATTCTTTCATTGATTGTGTGCCAGGCCCTATGTGGATTGATACACATGCGTGAGAGAGGAGCCCGTGTTGGAATAAAACAAGGGAATTCAAGATTCTTTCATAGATTTGCTTCCTCTTCCCATAGGGTGTCCAAGTGATGAACCTTTCTTCATGCATTTCCTCTGTCAAATAGAATAACTCAAGCAGATTTGGGGTTCAGTTAAACCACTCTGACTCCCTTCCACAGATCTCAGAAGGGTAGAGCAGTCCACAGTGAGGCAGATGGGCCGGAAGAAAGCCAAGTGTAGCTGCATCTGGGGGGCTACCCTGGAGGGCTTCACGGTCTGAAGGGATTGTAAACTTCAGGATCTCATTTGTTTTATAATGTGTGCAATGCACATCTTTTTTTTAATATCTTCCTGATTATTGGTGAATATAATGCTCCCCAAAGTGCTAAAAACAGTGAAAGGAAATGGTATCTGATTCCTGGGGCAAGAGAATCCCCATAAACTTATAACCAATGGCTAGGTCTACAGGATCCAGAGAGTCTGAGGACATTTCTTATGCCTTGATATATTGGGCATGACATAATAAGGTATAATTAAAGAGATAATAAAATGATGTGTTGGAACTTGTCATAAGTTAGGAGGTATAATGAAAGTCATTTTCTTATGTGTGAATGCCCCCAAAATGCCCTTAATAAAAGGACTGGAAGGAGATCCAACTTACTGGTCAAAGCAGAAAAATCATTATTCAGGTCCTTGCCATCATGTAGGGTCTAAAACTTGCCTCTTTGGGAGTAATCTTGCTGTGACTACTTCCCTTGTCTGGGCCTCAGTTTCCCTCTACTGATAAAAGACTAAGGGCCCCGGCTCTTTCCCCAAGCCTCCCTACCTTTTAATGCTTCTCTTTAACAAAATTAACACCACCAGCGAAAAACACCTCTGTCGCCATGTCTGGTAGGATCACTTTGATTTCAGAGCCTGGGACTCACGTCTTTGAACCTCCTGCCTCTCCAGTGGTCAGCAAGCAGAAAGAGGGCCTATAAAACAGTCTTCAGAGGAAACAGCATGGGGAGAAAGAGGGCCAGGGTTTGCAGTGGGAGCATCAGGAGGGAGCAGGAGGGGCTGGAGCCCACAGCAGTGTAAGTGGAACCTGGGGCTCTGCCCACCTCCCAGCCTTGAAGTCCACCTGGCATTTGGTTTTACAAAGCCTCTGGTTTAGCAGATGCAATGATTTTTGACCTGGAGACCTGAACTGACAACTTTGTGTACAAGCCCCAAACAGACTGTTTTGTCTTCCTGCCTGCTCTGCTGCACCAGGAATTTTGCACTGGCTGGGTGTGGACAAGGGACTCCCTGGAGCACTTTGGGGAGTCCCACTCCCCACCGCAGCCACTCTGCAGTGCACTCCTTAGCTACCCAGCCTGGACTGACAGCCGGCAGATAGGGCTCCGTGTCAGGCCGAGGAGGTGGGTAATCATTCCATTTCCCATATGTCTCTGACGTTTTGTTATGGGTTCACAGCCAGACGGGCTAGACAATGGGGAGATGCCTTTCAGCACACAGAATACATGCCAATCCAGTGCGCGGGATGAGGCTTTCGATATGCTTGCGGGTCACAAGTGGGACAGGTCTGATAAGGCCTCAAAAGAAATACCTTCTCTCCCTACCGTCGGATCCCTGAGCAATGAACAGTAAATGCCACACATTTTTTCCTAGGCTTTAGAATCCCAGTGAGAAAGAGAATGATAGGAGCACCTGCCTAATGTGTGGCCCTCAACGGAGTTGACGAATGGCAGTTCTTTAGGGCCGCTTACCCCATGGTACCATTTTGAAAACGAGAAAACAAGGCAGTTGAAAGTTAGAGGTTTTGCATTTGTCTCCCAGGAAGCCAGTATACCTTGTTCAGAGTCTCAGCTAGCAGCCCGCATATGAACATCTCCTTTACTAAAAAACACTAACACCTCCCTGCCTTCCCCCCGATGCCACACCAGTGCATGGCAGTTTACTGGACGCCAAGTCCTGCCTTCCAGGAGAAAACACTCTGAATCAAGCCTGAATCTCCCTCTGCAAGCTGAGCAGTGTGGCATCAGCAGAACCTTCCGTGGATGATACAAAGTTGTCATCTTCAAGATACTTCGTAGACACTAAGCCTCTACTGCCCTTTTTGCCAAAGCAGGGAATGATCCAGACTCCCCCAGATTGTTTTCTCCCCTGAAGCATTGTCACAAATACCTACCTGAAGATGGGTTTTTATGTTACCTACTATTCTTCATCATCATAACATCATCACCATCATCTAAAGCCAATTATTTATTATATATTCTAGCTATACTGGGAGCTCTCCTAGATACCTTCAGGGAACATTTCACAGTTTCTCTTCTCTGGGGTCTTCGTGTCTCAGAGGGATAGCACTGATGCTTACAGACGCAAAGAGAATGTTGCAAATATTGAGTGAACATGAAATGAAAATAGATAAGGCAAGATTAAATATGTACATTATGCATACATCCTCCCTTTACCCCTTTTCCCCCAAGCTATAGATGTGCTAAGCAGTGGCAGGGGACAGATTTTCTTGGTCCAAGTAGGAATAGTCTTAAAACAGATGATTTCTTTCCCTGTTGTCAAAGACATATATTTAAAGTCATCGGTGGAAAGCCAACAGCAGCTGAGCTAAGAAGTGTGGCTAGGAAATTCTAAGGAAATATTATTAGGAGTGACCCCCTTATTCATAAAAGATTTCGTGACCGAGTCTGCAATGTTGATGTTGCTCCAGACCTAGTCTCTTTTATTAACTGTGATATCCCTCTGATTAATCAGTCTGATTGGAGTTGGAAATGCAATAAATATCAAGGCACAATTTAACCAGCAACAGCAAAATATCAAATAATCACAGGTGTGGGGGCCTTTTGGCCATAAAAATGCAGATGTTTACCTGGAATGTTGATTTAAACCACCGAGATTTTGTGCCAAATGAAGCTTGAAATGTATCATCTGAATTACAGTGTCCAACTGATAAAAATAGTCCTAAAAGCTTAGCCTTTGTATTAAAAAGAGGTTTCAAAAGGGATGTTCTTCTTAAAGCCAGACAATTTGCTCTGTGCCATCTTCATAAAATCATAGCAAAAGACTTTCAGGGTCTTATACTCCAGCCTCCTCACAGTGCAAAAATCCCTGCTTGAGCATTACCTCCAGGACAGGTTGGAAATATGCTGTCTATCCAGGGCAGGCCTCTCATAGGGTCACTGTGGGGAGGATTGGTTCTGTTCCAGCGTGAACCAAGGGACTGTGCTCATGGCTGGGCACCTACAGCCAATGCAAGCCTACCAAGCAAGATGCCCAGATTAATCCAGTCTCCCTCGAGGGGGTGGAAGTATGACTTGGGATATATTGACTTTTCTTTCCTTTAAGACCATCTTCTATTTCCAGCCAGCAGCATCCATTGTAATGTTGACCAATTAAGGTGACTCTGTGAAGTGATGGTGGTCCAACGTATCTTATTTTCATAATTGCCAGCCTCCTGCAGTTGCAAACTTCTGAACATGCCATAAATCCAAGAGACCCGAATGACTCCGGGAGCTCGGCAAAGAGGCTACAGCTTTTCTGTTTCCACTGAGGCCAGGGTTATGAGTAGTAATAAACTCAGCAGTGAAGGTCAGAAACGTGATTATAGGCGGAAATGAGAAGAGGGACAGAGAGAGAAAAGCCAGGCCAGAAAAAATGCTCCTTGCTTTGCTGAGTTTTCAAATTCATTAGCAACCTCAATTATTCAATTCCTCCATTTTAATCTGTAATTAAATACTGCCACAGACACGGTATCTACCGAGGGTGGAGTTTGAGTGGCCTCCTCTTAATAAGTGTGCAACTATGGTTCTTGCATAGTTAACTCAGAAAAAAAAAGAAAGAAAAATTTTTTTAAAAAAGAAAGAAAAGAAAAACATGAGTGTATCAACTTCATACCAAATGGTAATTGTAGAGGGACATTATTTTCTCTCTAAATATAGCAAAGATGACTACAAGGCTTCCAGCATTTTTCTATAATAATTTCTTAAATCAAAAGCATATTTGCCAATAAGAGGGTGTTTTACCAGAGCTATTCTTTTTCAAATAATTAGACAAGCAAGAAGCCAACAAGCAGAAGTACAATATGCTGCTGGGTGAATGATGGTACTCTTTTTTGCTTATTTCACAAGGTCAAAGAATCCTGGGCTCCTTTTTTAAAAGATTACTATTATTCAAATGAAGGAATGTAGTAAATATAGCAAAGATGTTGGATGGCAGCATTTCGGTAACCAGATTTGTGTGTGTGTTTTTTTTTAAGATTTTATTTATTTATTTGACAGAGAGAGAACAGTGAGAGAGGGAACACAAGCAGGGGGAGAGGCAGAGGGAAAAACATGCTTCCCACTGAGCAGGGAGCCCAATGAGGGGCTTGATCCCAGGACCCTGGGATCATGACCTGAGCCAAAGGCGGAGGCTTAACGACTGAGCCACCCAGGCGCCCCCAGATTTGTGTTTATTTAAAGCAAAGAGAGAGGGAAGTCACATCCCCATATCCCCCCAAAGAAATGTGATTCAAACACAGGTTGGAGGAAAATAGAACACCAAATTGCAGCTCTTCCGTGATGAGAACTAGATTTTTCCATAGAGAATATCGGAAGGAAGCTGTGTACTAGTGCTTGCCCAGCTTTCTGTCCACTTCCTAACACACGGCATTATCTTCAGTTTTCTCATTCACTTGCCCCAATAGATTGTGGATTCGTAAGGAAAAGGAGTATGCCTTTCACTTTCATATCCGCAGGAATTAGCTCTTTATCTGACAACTCAGCAAGCACCAAACAAATGTTTGTTTAAAGAATTTGCCACAGTAGGGTGGTATAGTTATGAGTAGATTCTCTTAAATTGCCTTTTATAAACTCATTTTATAAGAAATATGTCCTTTAAAGTGATGAGTACATCTGCATTATGTAAATACTATGTGTGTGTGTGTGCGCGCGCATACATATTTCAAATAGAATAATTCAATCCAAAGAATCAAACGAAGAGTAAGCCAGAAATTTTAAGCAATGGGAAGGAACCCCTTCCATTCTAGTAAAGACATAAAAGTAGGTTTCATCTGCCAGGAACTGAGTCTCGTCAATTATCTAGACCCCTCCACACAGTGGGTGCTCCCTTGCCCGTGTCAACTACAGCACCTTTAGGTGGGACCGTTGGTTGGCCAAGAGGACGCGAAGTCCTCTGCACGTTCCTTGATGGTCATACCACTAGAGCAAGGCTCTGTTGGCCTTCCTGACAAAAGAGTGACACCCAAGATCCAGGATGTATTTTGTAGGCCCCAGAGTGCTAGGCTCCGGGGGTGGGGGGTGTTCTTCACTGAGCTGTGGAAGAAAAGAAGGGGGCCCCAGAGGGTCTGCACCACTGCTCATGAGACATTTTATGCTACAGTGGGGGTGTCCCGGCAGCCAGTGGGCAACCCGCGGGGGTCACTTTAGCTGTGAACTCTAGGATGCCATCAGCGCCAGGCAAACTCACTGGTTGTTTCTTTGTTTCAAGGAGGACAGCAAGGTATGGGAGGAGTTTGTACTGGGCACCCTCCAGAGGCGTGCATTTTACTGAGCCTGTCAAGTGAGAAGAGGACTTTTTCGATCTCTATCCTTAAGAAGTTTACAGTTATGTAGGGGAGGTGAATTGAAATTACAAATCCACATTTGGGGTTAGCCATTCTCTTGTCAGCCTCATATATGGTGGCTTCAGACACTCACGTTGTGACTTAAATAGGGAGGGCTTGGGTTCAGATGATTGGGTGGGGTATCCAGGGCTTTTAGCCTCATTAAGAGGTTCCCTGCAGGGTCATGATTGTCCCCAGCCATCCCCCATTCTTTCTCTAGCTATTGTCCTATTTCATTGCTAATTGAACTGTCCCTGGGCTCCTTCTGGCTCTTCACATTGCTTCCCAAGAGAATGGGGCTGCATTTGCTGAGACCGCACATTTTCCAGACTAGCAACTAACTGTCTCTTCCTCAAGAAGCCGCACCTCCCCAAGGGGAAGGGGACAGCTTCTTGCCGCAAGGGTGACAATGAGTCCTTTGTCAGCTCTGCCTGCAGAAGAGAAAAATGATGAGAGCAGAACACTAAAAAGAATCTGTAACTTGAAGCAGGTCCCATGTCCTGGTTTGAGCCAATATCCCGGATCCTGGGTCTTGGTTCCATATTTTGGTCTTTGTCCCTGAGTTCCACATGGAGGTTCCTCCAGGTTATTTTCTTGTCCTCTACCTCTCCCAACCTGTCCTCTTTGCCTATAGCTTCCAAGAAAAAGCAGTTGCTTAACTTAACTTGTGACTGTTTTGAAAGCGCCTTTAAATAAGTGCAGTGCATCCCCTCCAACAGAATACCCTGAAAGAGCTCGACAGCCCTGAAGATACACAATCAATACTTTGCCTGAACCATTGATACCCTTGCCCATCACTTAAATATCATTACAGGAAAGATTTCAACAAGATCACGGCACATTATACTTTAAAGTTTGACTTTAAAGGATGCCTGGACTTTGCTGAAAGGCATTAGTAATGGAATTCTTTATCTCTGAGCTTAATTTATTCTAAGGAGAATAGGGCCATTATCTTAAATCTATTTTTTTTCCAACAGAGAAAACAGGCCTCAGAAGTCCAGCACTTATAAAGAAATCATTGTTTAATTACTTTTCTGTTTAACCCTTTGCAGAAGGGAGAGGGAGTGCGTTATTGGAAGATGAATGTGCATTCCGGTCAGGTCGCCATTGACAGACTCGCAGTATGCATTTTTTTTGTCATCTCTATTCCTGTGCTTCTCTGCATTTCTTACATGTGAGGACCCTGCAGTCAAGTCGTTTGCGTAGTTCTGAACCCCCACTGAATCCACTGCCCCCCTTGATCACTGGTGATGGAGGGGTCTTTGGTTGGAAGAACGCAGGGATGGGTAACCAAAGGAGTCATATTAAGCTACTTGGTATACATCAGGCATGCAAGAACCCATGTGTTTACGCACATGGGAACAGATACACTTGTATTTAGCTCCTTGACTCTGGCAGTGTGTCTCCATGGTGCAAAACAACTGGTCTGAAGAGCAGAGAAAATGATCTGTCAACTGACTATTCCTTTTACAAAGCACCAGCCACCCGGCAATTAATAGGACTATTTGTTGCTTCCCTCCACCAGCGAATATGCATGACTGAAGAGTGGTTCTAACTTTGTAGAAGGAGGTTTGTGCTCTGGGAGAGTCTCTAAGAAGATGCTATATGTCTACTTCTTCCAGGGCCCCTACTTGCTCATTTTTTCTGTTCTAATATGTAAAACTCAGCCACCAGGTCTCCATGACACATTTGGTTGGGGCCGGGTTAGGGGATCACTTGTGAACTAAATCATGTATCCAAGTTATAGACCAGGGACAGCTGCTTCACCAGCCCATTGACATCCCTGTTCAGCCCTTTGCTTGGTAGCACCTTTCCCTACTGCTGCTTCTAGAACCTCAGCCCTAAGATTCTTCTGGATGGATATGCCAGTTGGTAAGAATGGCATGGCTTTCCAAAGGTTGGAGGTCATCCAGCTTTGAGGAAGTTTTGTCCTTCACTCTATTCTTGCAAATTGGCTAGATGGAGGGAGAAGAGTAGGCACCATTATATTTCCAGGAACAGGAAGCATATCAGTGTTCCACATCTGACTTCTAGCTCCTTCCTTTCCTTTGTCAGGATAACACTTTCTTTTCTGCTATTATCAGAGATTTTGTGCTTAATGGTTACTTGGTCACATGTTCACAAGTGCAAATAACTGATGACCTCCATCTATTCGGCTGTCTTCATGTCTGCAAGGAGTGAAAGCCTATAAAGAATTCAGACAGGTTCCTGTTTTGATCAGCATTTACAGGTGATCATCACACTCACGTATGTGCTATTTTTTAAATTGAATGTAAGCTGCAAAGACTCAAGTTAATTGTTTCTCAGCTTATGGCACATTACCACCCATGTAAGAACTCTCTGCTCTAGATTTTTCTACCTTTATCCCTGATCCTCATATCTATGCCCCTTCTCCTTCCCTTCCCGTAGGTAACTGTTCTATGTTTGACATATGTCTTGGAATTGATATAAATATAAGAACATATGCAAAATATGTAGCATTTTCTGTGTGAAAGATTTTAACTTACCTAAACGACATTGCGCTACATATATAATTGTTTCTTCTTTCACCCAGCCCTGCTTTTAAGAATTGTTCATATGTTTAGACATTTACCCAGTTACTGTCTCTAAATGATGTATTTTACATAGCTTTATTCAGCCATTCCCTTTTGATGGATCTCTAGGTTGCTTTTAGTTCCATGCCCCACTCCCATGAACTTATTTAGGAATTCTGGCATTCATACCACCAGATAAGATTTCTGGGTCTTTGGATACCTAATGGCCAGTAAGTGTTGCCAGGTGTATTCTAAAATAATTGATCAGTTTACATTCTTGCTGTTGGTTCGAGGAGGTGCCCATTTCCCCACATGCTCACCAACCCTTGGCATCGCCCACTTCTCTAATCCTTGCTAACCTAATTGATACAGAACAGTCTTTCACTGTTACTTTCATTTTCCTCATTACTACCAAATATCATCTGGGAATGCCTGAAATAAAATGCTCGGCTTTATAAGGCAGCTATTGGCGCTTCCCACCCTGTGTGAGCGGCAGGCCTCCCAAGGACGGTGCAGATCTTACAGGACTTCAGTGACTCAGTTGTGTCTGAGTGGCTTGGACGTCCCGAGCATCCCCTCCCAATTCCCACGCAGAGGCAGTGACATGGCCTCCCCGTCGCAGCTGCAGCTTGAGGGGTCCTCCATCAGTGGATATGCGCAAACTCACGTGGTTTAACATTTCTGCCAAAGGGCCCTACAAGTGCCATCTTATCAGAGGATCAATTTTATATCAGAGGGTCATTAAATTCTTTTTCATGAGGATAAAATGGGCTTCTGTCACTGTACGTTGTACCACCACTCGCCTGAAACTAGAGAGGAAATCAAAGTGGAAGAGATTTAACCAAATTATCCATCTTCAGAAAATAAGCTCCACTGCAAATGTATTTTTGATGTAGCATTGTGCAAGAGAGAGGAGAAATAAAAACAGGCTAATGGCCCCGTTATATACGAAAGGGAGGAGGCTGTGACTTTAACCCTCTGTGGATGCTGGGCTTCCCTCTCCTTCCCATTGGCAGCGGTGGGGTGGGGAGGTTTTGGCCGCGGGAAGGACACAGGCCTAAAGCTCCGGAAGGACTGAGGTCCCGTTGATTTGCATGGTCATGGGTTGTCCTTTTCCAGAATCAGAGAACACTTGGGGAAGGCTTTTAATCTCCTTTGAGGGTTGGGATACCTGAAGGGGTGGTCCGTCCTGAATGGTGTGACCTCCCCCCACATTCCATGACTGACCTTCTCACGTGGCAGCCTGGGAAGAACACTCAACAGCCTCGCTCCCCCACTGGGTGGACCTGCGGCCAAATGCCTACTCTTTCCAGTGGGGCCCAGTGGTCCGCAAACCCAATATGGCTGGAGGGTTTGTTTTGGTGGTGGTGGTGGTGGTGGTGTTTGCAGTCCCTATTCGAGAGATAATTTTCTTTTGTCAGTCTCTTGGGTAGTTGCAAGAACAGGGAAGAGAGAGGTCAAGGCAGCCTGTGTGGGGGAGTCGAGCACAAGACAGACCCTTGGGGCCCTGCTTCCCTGACCCCTTGCTTCCTAGTGTCCTGTGACTACACGGGCTTGGAGGACAGATGAAAGGAGTCAGCAACATCACATGGAAGCCACTGCAATGCTTATTATAGTATCCCGTGCTTGCGAGGTGCATGAGTACATGTGATTGGGTACTCCAAGTGATTCCTCCTTAAAAAAGGAGGAAATGTGTTTGGATGAGACCTAAGGAGGCAAACAGTTACAGAGACGAGACCTACGGTGTCAGAGATTGCCAGGATGAATGTTGTGCTCACGCTGCCCCTTGCCCAGGGTCTGAGAAGGTTCTGGAGCCTCAGCCAGCTCACCAGTCCCCCTTATGCTGGATGGCAGGCGCTGAAACCCAGGCAGGGACGGGCCCCACATTCTCCATGCTTTCCCAGGGCATCTGTGCCATTATTCCATCCACTGGGAACGCCCTCAGCTCTGCCTCCGGGATTTTGATGTTTTCTCCATTCCAAGTGAACAGCAGAAGTCTTTAATTTTTTTATTTATTTTTAAATTTTTTTAAAGACTTTATTTATTTGTCAGAGCGAGAGAGCACAAGTAGGGGAAGTGGCAAGCAGAGGGAGAGGCAGGCTCCCGGCTGAGCAGGGAGCCCGATGCGGGACTCGATCCCAGGGCCCTGGGATCCTGACCTGAGCCAAAGGCAGACGCTTAACCAACTGAGCCACCCGGGCGTCCCCAGCTGAAGTCTTTAAAAAGTGTGCCTGGCCGTGGTTCTATGAAGGACACAGGTACCTGGAGCAGAGACAAAGGAGAGCCGTGAAGCCTGCCTCAGGGCCCACAACCTAACATTGAGAAGACTGACAGAGCCTCCTCACCAGCTCAGGTGCGCTTGCAGATGCTGCTTCTTCTTGAGGATCCTTCTCCTCCTCGCAGATGAGCAAGGGCCAGTTCTGCCGTGTCGGTTTCTCAGATACACAACTCCCTAGCAGTGGATTAGAGGCCTTGTAGTGTCCTGGAGAATGACTTCTCTGTGATTAATGGAAGCCCTGCCTTTAAAACGGCCCAGCTCCTTTTTCCATTTGCCATAAGCCATGCATGTGCTCTTCAGAGAAAACAGAATAGAAAAAACTATTTGCAAGATAAGTAAAGAGAAATGTAATCCCTGAGTGGAATGAAGGGTGCTTTGAAATGAATGGGGGATAATCCTTTTGTTGTCTATTATAAATGCACTTTATTTTTACATTATCTGGCTATGAGAATGTGCCATTCACTCTATGACAAAGCCACTTCAGTGTCTTCGCTTTATGTCATATTACGTGTGGACTGCAAGTGGTGTTTATTGCCTGGGGTCTGAGGCCGCCTGCCCAATGGGGACAGCTGGGCCATGTGGCCACTGAGGCTCTCGACAGAATGAGTTCTGTATCAGGCTCAGGACAGCGGTAAAAAGGAGGCTTAGGGCAGTGAAGGAACAAACTCCCCCCCCCCCAACCTGCTCCAGAGGCAGAAAAACCCAGCACTCTATTCACATAGGCTTGCAACGACTAAGAGAGTCATAACTCAGTCCCTTGCTCCGTCTGAGACCTGGGACTGATCTCTCTGTTTCATGACCTGGCATTCAGTACCCTTAAAGGGACAGCAGGAAAATTCCAGGGCCTTGCGAGACAGCATTGCTTCCAAGATTCCTTTCCTCCTCCCTCATCTCCCAGGAACCTCTCTGCTAGGAACAGGCTGCCACAAGTGAGAATCTCTGTTCCTGGGAACGACTTTTCGGAAGCTCACTTTTTCCCCAGTGCTGATCTGTCGATTGCTGCAGAAAGCTTTGGAGGCCCTCACCCCACGGATTCCTGGAGAAGGTGGAGCATGTCATGAATGATCTTTCTATCTCACACTCTTGGTGGGTAAAATGACTCCCACATTAGTACCTAGAACGCTCGAGAGCTCGTGTGATCACTGGTCGGGAAAATATCATGGGAGGGCGTCAGTTATCATATCACTGTCCTGTGTAAATGCTTTGGGGTCTTCCATGCTGGGATCATCCCCCACCCAGATAGCCCTTACCGAGTGACTAAAAAATGAAGACAACCTAGCTTTCTCCAGTTTGTGCACATATCCCTCATTTCATCACTCCCTTCACTCCCACAGAAGGAAGACAGGAGGGCTGAGGCTCACCAGTGTCTCTCAAAACCACTTCGTCCTGAAGTCACCTCCCCAACATAATGGTTTGAGCATGGCAGCCATGGAAATAATGTTTTGTCACACCTTCCAACTGAACCCGGGGAGATGTCTGCTCAGGCTGCTTGCACCGCATCCTTGTCATTTCCACCGTCCCATGATCCCCAGCGGTATCCAAAACCCCACCCAGAACGCTGAGCCACATGTGGGTCGGGGGTAGCTGCTTCCAGAGACCAGCTCTCGGGCTTGTGTTCTACCTCCCTAGAGCTTACAGTTTCAGAAACAGAAACTGATTGCAGCAGATATATCCAGAATATTTTGACCGCATAATGGAAACACAAAGCTATTGCCTTGAAGATACTTATAACATACCTCTTTAAATAATATAATCCTTTTTCTCATCAGGAAAAAACAAGTTTAAGTGCATTTGGAGGTGGGAAATGAAGGTTGGCCAGCTAAGGCAATTGGATAAAAAGGATGGGAAGCTTACAAGTCCAGGGAAAAACAAATGATTTTCTAGCAATAACCCAGAGAGCCTGGCCTTAGAGAGCGTCGATCCCACTTCTAGCCCTTCAGGTGGCTGGTTCACTGGTTCCGTTTAAGGCATGAGCTCAGCAACAAATTAAGTAAAGGGTCCCCAATAAATGCTAATAAGCCCCAAGAGGAAACAGGGGCATTCCTATGCATACCAAATATACTCGTTAGCATCCCTGCTATTATGAAGAAGAGCAAAATGACCTTGCAATCATTAGAAGCTTAAAGTGCTATGACTTAAGTTTAGAGGGACACATATTACATTATAAAACCTAATTAGTGTTACCTTTGCTAATTGCCGCCTACCACTAAGTTAGATAAAATAAATGCATGATGGACGTTCGGGGACATCAGATATAACCCCATCACCACTTTTTAAAGGAAGTGAAATTATAGGAGAAGAGCCATCTGAAAAGATATTTTTCTGAATGGTTGTGAGTGGTTTGAGCGAAGTGAGGGAAGCATGTGCAGTCCGTGCATTTATTTGTGTGAATCCTAAATGCTGGAATTTTCTCCTGAGAACACTGTTCCTCTCCTGTATTTCTCTAATGTGAATGCTGGGATGCCAAACAATAGGGGGAAATTACCGTAGCACCAAAATCCATCCCCAGCATGAAAACAGATGTTGAGGGATACAGCAAAATTATCTCTCACGGGCAATCAGAAGATTCAGCCCTCTCCCAGCCCAGACCTGCAGCCAGAACGGGTCCAGGAGTGGATCTGTCCACTAGATGAACTTGGCTTGAGTCTCCCGTTCACCCTTGGAGGAGGCTCGGGGAGCGCTCGTGTGGGACTGTAAGGAAATTCCAGGCGCCTTACCAGCTCAGGGTCGCTGTGGCCCATTGGGCCCGGGGCACAAAGCTCAGGTCAGGTCCTAGTGTCTCTTTACACTGCAGACAAAACCAAAAATAGTCAAAAAGGTTGAACCTCCAACCACACCGACCCTCTGGAAGTGCGGGCCTGTGCACACGCGCACACACACACACACACCCCAGAGCTGCACCTCTCTTCCAGCTTTGCTCAGCATTCATAATAAGGTTGTGAAAGGGAAATTATTTTCTTAGGGTTGTCAGGGTTTTTTTTCTCCTTCAGAATAAATGATAGCTGATTTTTCCAGAAACAAGTCTGTCACTTGTGCCTCTCTCAGGGGCCCTCCTGAGTATATCCTAAATGGTGCAGATTAAAATCAAGTCATAAAGTTTTACAGCCAGCCGTAGTCGTAAAACTAGTTTAGAGCTTTGTTTTCATGCTAGGTTCTGAGGAGGGCGAGGGGTCCTCTGAGGTCCCTCCACCTCTGCTGGGGCAGGAGGGAAGGAGGGAGACAAAAACAGAGCAGGCGAGGCCTCCCTCCACCCAGGCAGCCGCTCTTAGCTATTTTAAATATCGAGTGTGCGTGTCAAATTTCGTTTGGAAAAGCAAAACTTCCATGGTTAAAAATAGCTGGAAAGTCACCAAGAGGCCATTGAGGACCAGGAAGGCTGTGTGATTTCCCTCGGGTGCACCCGGACACCAGCAGGGCCAGAACCAGAAATCGGGCCTCGTGGATCCAGGGTTCCATCCCGAGGTTGAGGTTCAAGGCACGCGAGGAGCACCAACTGTCCCAAAGTTGGTGATGCCTTACACTCCATAACTGTTGACTTCCTGAAGGACACTCCAACCTTTCTTTTACAGATAGTCTCAGGCCTTCTTAGGTAAGATTTCTCTCGCTGGGCTCGATTTCCCAAGGATAACAGGGACCTCACTTGGTGAGGGGAGACTCGCAATCCGCCTGCTGATGCCCCAGCCTCCCCTCCAGCCCTGCCCCGGCTCCAGGGATAGCACCTCCTGGTAGCCTTTCTTCTTTGACTCAGCGGGGCAGGGCTGGATTTTCGAAGCTAAACTGGCTCAGTGTGATTGCTGGAGTCAGTGCATTGGCCTTGATGATTCGGCCACCTGGTTTCTCTGGGATAGGCTCCTGTCATTTGCTGCCTGACAGTGTTAGCACGAGCAGGACAGATTAGCAGCTAGAGCTGCCTCTCCACCTGCCGCCCACGAGGCCTCCCACACAGTGATGGCGCCCTCACGGGACGTCCTCACAGGCTCCGCCGACGCAAGACTTCAGTAGCATTGCCCCTTCACCTTCCTCTTCCTCCTCCTCCCTGTCCTTCCTCCCCCCCACCCCCATCCTTTGCAAGAGCTCAAGAGAAAAAAAAAAATGGAGCTGCTGAGAATTAAAATTATATCTTTGTTCCACCAATGTATGAAACTCTGGGAAGTCATTATCCGAGTCAGACAGTGATATTTTGCTATCCTTGAATCTTTTTGATATAAGGAATAAAGTTCCGAGGCATGAGGAGATAGAGCGCCATGCTATTTCTTAATCGCCCTTTATAATTTGCAGTATCTCGGGATGCTTCTCAGATGTTTCCGCCGTGGCTTATGTACACTTCAAACCCATGTGTCGTTAAATGCAGAAGCTAGGTACTGAATTAATGAAGGCAGCTTCGAAAGCCCACCTCTTTGGCAGGCTGAAGATCTAAGAGCAAACTCAGAGAGGGTGATGGGGCTTTGAAAAGTACTAAGCACAAACAATAAACCTCATTAAATAAAGTCAGCGGAGTGGGCTCGGAACTGTAATCAGGCGAGCGGGGGACCGAAGAGGGGACAGGCAACATGACAACTGACTCTGTCCGGGAGCTGGGAGTGGGGGCAGGGGGATGGGAGAAGGGGTCCTATTTGGGACAGTCCCATGACCCAAACAGAAGCAGCGCTAAGGGATGCAGTCTGGAGGATGCTGGGAGAGCACGGGGCACAGGCAGGCCACCGTGCTGACCGACCGGGGTCGACAAGCACTCTGAGTTGAAAAGTGGGGTCGCTGGCTCCTCTTCTACTCTCCTCGGCTGCTTTAGTAACATCTCAAGAAGGCAGAGCAATTGAGCAGGGCCTACAAAGGAAGAGAGAAGCTGACAGAAACTGCTCAGCTGTCAAAATGAATTCCCTGAAGCCCTGTGCTAGCACGTGCAGTCACTCTGTCAAACAGAAGTGGAGCAGGGACATCTACAACCCTCAGCGTACCTCTGCACACAGCCAGGGAGTAGGAAACTTGGGGGCTCAGTCACTAATAAACGGGAAGGTTCTTCATGGGATTCGGTTGACAGCTACCAGCACGTTGGAAGATTATAGTGCCAGACCAGTGCATGGGTTTTCAGAAGTGGATTGGGGCTGCTGGGTAACACGAGGGGAGGTTAGAGTAGGACACAGCAGGGGTGGGAAGGAGGACCACTCGGCATTTGGGCCTCCTGCTTTTCCCCCTAGACTCCTCCTGCAGAGAAGCTGAGGGCCCTGGCCAAGTGAAGGCTGGCCCTCTGGGATGGCCACTGCAGACCCTTTCTTGGCCATGATGGCTATCCAGCGGCCATCCTAGGGACAGGGTGCTCTCTGAAGGCTTCTCAGTGAGGAGCTCTGTTCTCTCTCTTGAACCTACTGAGCACCACATCATTCTCCTCCTGTTTCCACCCCAACTCCCTCTATTAATTATGTCTCCATTTTAATTCAAGAATTTATAGAGATTACACTGACCCTTCCCCCCAGAATGAAAGGACGTGGGATCCACCACCAGATTTATTTGTGATTGTGGCTGGGGGTTTATTTAAACTAATTTTATTATTCATGACACTGACAATTTATGCAGTGAATGCAATTATAGGCTATGATTGGCTGCTGCAGCTAAGGGCTAAAAGTGCCACTTCCTGGGATATGCAAGAAAGAAAGGCAGAGGATATTAGAAAAATAGTCAGTCACAGCACTATTTTTTTATGAGGTGATCCCCCAAACCTTCATTTAAAAAAAAAAAAGCTAATTTAATTTCCCAAACACCCTGCAAAAGATATCTAATTACCCACTCCTAAATTGCTCTCATAATTTTTCCAAAGTTCTCTATTGTTGATGCCTTTGTGAGTTCTCCTTGTCTACAAGCAAAGGAGCTGCCATCTCAATGCACGGGTCCCCGCACAACCTACTCGAGATGACTCCTCCCGATGCTATGCTCGGAAGTCCTGATACAGCTCCTAATGTGTTAGCTCATTGAATCGGGAAATATTTGAAACCTAAGACTTGAGTTGTCATCATCTATAGTTGTAGGAGCAATAAAAGGAATTGACCCCTTTAAAAAAAAAATGTCCTTGTTCTTTGTTCTAAGAGGAAAACTTAAAAAAAAAACAATTGGACACCAAATCGGAACAAGTTGTGATATATCCACACAATGGCATAGTCCTGAGCAGCAGGAAGGAATGAAGTACTGACACGCACAACAACGAAGACGAATCTCACAATGGTTATGCCAAGTGAAAGTAACCAGCCCCCAAAAGGAGTTTCTACTACATGATTCCATTTTGTAAAGTCCTAGAAAAAGCAAACTTCTTTTTTAAAACAGAAGGCAGAAAGCTGCTTGCCTGGAGGAGGGCAAAAGGGAGAGATTACAAAAATGCATAAAAAAACCTTGGGGGTGATGGATATGTTCATTACCCTGATTGCAGTGATGGCTTCATGGTGAACATGTGTCGCAACTTCTATAATTGTACACTTTAAACATGTGCAATTTACTGTGTGCTGCTTATACGTCAATAAACCTGTTAAAACAAACACACACCCTTTATGAAGTCCTGGCTTCACAATTGACTAAGTATGTGACCTTAACTTCTCTGGACAATAGTTTACTCACCTGTAAAATAGGAATTATAAGGCCTGCCCCACAGGGGTATTAGGACCAACAACATGAGAAAACATCAATCCAGGTATATATATACACTAATAAATTCGTGAATGGTATTCATCAACTTGAATCGCTGTAGAAGTGAAAGGATTCAAAGCAGTTGCTCTGGGGCCTAGCCTGTTACCTTGTAGAAGGCCGGTACTCCATCTTTGTTTAACTGAACCGAAGGAGGACATCTGACACTTAGTAAACCTCGACTGGCACCACAGAGTCTAAATATTATCTATTCATTGAACTTCTGATAGGGAATCATGGAATCCTGAAACGGTACATCCTAGAATACGAGGGAGACAAGAAAGCCCAGGCACCACATCCTAACTTCAGGCAGATGAGACAGAATGATGTCTAGCACTCCTGGCCCTGCGTTTACAAAGGATGCTTAATGAAGGAGAGCATTGTGAATAGGGTGATGGAGACGGAAGTCCTAGAATGTTTGGTGTGCTCTCCTATGCTCTTCTCTACTATAGGAATTGATCTGTAGAGAGTCTGATAAGAATCTGATAAGAGCCCTTTAAATTCACAGCACAGCAAAGTGGAATTGAGGTGGGGGCTGAACTGAGCTCCGTTGCTTCAAAGACTCCTCCAGGCCCCAGTAAGCTCTGAATTGTAAATTGTCTGATGCCAACCTTTTGTGGCTGCTGTCTGGATTAGCAGCCCGAACTCTTGGAATTTTCTCCCCAGCTTCCCGGCAATCAATTCAGCCCACTTGATCATGCACCTGCCTCGCTCCAGCCTGTACTGTGTTTGTTTTTTTTGCCCTTTGCAGATTCCAAAATACTTTCACAAAGTTATCACATTTAGTCCTCACCTTCATTCTGTGGGGTATATAGAACAGGCCTTACAGGACTCCTGTTTATGGTTAAAGGAATCGATGCCCATGTCAGTACAAGATTTGCTCAAGATCCCTCACTGAACAGAGGGGAGAGAAGAGTCAAGTCTCTACCTTTTAACATCTGTTCCTGTGCTCTTTCTCCCTTCCCCAAGGAGATGAATGACATCACCCTTGGCTAACTCATTCTGAAGGCAACATTATGCCTGTTCCCATTTTGCACATGGGACAGAAAGAAGTAATGTGACTTACATAAGGTCACACAGTGGTTGAGTAGAGATTAGATCCTGCCAAGTGCAGCCCTCTTCCACTGTACCAATTTCATCTCCAATATTTGCTTCATTTCAAACATTATTTCCACCGTGTAGGTCATTCTGTGGCCTTTACATTCTGGGCCAAGGTTGGGGAAACCTTGGGGTGTTCGAGGGTGGTGGAGAGGAGAGGGTGAGAAATGTAAACCTACTCAGTAGACCAGCCCAGGTCCCTGCCTCTCCCATTTCCTCCCTACAAAAATGGATGGGCTGTGGGATAACATACTTCACAAGCTGGTGAGGAATGAGCAGTGACCCTTTTGACTTCATGAATTTAGAAAAAGAACAGCATGGAAGCTAAATTTGGGCAGATAAGAGAATCCTTGGAAAGCACGCTGACCATGACCGTCATCTGTAATGCTCCTTACTCCTTAGCCTCCAATCCCCAAAGCATCTCCCCACCGCTCCACTGACAAGACACGCTTGTCTTTTAGTCTTAGAATGATGAATGCACGCTTGCTCTAATATTCATAGGCTACATTCAACACTGAACCGGAGCAATTATCAGGAGTTTTGCAAAGTCAGACTCTGATGTTGCAGATGACATGATACCTCAATTATTCCAAAGCAACCATTTCCAAACTGCCTTCTCTAATTTTGTGCCCAGTTTACCTTGCAGGGATCCCTGCATGCTCCCCTCCACCGTTGCCTCCTGCCTTTCCCACATTCCTCCAGAAGGGTAGTCAAGGTGAACCGGTGTCGGACAGGGAGGCTGATCTCTGGTTCCCGTGCTAACCTCAGATTTTGACTTTCCTGAGCCCACTCAGAACCATCATCCGTTTTTCTGAATGTTGAAGGTTTCTTTTTCTGCCCCCTGAGGAGACATTTATAAAACTGATCACCACTGGAATGTGAATTTTCCTGTCAAGGGTGGGACAGAATAAAGAATGTGACCGTTATTCTCTGCTCATAAAAGAGGCCTCCCTCCAACTGTTATTCAAAAGACAATCTACACCCTCCTGGCACTGGGTCACCCTGCAGACTGGCATTCCCCAGGCAAGGACCAGCCTGATGCTTCGTGTGTGGGGCCAAGGTGTCCACCAAATGCAGAGCTTGGCTCTCCAGCCCAACTGTTCAATAATGCTCTAATTAACTACTGCAAACTTCAGAGGACCCAGCTAACTATAATTGAGAGATCAACAGAGGCTGCATGGAGTCAGACATGCATACTAATTACTGAATTATCCAACACCTGTTTCGGAATGTAGCACTGAAACATGGCTGTGTTTTCAGGCACTTAAACCTCTAGTTTAAGTGAAAAGTTTGTCTGTAGTGGGCAGAGTGAAGCCCTCTACCGTCCGATGAACCATACCCTCTTATTGGCACTGGTAGGTGATCAAGTGAGGGCTAATGGAGTACAAATGAAGGCAGTAAATGAAATATCCATGCACTGAGACCTCAGGAGGGATTCTGAAGGGGAAGAAATGGATATAAATGACTACATTGATGTCACGACGGAAGCAATGCTCAGGATTAGTGCATTTCACTATGCACTTCTGCATGGACTTTGCAGAAGATGTCACCATACTGAGATTCCATTTCAGAATGTTGCACGTTTCTGCACTCTGCATCTGGCTCCTCCCTCCTGCAGAACCCTGGGTTTGTCCCACCATCTAAAGTACTTATCATTAAGGGCTGTTGATGGGCCAACACCAATTAGTGTCTTTGTTAAGACCGGATGGAATGGGATGGGGGCAAGGATGTCCAACGAACCGTGAAGAGGAGAGGGTATCAAAGAGTCAAGATCTCGAGATGAACAAGAGCAGAAGAGCAAGGGCCAAGAGAGAGGAGAGAGTATAGAGTCAGGGTGAGAAGTGGATTGAGCATGGGAAGAAAAGGAAGTCGGGCGCCTGGGTGGCTCAGTTGGTTAAGCAACTGCCTTCGGCTCAGGTCATGATCCTGGAGTCCCGGGATCGAGTCCCGTGTCGGGCTCCCTGCTCGGTGGGGAGTCTGCTTCTCCCTCGGACCCTCCCCCCTCTCATGCTCTCTGTATCTCATTCTCTGTCTCAAATAAATAAATAAAATCTTTAAAAAAAGAAAAGGAAGTCCCCCATGGTCCTATTCCTTGTTTTTACCAATTTGCTTCCATAACCCATCATCAGTGAACTCAGATGGTGGTGAAATCATGCTTATACTGTGAGCCTCACAATTTCTTAGATAGAACATTTGTTGCCAAATCAAAAAATGAAACCTCTTTTCAAAGCCCCAAATACCCTAGAATTACACAAGACAATGGGGCAGGCCCAGGGCCCACGACCTGAGGTAGCTTGGGAACCAACTGGCTGCCCCCCGCTCTGTGCTCCAGCTAATTGCAACTGTCTCATTCAGAAAAGAAAGGAGTCCCAGTTACCATGAAAGAATTAACAAATAAATAATAAATAAAAAACAGACTCAGTAGTGCTGGCTTTTTCTCAGTTGGAAGAAGGCTTTATGATGATAATGATGATGATGATGATGATGATGATGATGATGATGGCAGTGATGGAGATGATTAATATGATCATGGGCATTTACCATAACACAAACAAAACTCAAATAGATCTAAGGTTTTTAGGACTCTAGGGTGATCTGTACTTGAATGGTCTTTCCTAAGAAATTCAATACATTGGATAAAAAATAAGCCTGAAAATTTCTCAGAATGTCCATTTCAGGAACGTAGTTTTAAGTTTCCATGTTGCCATCATTTCTCGAGGAAGGCTGTGCCAATAATGAATGCAACATGAAAATGTTCTTGTGGAGAAAAGAAATAATAACTTTAACTGAGGGTACCCATTCAAAATAAAGCACATCAGTGGGGAGGTGGGTGGGGGGGATGGGTGAAATAGGTGATGGGGAGTAAAGAGTGCCCTTACAATGAAGAACACTGAGTCATGTATAGAACTGTTGAATCACTATATTGTACACTTGAAACTAATACAACACTGGATGTTAACTACCCTGGAATTAAAAATTTAAAAACTTAATAAAAATAATACTAAAGGCAACATAGACACTGCAGATGTCACCATACTGAGATTCCTTATGTTTCCTATTATGGATCCAAGAGCACTTGAAGGTGAATCTTTCCAGACTTGACACACTTCTGCATTTGAGATCTTCCTCACTGCTAAAATGTAAAAATAAAGAAGTGATTGTTGTCCAAGACTGAAGAATATAGTACCTATGGACATCAGATTCCTCTCCTCCTCATGGTTAGTTGGACATCCTTGCCCCCATCCCACTCCGCCTGGTCTTAACAAAGACTATGTGCAATCTCAATGTAGAATTTCTGTATTAATTTTGAGTCTGTGGAAGGGTTTATACATTTAAAAATAATATGGGGCACCTGGGTGGCTCAGTCAGTTAAGCATCTGCCTTTGGCTCAGGTCATGATCCCAGGATCTTGAGATCCAACCCCACGTCGGGCTCCCTGCTCAGTGGGGAGCCTGCTTCTCCCTCTGCCCCTCCCCACCCTCAGGCTCTCTCGTGAGCGTGCTCTCTCTCTCAAATAAATAAATAAAATCTTTAAAAAATAATAATAAAATAATGGACTCAACCTGTTGCCCCTTCAACCAATGTTTATTCATAAGTAGGGTTGGTTGAACTATCAATTCTGAACGACATTAGACTTGGCAAACGTTGTCATGTATTGATCGTCTAATTGGAAGCTCTCCCATTGCTAAGCAGCCACTTCGCCTCTTGTATTTCTCAGATCCTTACTGACCACTCCACCTCTGTGCTAAAATATGGTTGTTGTGCTTTTCTGGATGACCTTTTCCACTTCATTAGCCTCTCCTGAGAGGTGACATCATGGCTTTTGAGCTCTTCACAAGCTCGGCAAATCTCTTTATCTCATTTCTCTGGGAATATGCCTCAAAATCTGCCATCTAGTTGATCAGTTAATTCATTTTCTGGGTTGTGATCTTGGCTTGCTTGCTCATTTGTCATTTTACCCTAAGGACTTCTCTATCACTTTTGTTGCTGTGTCATTACCAGCCCACCTGGCTTCCTCAGAGCTCCACAAGCACCTTTTCTCTGAGGGAGCTCTTTATCCTGGCAGTGTGGCTTTGTAGACCTACATTTCTCTCTGTACTTGGACCTGAGCCCAAATTATAAACTTTTTTTTTTAAACATTTTTTTTTAAGATTTTATTTATTTATTTGAGAGAGAGAATGAGATAGAGAGAGAGAGCACATGAGAGGGGGGAGGGTCAGAGGGAGAAGTAGGCTCCCTGCCGAGCAGGGAGCCCGATGCGGGACTCGATCCTGGGACTCCAGGATCATGACCTGAGCCGAAGGCAGTCGCTTAACCAACTGAGCCACCCAGGCGCCCCATCCAAATTATAAACTTTTTTTACACACACGTCAGGGAATACCCACAGGTTGAGTTGAGTTCATGTCAACATAAAGAAAAATTGGTCGGGCGCCTGGGTGGCTCAGTTGGTTAAGCGACTGCCTTCGGCTCAGGTCATGATCCTAGAGTCCCGGGATCGAGTCCCACATCGGGCTCCCTGCTGAGCGGGGAGTCTGCTTCTCCCTCTGACCCTCCCCCCTCTCATGTGCTCTCTCTCTCTCATTCTCTCTGTCTCAAATAAATAAATAAAATCTTTAAAAAAAAAAAAAAGAAAAATTGGTCAAATAACAAGGTTTAAGTCCATCGATTGGCCCACTCCAGAACAGTATTTCTCCAACGATAGTCTTGGAGCTACTTCCCACAAAATATCTAAAGTATTGTTTAAAATGCAGGTTTCTAGTGTCCACCTCCACATTCCTGCGCAGAGTTTTTGTTCAGAATGGAGTCCAGGATTTCTAACAGGCTTCACAAGTGAATCTTAGGCCTGTTGAGACCCATGCTACTATAGAACTTTTTCTAACTATTAGATCCAAACAATTATTTATTCAAGTACACAGGCCTAATGCTTCATGGTATCTCAAAGTCGAAAAGTATCATAAGGATTCCTAGGGATCATTCAGGTCATTTGTGCCATCTCCCGAGGTGACCAGACACCCCTCCATTTTAATACCTGCAGAGCTAGGGACCTTGTGACGTCAAGAGACTTCCATTGTTGAGCTGCTGTAATGATCAGAAGCTTCTTTGTGCTGATTCAAAACCTGTATCTCTGCCTCTCCGTTCCAGAGTTTTGATTCTGAATAAATACATAACGGTCCTTCTTTTGTACAACATGCTCTCTAATACTGGATCATAAATTCAAATTATCGAGCACTTTTGAGCACCTTTTATGAATCTGTAAACCAGCCTGTGTGGTAGGCCTAGGAATTCCAAACTGAAGTTTTGGGCCTGATGCTTGTCCATGAGATCTTCATAGTGTGATGCAGGGAAGAGAAAACTATATGCCTAGGGAAGAAAATGCCAATGTCGAGGTGCTACGGGAGTGCTAAGGTGAGAACAACAAATTAGTGCCACGGAATTCAGTGCCACGGAATTTGGGGTACTCTAGAGTATTCACCACAGAATAAGTGCCCTTCCCAAAACTTGAAGAGAGTGGTGAATTTTTTTCCAGGTGGAGAGAATGAGTAAAGGGCATTCCAAGCAGAGGTGCCAGCATGAGAGGAGTCGTGGAAATTGTGATAGTGACCGTGCACTTGGGACTAGTGCAAAGTTCCGTGTGCACAGGACCCGAAAGACAGGGGTGCAGGAGAGGGAGGTGGCAGGAAGTGAGGCGGGAGGCGTTTGTCAGGAACACACTGCAAAGGGCTTTAAACGCTGGGCCATTGGAAGATGGCTCTCCTGTCACCTCGGGTCCCCTGCTTGGCCTTTCCTGTTGTCCCTTTTCCTCTTAACTGTAGCTGGTTTCTCGAGGACTCTCTATAGCATGTGATGACCCTCCTGGCTCCTGCTCAACTTCCAGGGACTTAGGCCCCTGAGTCAGTATCTGACTCCGTCCCTTTTTTGGAAGAGAAGAGCAAGGCACGTTACGGTAACAAATCCTACCTGCTTTCGCTTAAACCCAAGGAGATTCATCACCTTTAACGGAAATGATACTTGCTCTAGTGGGAGAAGCATGCCTATCTGCTGCAATCGGGCTATTAGCAGATGGGCTCAGCAAGCAGACCCTTGAGGTCTGTCTAAACTCTTAGCTCTTGTCTCCACTTTGCAGTCACTGAGTGTCCAAGGGGTCATATCAAGGCAGGCGAGGGTCTCTGAATCTATGGTCCCTGGAAACTCCAAAGGTTTCTTTGTTTTGGTGACTTCTAAGGTTGCTGCGCAATTGAAAAACTGTCACTCGAAAGTCACCTATTAGTCTAAGCTCATGATAGAAAGTTTCCCAGCAGTCATTGCGGTCCCGGAAGGGGGGTGAGGTCAGCTCTTCATTGCACTTCAGGCAGGTGGGAATGTCGAAGTTGGCCTGTTGCCGTCGAAGCATTTGTCAGCATCACCAGCAAGCATGAAACATCATGGAAGGAAAATTGCTGAAGAGCAGAGGGTGTAGGGATATAGCTTCTCCTTTCATTCTGTTCTCTGCCAGGATGTCTCTCTGGTTTCTTTTTTGTACCGAGAACCAGAACATTTCCTCTGGTTACAGCCACACACTCACGTAAAGGGCAGAGTGGACAAGCCATGCCGGCATTTTATAACAGCAAAATGCAAATAAGGAGGTATGATTTGCATTGCGAGTTCAGTTAGGTGGAGAAGGAAATGTTGTAACTAGAAGGTTCGATTTATGCACAACCAGACTGCCCTACTGTACATAAGCAAGATGAAATTCTAAAATGTGTCCCATACTGCAAAGAAGGTCCGGAATTACTAATCTGAATGAGAAGATGATGTGTGCACCTGCTCACCCTTCAACAAGTGGTTGGCAATTTTTAGATACATTTGAAAGGATCCTTTAGTGAAAAGTGTTCTCAGAGAATGTCAAGAGGGCATGAGTCAGGGTGAACACGAGGTTTCCAGAACTAAAGTGCTCATTTCCCAGATGTTCCATAGCACAAAAAAAATGATATGGAAAATGACCTTATCAGGGGGCCTATTTAGGACTTGGTCCCAGGAAAGCTCCCGAGTGGGGCTTCTAATCCCCAGGCACTGCTTAGCTCATCCTGATTCCCTAACAATTTTGTCACTTGTTTTTCAAAACAGAGCACCTTTTTTATTTTTCTTTAAGTTGCATTAAGAGCTTTAGGCAAAAGCAGCCAGTTGCTAAGCGGGCCCTAGCCTAGGACTTTTTGTCTGGGTGGTCATGACCGAGGAGAGACAGCAAGGCTTGTTCTTAATGGATTGAACCTGGCCCCTTAGCTGGGAAGCCTGGCCTGAATGGAGTTTGCCCGCCCTACTGCAGGCTCTGCCGCCTTTAACACAAGGGCACTGCTCTGGAGGAGCCTGGAGAAAGAAAATGGGGTCGGCCGGCACCTGAGAGAGGCCTCATTAGCAGAACACAGGGGAGGGGGAGAGAGCCACACACAAGGTTCAGCCCATTTATGCCACTTGGTTCCATGCTGGCTAATAAAAGATCTACTCCCCTATTAGGTATATTACACTGTCACTGTGATTGGTGGAGGGAGCAAAGTACTTATCAGCTGAGTGAGTATTGGCTGTCACTCTTGTTATCAAGCTGCCTGCTTATTTGCAATTTTATTTTCAGATGTGATTGACAGCTGGATGGCTCTGACATTCTCGGCGCAAACATACAGCCTGTTATTATGCTTGCATTAACATTTTGATAAACACATGGTGCAGCATTGGAAAAGTAATTACATGTCATCACTTCAGTGCTTCATCAAAGAAAAGTTTACTGTGTAATTGCTCTGTGATTTACCTAGGTAGAATGTGTTACATTCCACAAAGGCTCTCTCTATTTAATAGTTTACATTTACTCTTTAAAATACACAATATCCCTTCCCAGGGGCTTCCGTGGTCTAAAATAAACTTGGCAATATAATTTAGCTTTCCATAAATATACTTAGATATTACTGTGAAGTACTTTTGCATAATAGTTATTTAATGCTCAGTGTAAATATGCAGTGCCTTATATTGGCTGAGCTATCAAAAAAAAAAAAAAAAAGAAGAAGAACTTTTTGACGACAAGGAAAATAGAATATTGTTACCTTGGTTTCCGCATTAAGAAAAGGGCCTTTTGCCCTTATATTTATATCCATGCTTTTCACAATGACATCTAATTTTACAATAAAGTGACTTGAGCTGAAGTGCCTAGCAGTAGAATCTAAAATATTGGTTCTTGTTAGTGTTTAAAGAGCTCTTCTGATGTGGCACTGAAAGGTATGCTGGAGGAAAGCACAAATGATTGCAGGGTACTTGGGAAACCGAACTGAAGGGATGGTTTGAGTGATGTTCGCTCGGTGGGATCTGTCTGAACAGTTGGATGTCTAGGGAGCAAAAGGTGGGAGGGTGAGTGGATCGAAGGAAATAGTTGTTGAAAGCCCCCAACAGAATCTCAAAATATAAATTGCTTGTATGGCTGATATTGGTAGAGCACTTTGAGTTGTCATGTGCTTTGTAATTATTGATGAGTAAATCCTTACAGCTGCAACCAAGGTCAAATAAGCAAAACCTTTCTAGGATGCGTAATGATAGTGTGCACATCTGGGTTAGCCTCCACCCAAGAAAGGATAGCCACAAGGAAGTGTTAGAGAGGATTGGGGTTGGCCAGATGACTCTCATAATAGCTCATCCCTTTAGGTTTTCTACCTTGAGAGTTCTTCTCCAGCGCGATGCTCCCCAGTAAACACCATGGTTTCCTTCTTGAATGACTGAGATGGGGAGTGAGGGACAGTGGTCTGTTCTGAGATGGAAACGCCAAAGAGGGCCAAGCACTCGGGAAGAGGCATGCTGTTGTAGGTCTCTGGAAATAGAATCTTCTGGGTCATGAGACCAGCTGAGTCCTTGAGGTGGCCTTCACCATTAATCTAAGTCGTCTCCCTGCCAAAGGATTCCTCTCTCCAAGGATCCACTCAAGGAACAAGATGCCAAGATTAAATGACTGAACCACAAAAATCTGGGTGAAATCCAGAGCCTTTCGATTTTCTGGCTATTTCTCCATTCTTTCGGGAGAACTCGTGGTTGCATGGAAAGTAGTTTGGCAGTGAGAAAATTGGAAGAAATGGAAGATATTGCAACCTGATCTTGAAAATGAATGCGGGACACTCACATTTGGACAAAGACGAAGAGGAACGGCAAAAAGATCAGAAGGGGGTGAAGACAGTGGTCTCGATCAGAAGGGCCTGTAGTCGTCCCAACAGCGTGACATCTGTTCAGCTGGGTCTAAAGAGCGATGGCAACTTTCTCAGCTGCCTCTCCAGTGCAGCTGGCTGCCACAAAAAAGAAACAGTTAAAATACCCGGTTCCAGATGTGTGTAACGGTTCAATGATTCCACGTTAGTGTATATTAATCCTCTCTGGAAATTGGCATTAACTCGGCATTAGCACTAGTCTAAATAAACACATCAGCTCTTAGAGCAGGAGCTTCTTTGCATAACAGCTGCATATAGCATCTGCATCCTGGTTATAGGTTCCCTGTACATTACCTCTAAAATGAGCTCCCCTTTCCCTCTTTACATTTAGCTGGACTCGGACTATTTCCTCCTTCTGCTGTCAGTGATGGGAAGAAAGATGCCATTGTAATTGCCAGTTGGCCTGCGGAGTAATGCCCCGTAATTGACAAAGATTGCTTAGCTGCAAGGAAGAAAGATACACTGATTAGGAGAGATCGTTTTTAATATTGCATTTAACCTGCACTCTTTTTTCCCCTTTGCTTTTCACCTGAGCCCTGGAAAGGATGTCTGGCATTCTTTGCTGTGCCACTTCTCTTTGAGGGAGAAAAAAAGAAGTGTGGTGAGGTCCACAAGGGAACACTTGCTACCTCGGGAGTAATTTCACGTGATGGGAGGCTGAAAAGCTTTAATATGGATATATGCTGAATTATCCAAAAAGTGAATTTGTTCCCCATCACATTTAATATAGCCTTTGACCTTCCAATCCCAGAGGTGGCCAAGGCTGTCACCATTTTTCATCCGTACCTCAAATTACTAGGTCAGATCTTTAGATCTTCTAATTATTTGGGGGGTTTTTTGTTTTGGTTTGTTTTGGCTCTTGCCTTTTCTTTTAAATTCAGGGTTTTGTTGCATTTTTTTCCTTGAGAATCACATTACTCTTTTTTTTTTTAGAGAACTTTAAAAAATTGCACTGTTAGAAAAAAATATATATGGGTTCAAGTGCATTTTTCATGTCCTTTCATGCTCTATTGATTTTTTTTCTCTCGTTTTTCTTACAAAAGAAAGTTTTAATGCAGTTTTGGGAAAAGAAAAGTAGTCAGCAGTTGCTGCCTCCCCCAGGACTGAAAATACTGGACACCTTGCTTAGAAATGCCAACCGTGTGTATCTCTCTATCAGTGTGTCTCTCTAAGGGCATGGGAGGGGGTGAAACCCCATCAGTCACCTGTATGTAACACCATTCTTCTCACTACACACTATTTTAATAGCTACAGGGGATTTCTTTTTTTTTTAATTTTATTTAACTTTTATTTAACTTAATTTTATTTTACATTTATTTTTTATTATTATTTTATGTTAATCACCATACATTACATCATTAGTTTTTTGTGTGTGTGTGGATAGAATAGGATGAATTCTTTTATTTATTTATTTTTGTTTATTTTATGTTTTTTAAGATTTTTTAAAATTTTTTATTGTTATGTTAATCCCCATACATTACATCATTAGTTTTAGATGTAGTGTTCCATGATTCATTGTTTGCATATAACACCCAGTGCTCCATGCAGAACGTGCCCTCTTTAATACCCATCACCAGACTAACCCATCCTCCCACCCCCTTCCCCTCTAGAACCTTCAGTTTGTTTTTCAGAGTCCATCGTCTCTCATGGTTCATCTCCGCTCCAGGGGACTTCTAACTTGCCACAATTTTTAACTCTGCAGGGAAGTTTAAATGTCCTGCAGGGAGTTTTTGATGTACCTATGGGACATTCAATCTGAAGACAGAATAACTGTGTCTAAAAACTACACCACCTAGAGAATATGTATTTATCCATCATCTCCCATCCACATACCTACCTCTCTGTCCGTGACTGAAAGACTGTGGGTAGAGTAGAAAAGCACTGGGTTAAGAGTCCAGGGCATCCAGGTTTGAATCTCGGCTCTAAGACTTTGGACAAGTCACCTTGACTTCTTGTAGCCTAGGACCCCATCATCTGTGAAATGAAAAGCTTGGGCTACATCTATATTCCTAAGTAGGAATCCAGCCTGGACACTGTAACAATTTCTCATCTACTATGTTAATATTTTGCTTTCTCATGCATAAGAAACAAATGTGAATGGTGAATTCAAGATCTCTCTGTTATTACATCTGCTGTATGTCACATACTGCTGTATGTTATATTCTTTCCATCACCCCTGCATTTTTGTATAGCATTCTGTGCCCAGAGATATTTTGGCAATAATTCACCCAAGTTCTCTCCCTGTTCGAAGTTATCCTTGCACATATAGAGGTTATGCTAGCCAAATCAAGTTGATAAATAGGGATAATTTTCCAAATACCCAAGTCAAAAATGCTTTCATCTAAATCAATTGATGCTGAAATTATTTTAGATCTCAGCATGATTTACTTCATTTCTCTGGGATAGACCTTGTAGCTGTGCCTGGGAAGTTGAAGAGGGAGGTGAGTGAAGGAGAGAGATTCTTTCCCTTGCAGGATTGGAGACCTTAGGCAGGTGGCTTGAGTTTCATAGATCAGATGATCTGCTTTCCCTGGCTCTTTACCAACTAAGCCTTGTCCCTTCAGACTTGCATTTGACCTGAACGTACAGAAGCCTCAGGAGGATTTGGAAAATACATGTATATATGAAATCCAACGTTCAGATCTGAGCCCAGTTCTGGGTATAATTCAGCTCTCGGCTGGCTGTCCATCCCACGAAGAGAACTCTTCCCTCCAGTGGATCCAGCTAAGAAGCATGACAGTGCTCCTTCTCTCTTAACAGAGCTGGACATCTGCTTGGCTTCCCACTTCCCTTTCGGAACATCTGCCAAGCCTCCTATCTGCCCAGCAAGGAGTCACCAGCCCTGCTTGGCCAAGCGCCACGCCAACTTTTACATTCGTGCAAACTCAAACAGCCTCCCACCCATTTCTTATCTGTTGTTCCTTTTCCTTTGTCCTCACTAATCCGACCTTTTACATCGTTTCTGTGTTAGTCCATCTTAGAGAGTTCTGTTATTTACTGCACAGGTTATCAATTATGAAATATTTTGGCTTAATGACAAAGTCATTACTTTTTTAAAAAAATTTTTTTAGATTTATTTATTTGAGAGAGAGAGAGAGAGCACACAGAGGGAGAGGGAGAGGGAGAAACAGACGCTCCACTGAGCAGGGAGCACAACGGGGGGCTCGATCCCAGGATCCTGGGACCATGACCCGAGCCGAAGGCAGACACTTAACTGACTGAGCCACCCAGGCTTCCACTTTTTTTCATTCATTAAAAAATATTTACTGAGTGGATACCGGGAACCAGCATTGTGATAGATGCTATAGAGTAGCAAAAAACAGCAACATGCTCTGTGCAAACCAACCAGCTCTGCGCCTATTTTTCCCTGAATGTAATGTGAGAGTAAACCATCCAGATGGCCACATGGATGCCCTTCTTCCACATTTTTCTTTTCTCTAGCCAATGCCTTTAGCCTGGGAAACAGATTCAGTGATTTTCCTCTGGCAGATACATTCCTTCCTGGACGGCGCCTCTGTAGGCCAGCTAAACAGAGCCCTGTCAATGGAACTTGCCAGTTCTTATTCTTGGGGAAAAAAGACTCAAGCCTTATCTCGGTTGTCTGTTGAGCCCATAATATATAGGCCAGAAAGTTCTGAAGGTTAGATAGAGCGGGTACCTTTTGAAGTGACTATTTGCAGCACGAGGTCCCCTAGCAACGCCCCCCTGTGTGCCCCGCCCATTGCCAAAGTCAAGCGGTGCCCTGCTGCCACGCTGTGCTCCCCACCTGTGGGGAATCGGAGATTTAATTTCCATTTCACCTCCAAGCAGTGGCCTGTTTCTAATATCTTATGATATAGGGACAAGTTCTCCCGTGAGACGCCATGTTTTCTCTCAAAGTATTCATTGCATTAATGATCACACCTTGTTATTATGTTTTCCCTGTACTATTCTATAGATCATTTTTATTATGTAGATACAAACTCTTTGATATTGTAATTGTGAAGTACGTATTATGAAGACAAATGCATTGGGCATAATGAGAATGGATTGACAATAAAAGTTGAAAAAACAATGAACCATTTTGAAAAGCTAACCCTTATCTGGAGCACTGTCATTCTAAATGCTCTGTAGAAAGGCCTTTGGATGGAAGTAGCTTATTTTTAGTCTAAAGTTGATAAAGGTTTGACTTTGGTAGCATCTTAATTATCTGATAAAAGCCAGAACCCTCTGCCTTGCTCACCTCTAACGTCTAATGCCTTCTGCTGGCATTAAAATTATTGCCACAGCTCCAGAGAGAGAAACGAGAGATAGTAGCACTGGATTTTGGAGATGTGAATTAGAGTTTAAAGAGTCACTTGGTTTTGTTTAAACAAATTACAAAAATAATGGGTTGGCCTTAAAAGGTCTGTCTCATGTATTGTTACATCCTTCACTCGAGACACCCCTGACAGCGCCATTCCCCAGATTATGTCTCCCGGCTAGTCACCAGGGGAGAACGGTGATCTCTGGGGGTCTCATCTGTGCTTGTTCACTTTGCTTCTAGATTCTGAAGAGCAGAGAGGGCAGGAGGGCAAAGTGAGCCAGTGGTCCTGTGTCCCGAACGTAGGGTCACATGAGGAGCCGGGCAGAAGAATAAATCGGTTGATGGGTTGGTGTAAATTCACAACATCTTGTAACTTCACGCAGGGTCTGGGGAATGTGAAAAGGAGCCAGAAATTGAGATTGGGTTCCCTAGAGGACAGTGGGTGTTCCTAAGACACGCAGAAGAAAACAAAAGCAGAGACAGACCTCTGCCAGTTGAGGGGCAGTGGGGTCACAGGAGAGCGTGATGTAGACTGAGCTATCAGCTGTGTGATCTTGCCCAGGTCACTTCCCCTCTCTGGGCCTCTGCGTCTTAGCTACAAAACAGGGAGGCTGGACGGGTGTTCTCTGAGATTGCTTCGCTTTTAACATTTCACGAGCCTCTGAGGGCCGGGACTCTGCAGCCACGACTCCAAGCACAGCCGGTTGGCTCCATTCTGAAAACCTCCCCTCTCAAGGAGAAAATATGCCAGTTTCAGTATTTGAGGAAACATTTTGTCGGGTTGACCCAATTCCCACATTAAGAAAATAATGCCCAGGCCCATATGGCTAATTCCTTCCCAAACTGTTTGTTTGCCATTATGCAGACCTACCCTGAAAATAAAGTGTCTACTCGAATTTCCGAATCCAAATGGAGCAGAATGCAGATGAGGAGGATAATGGTGAAAAGTACATTTACTTTGAAAATTCTTTTGGGTGCAGTCATCAGCCCCAGAGATGCCGCCAAGTGTTGATTTTTAAACCACGTTGCTTCGTGATTCGAGCATGTAATTTTTACCTTGGAGAAGAGATGTCTTTCACTGAACTCCTTCCCCCACTCTATTTTTTTTTTTTACCTTTTTAAATTTTTATTCTTATTTTTAATTTTTTCGCTTCGGCCAGCATCTGCCCTTGCTCAGAAGCAGTCAGATATCCGAAATACAGGCTTTTCTTTGCCCCGATTCTGAACTATGACCTGAGCCCGGGAACGGTAGGAGAGCTCCTGAAAGCCCGTAGCTGCTTCATGTCGGAGTCCTCCCTATATGATGCCTACCAGAGATGGAACTAGGTGTGACAAATGCCACCAGGCATTTAAGTAATAGTTGGAGTGGGTGCTGTTGGCATATCAGGAGCTCACAGTGCAGGGAGATGCAATGCCACGGACATTGTTGGGTTCATCTCGGTAGCGCAAACCACCAGGCTGGAGTGATGGGATTCCTTAGGAGGCATTTTTGGCCAGGGGAGGGTGAGAGTTGGTCTGTGTGTCCCCATCTGTGGCCTGGTCGATTGAATTAACCTTATAATTTCATATCTTGGCATCTTTTTATACTAGGTAAACAGTGCCTCTTGGCTTGGGAACAATTTCTGCCCAGCACCCAGGTAGCTGAGTTAGGCTGGACAGGTGCCTGGAACGCTCCCCTCTCCTGGGGCACCAGGTCCTTGCGTACACAGAGGTGTCTGAAGGCCTTTGTTCTGGGTGTGAGTTTCTCCTCTCCTTAGCTTTTTGGTGCATTGAAAAATAATTTTCTATGGGCTGGTAATTATATAAAAATTGCTTTTGCTTTAAACAAGAATTATGCTCGAACCTTTTGAGCAAGAAGAAAAATGTGCAGAGGGAATCATTAATTTTGAATAAAAACACTTACTTTCCTGTAGCCAACAAGGGAGGGAAACGGAAATTGGTGTTTTCTACAAACAGCCCAGCGCCGTTCCCCAATCTGTTTGCTTGATCTATTATGCAGTCACCTGCAAAGCTGAATGTCTTGTTTGGCCTGAATCTGACTTTTATTCTTTTCCCTCTACCTGTTTTTTAAGGGCTGTGTTATATGCATACCTCAGCCTTCATTTGCATCACATTAAAGTAAAACATTTTAAATTTCTTCACAGCAGAAGTAAATCTGACAGACTTTATGAAGCTATTATACCTGCAGGTATTTTATACTTTTAAAATACATTCTTGTCAAGCTATCTTAATTATATTATTATATGTACTTTTGAACTTGTATCCGCTATTCCGTGATATATTACACTTTTGACAGAACCATCCTAAAAAGCTACAATTTATATCAAAGTACCTTGGCTGAACAAAGATGTATCTGTTATGGATTTTGGAAGAATTTGTTAATTTACATGCTGGAATGTGTAACCGGTGATGGGGCAGACTGCTTTAATTTTCCGTCCAGGTGATTATGAAAGGTGGCGCGTCACCCTCGGCCTTCAGCAGCGGTGGCCAGAGGCGGCAGCTGATCTCCAGCCACTGAATGACTCAGCTTCAGCAGGAGAATACAGGCATCCCCTGCATGCCTTCGGGGCCTGCTCCTGGAGCCAGGCTGCCCGGACCACAGTCGTCATAGGGGCATCATTCGGCACACCAAGATAATAGAGGGCTGATCAGTGTCTAATTTGCTTTCTCATTTCTGTTCCGTAGCTTTCTGGCAGCACGGAGCAGGAATGTGGCCACACTCCCAGAGAAGATGGACATAAGCCTGGGGTGGGATGAGGTGGGGTGGAGACTGAGAAAGAAAAGCCAGACTCCAGAAAACTTTTCCAAAGGTAGGAGGGGCTGAGGTCCCTTCGAGTGGCGGCTTGGGTCCCTGTGTAGCTCTTCTCTCTGCACGCAGGGCAAAGGGGGCCACAGTGGTCCATCTGGGCAGCCCGATCAGATTGGGAGATATCCTGAATTGCTCAGGTCATGCTTCCTCCTTTGCTCCCTGATGTTGGGGTGGCCTGAGCAGGGCAGGCTCTGTGAAGGCAGGCCCGGCGGATGTAGCAGGCCCTTGATGAGATGTGTTAAGAGAAGGCAGAGCTGGTTTCCATTCCAGATGCACAGGGCTCTCGGTCTCTTCTAGACTCAGGTCCTGCCTCCTTTCAATGGGCTGCTTTCCCTCTCCTTGCTGAGGACAGCACTCCTCTGGTTCCCCCCGCTTGCCCCCCGCCACAGGCTCTTGATCTAAGAGAGACAAGCTCATTATCATGGATGTGCTCAAGCAAATGCCACAGAGGGGATTTCTCCTTCTAGGGAGAGGCTGGTGCAAATGACAAAAAGGCCCTTTTCCCCTCAGATCATCTACATTCTCCCATAGCATGTCTACAAGGTAGATCTGCAGGGTAGCTCGGCTCTTCTGATGAGAGGTCAGGAGAATGACTATTCTAAGCTTTATTCAGAACGCTTATCCCTTCCCTTGGGTAAGGTTTGATTCCCTTCGTTTTCATGGTCTCCCAAACCCTATGAGGTGTGTCTGTATCCGGAACAATTGAAGGTTCAGAGAGGGTAGGTGACTTACCCAGAGTCACACAGCATAATGTGGCATGACAGGACCTAAACAACCCAGCTTGCCTACCATTCGTGCCATGGGGCCATCCCTCTTGATTTCCTTTGTGGTCAAATGTGGCCCTGCGTGTTTGCCTCTCACTCAGACTCAGAAGTTCTTTATAAATGGTGGGGGTGGGGGGGTCACCGGTTCTTGCTTATTCTTTACACATACAACCCAAACCTGGGCATCAGAGCAGACCGTGGTATGCTCCGCATATCCTGGCTGGCAGAGCTCAGCTGTTTGAGGGATGGAGATGGCTTCTAAAGAGCTATTTGGACTGTTTCAGGAATCATCTTTACCAAAGAGGCAGAACTGCTGGCCTCGAGAAATGGGCTCTGTGCCTCTTGAGAGGAAGTACAAGGATTTGGATCCAATCTCTCTCCTGGGCAAGGGAGAAAAATCCCATTGCCCTGTGCAGAAAGTACACGTCCCAGAGGGCACCAACGCACCATGGGGCCCACACCGGGCCATGCCTGCAGGCCCTCCTTTGTCTCTGCCCACAGCTTCACCTTTGGCGGGCAGAGCTCCAAGGCCGGAACTGAGCATTGGCTATGGAAAGGGCACCCGCTTGTTCTGCTCTGCATGGCTCTCCTCCTCGGTGATAGCCGGAGGTGGCTACGCCCCAGGCCTCCTGGAGGTCATGCTCACATCATTGTTGCTGCCTTTGCAATGAGTGGAACTGGAAGCGAGGTTAAGGGAGCATCTGTCAGTCCAATTTGGGGCCTGCCAAGCCTGGCATGAGGAGGGCGTGGTGGAGCCGGGAGGGCTCACCGTGGGGTGGTGGCGTGGGCTGGACCAGGAGGCTGCGTCCTGGTAAGCGGTTTGCCTCCCACAACACAGTGTCTGATTTTTCGTGAAGGACTCGCTTTCCAGGGGACTTGCATCTCTAGGGGTTAGGGACGGAAGCCCTGGGGAGAGCACCCCAGCTCCGATTTAGCCCTCTGGCTCTGACCCAGCAATGGCAAGCCATTTCTGAGAAGCGATGCACTTGACTAGATGGGGCCTCCAGCCGGCCTCGGCACTGGAAGCCAGCCTGGCCCGCTCGCCACCTTCGATGATTATATCCTCGGCAATAGCCAGCCATCTCATGGATCAGCTGTCAAGTGCATGGCACACGCAGCCCTGGCATCTCGGGCAGAGGGGGGAAGCGTGCTGCTGGGGAAGGAGGAGGATGCACTCTGCGCTCTGGCAGGATATGAGGCTACGGCAGAGAGGACACCACCTCGGCCTTGGACCGTGGACAGGAGCCCTGCCGAGGACGTGAGCACCAGGGCCACACGTCACTACTCACCCCTGCTCATTAATCACGGCACTCTTGGGCTCCAGTTTCAAAGTCTGCGCATGGGTTGGATGAGCTTTATCAAGATGGGCCATTTGAAACTGATTGAGGAAAGGGCGCTGGGGAGACCATTTGAAAGGCCACTCAGGGTTGGTACAATAGGATAAATAAAATAATGAACCCATTACCAGGCACTTGCGAGCCACTGTGGCTTTGGTAACCGAACTTTTATCACTTTGGAAGTCAGAGAAAGGCATAGGGCTTAGCTTGCTTTTGGACAGAGGGGTATTTTTTTCTGCGTAACATGATCCAATTTAAAGACTATTCATGGAGCATCCATTCTGTGAGAGGAACTTACAGTAAAGACGTGATGTGGCTTAGCCCCTGCTTTCAAAGACTGGACAACTCTAGTTGGGAGTGAGCGGAGGTGGGGGGCTGATAAATCAGACACTCGGATGAGTACACCATGAGAGAGATACTGTCAGGGTCCTATGAGCATGCAAAACAGTCAGAGCTAAGAATCTAGACATTATGAATGAGTCGACCTGGTTTACTATGCTTGGACAATTGGGGGAATTTATCTATCAGTGTATATGTATATCTCTGCAATTAATGAAGACTATGGTATCCTACTTTGGGTTCTCCCAGAGATAGACCCCGCAATTCAAGAGCAAGCAGTTCATTTGGGAGGTGATCCCACTGTGGGAGGGTGGGAAGGAGGAGGGAGGGGGAAGGGAAGGCATCCAATAGAATTTATTATCCAACAAGTCATCATGGGGGCAGCCAGAGAACAGACCTCAAAATCATCCCAGCCAAGGGGCATCTGTCACTGGTTGAGGACTGCTTCCTCCTTGTCCTGGTAGGAAAAGGTCCCTTAGGCCAAGGGTGCCACCGTCAGCAGCCTTTGCATGTAGAGTTGAATGCTCCTAAGAGGACAGAGCAGGGCACAAGCAACCTTAAATATATACAGGACCTTCACTTACCCACTATACTACCGTACTTTATCATGCTTTACCCTCATGACCAACTGTAAGAAAGTCTGAGCAAGCACCAAAGCTTGGTAGCCATCATGAATAGTGGCAAGGTGCAAACAAATCCCGACCCTGCCATTTTGTTTCACTAAAGAGTAAAGGCGATGAATCAGGGTCAGTCTCTCTCTCGTGACCATGCTCTTCCCTCTATCCCCACCTAAGGCAATGTTGCCCATCCTCAATGCCCCCACTGGCCCTACCTTCTCCTGAAACTCTCTCCCACCACACCAATGATCTATATTGATCTGCAGGGTCCTTTCATTCCCTTTTCCCATGCTCTGTGCCACACAAACCCAACCTTCACCAAAGGTGGCCTGGCTTTGCCTCTCTGGTTTGCTTTGCCTCCTCTGTGACAAGAACGTATCTTATTCTCTCCTGTCCTCCATATGTCTGCCATGTCATAGTATGTGCTTAATGGACGTCTGGTTGATGAGTTTGAAGTGGTCCGGTATTAGACTTCCCTAAAGAGAAGCTGGTTCTGCCTTCCTACCTGCACCCACTAGTCTTCCTTGAGCTCTGCATTACTTAGGCTTTTCCATAATGAGGAGAGAGAAAAGTGCCCAAGTCTGACAGCTGTCTGGCCAATCGATGAATGATCGAGTTTATATTGAATGTCTATTGCGTGTCTAGCTCTGAGGTTAGGTGCTGGAGGGATTCGGAGCTAGAAGGCACGCAAGGCCTCCTTAGGGATTTCAGTTTTATTGTGGGTCTAAAAGAATACCTAAAAATCAGTTACCTCAGAAGTAATGCCGGGGCGCCTGGGTGGCTCAGTTGGTTAAGCGACTGCCTTCGGCTCAGGTCATGATCCTGGAGTCCCTGGATCGAGTCCCGCATCGGGCTCCCTGCTCATCAGGGAGTCTGCTTCTCCCTCTGACCCTCCCCCTTCTCATGCTCTCTCTATCTCATTCTCTCTCTCAAATAAATAAATAAAATCTTTAAAAAAAAAAAAAAAAGAAGTAATGCCGAACTGAGAGGCAGTAAAAGTAGTGGTTAAAGGCTCATTTAAAAAAAAAAAGGCAGAAAGTCTGGGTTCAGATTCTGGCCACCTTATTTACCTCCCAGCTTGAATGTAGCCTCAAGTAATGACCTCACCCAGGCTTAGTCTCCATTCTGTCACCTGGAAATATCAACAGCACATCCTGATGGGGTTGTTGTGAGAGCGGATAGAGGTATTGCATGGAAATCACGTGGCACCCAACAATCGCTCAATGACATTTATTAGTCATGTTACCTAATGTTAGTGTTATCTCTTATCTAGTTCAAGTCACTGCTGACTCCGAGTCTTTGGAAGTCTGGGGAAGCGAATAAGCAGAAAGCTGGCTTAGTCATGGGAAGAGTAGTGGATGGAGTGGGTGTGAGGTTGGTCCTTGAAAGAGTTTTAGAAGTGGGAGCGATTGCAGGCTGGGAGAATAGCTGCCCTAGAAGCTCCACGGCGAAGGCAGGTGGCGTGTGAGCATCTCCAGGTGCCTGGAGCCACGGGGTTGCAGGGTAAGTCGGAAGAGAGGCAGGAGTTCAGGTCCTAAAGGCGGTGACTCGATTGGCCTGGAAAATGGTTTTAGGTCCTGAGGCAGGCGAATAGCAGGATAGTAGTGCGGTTTTAAGAAGATAATTCTTATGCGGGTGTAGGATAGTTCTAAGTTCAAGAACCGAGTAACAGGGAGACCACACAGGTTGTGGCAAAGGAGAGCCCACCCAGCCTGCCCAGGGTAGGTGGAAAAAGGAAGCAGAATCTCCCTGTAAGACACAAACCACTTTCCCCTAGTCCTCTTTGCTCCTCACTGCTGGGAGGTGTGGCTTCTCCATAGTGCTCAGACGAGGGAGAAACCCCAGTGTGCCCCCTACCCCAATCACTCTCCTCGGATCCCAGTCCAGATACACAATAGAGGCATACATATTTCCCTTTCTTCTCTTTTTTATGCTCCAAAGACAGCCTGACATTGGTAAATCACTGCAGCAGGCTTTAAATGATGTATGAAATGAAAAATCCCTTCCCTGTGTATTGGGAGCCTCCTGCCTAGCAGTGGGTTGTCTCTGCTGGGCTGGCTACTGTATTATTCAGCTCAGAGGCAGCCAGAAACTCAGTGGAGGTGAGAAGCCTGGGATCACAAAGAAAAACAAAGTTTAAATTAAACAAAAAAAAAAAAAAAAAGGAAAGAAAAATATCTACTGAAACATATACAAGTCTTTCTCCTTGGCCCTCACCTTTTTAAAACCATTTCTGCTAAAGCTTTTTAGTTAGGAAAACTTTTTCTCTACTTCCTTGTGCATGGTTCTCCTACCCAAACTCCTACTCTCATTCCTTAGCTTCAGAGTTATTAACAGCTTCAGAGTCCTGTGCAATTGACAACATTTCTTTTTTCATTTTAAGATTTATTTATGTATTTTAGAGAGAGAGAGAGTATGCGAGAGGGGGGAGGCACAGAGGGAGAGGGAGAGAGAGTCCTAAGCAGACTCCCCGCTGAGCACGGAGCCCAATGCAGGGCTGGAGCTCACGACCCTGAGATCACGACCTTAGCTGAAATCAAGTGTCCATGCTTAACCGGCTGTGCCACCCAGGCACCCCTATAATTGATATTATTTCTATTGATTTCTCAATGACCTTTCTCAACTCCTCTGAGCAGTTCTGGATGGTCAAGGTGGGAGGGACGTCCATAATGGGTCTGCTCAGATGGGCTCCCCTCCCCTGCCCCCCGGAATCCTGCAGGGCGTTCAGGATGGTTGCTGCTGCACCAACCTGAGTCTGCTTTAAGAAGCCAGGGAGGGAATTGTCCACCTGCCCTATACCCCAGCATCTGCTGATCCCAGGCTAAACGCGTCTGTGACCCACTCTGTGAACCCCATCAGTACAGAAAGCAACAGGCAGCCTCTTGTCTCTCAGACTGAGCTACAAATAGACTGAGAGCCTCCTTAGTCTGCAGGGAGAGCAGGCTTGATCAATTTGCTTTTAGCCGATGAAATAATCATTGATGTTTAGACGGACTTGTAATCTTGGCGCAGAACAGTCAAGAGGCATTTTAGCTATAGATGGTAAAAGGGTTCATCCCAGGGTATATTTAGCAACGTGGCCTGGGGGCAGGAGAGAAAGAGGCCTTGGGAGCCAGGAAAGTTGTGGGAGCTAGACCCGCTGTGTGCCTGGAAGCAAGTCATGTAATTGCCTCTGCTTTCTCTGAACGGCCCCTGTGTGTGTGCGGTGGGTTTGTGCACAAGTACGTGCGAGGAGGGGAGAGGAGGAGCTCTGTGTAGGTACTGGATGTGGAATAGAATACAGTGTGCACTCCCTCCATGCCTACAGGCTGGGAGGGAACCAGACAGGTGAGCAGACAATTGTGGGTGACCAGGGAGATGTGTGTGTGTGTGCCGTGACAGGGAGGAAGGGTCCAGAAAGCTGGGAGCATGCACCTTGGAACCACATTGCCGGGACTTGACTCCTGGATGTACCAGGTGTAGGACCAGATACTTGGGCAACATTGTTCCTCCATCCTTCAGTTTCCTGATCCACTCAACGGGGATAAATCTATACCAAACTCATAGGTTTACTGTGAGGGACAAATACAAAGCATATACTTCAGTGAAGCGTAGGTCACTACTTCGTATGGGGAGAAGAGCGAGCAGGGGGCCATCTGACCCTGAGTGGCAGGGGAGTCCACCCAAAGCCAGTTCACACAGAGCTGGAGTCTCGTATTTGCATCTACAAGGAGCAGGGCCATGTAGAATTCTGCAACTCTGCCTCTTTCACCTCTACCATGTGCCCACACATGTCTCGGTGACAAGCATTTGTCTTAAGAGGCACATGGCCATCCTAGGGTCACTTCCACCTTTCTCCAGACTTCACGGGTCAAAGGAGAGGGGTGATGCTCCATGATCGGCATTCTTAGGATCGATCATTCTGGAGGCCACCCTCCTCTCACTTAGGAGACAGAGGTTCTGGGATGGAGTGGGAGACTGAGTTTGAATTAGGTGCACCTAGTTCCTTCCTGGGACTCCATTTCCTCATCCATGAAATGGGAATAACAACCCCATCTTCTTGACTTCCCAAGAGAAATAAGTAAGAAAAAGGCTTTCTGCAAACTGAAGTGTGCTCTATGCTTTATAATATACTTTATCTGGTCAGACGCTCTCGTCAGCCAAGTGTTTAGCTTCAAGCAGGATGCCCAGGGAGAGAGGAGGGAAAACAAAGTCAGTGCCCACTTTATGACATATAGCCTCTGAACCAAGCCCACTGTCAGTGGGCTGACAGGTGGCCAGGTAACAGCAGTCCTCATCGAACTTGCTGGTGGCCCGCCGGCTCTGGGAGAGCTTTGGCCACCAGTCCAGACCTGCAGCCTCCCTTTGTTGTACGATCTTTGGCAGAGGAGAGATGCAGGATGGAGGGATGGCAGCTGCTTGGGGCTTGGGGAAAGCCAGCAAAATCTCCCCTGAAAAATCCAGCTTTAAGTGACTTCAAGGATCTGAGCCTCACTGACTCTATGCCTTGCTCCCACGCTGCACAAGCACACACGGGCACCGCCCCCTCGCCCCCTGCCTCCATTCACACCTCTGGGACCCAGACGTGGGCTGAGCTGTCTTCCTGTGCAGCTGGTCCCCGGAGCAGATTAGCAGCTGAGCAATCCTCCCGTCTTTTCTCCAGGTAGCTCATTCCTAACCAGCAGCCCAGGTACCGCAGAAACACCTCCGTACTTTCTTCCACACCTCAGTGCCGAGGAGGAAGGCAGTGAGGCCCGAGCAGCTAGGCGTCAGCGGGAGTTGCTGACAGCCTTTCAGACAATAGGGAGCCAAGAGGAAAGGGCGAGGCCAGTCCCTAACCATCACACTTCCTATGCCTTGAATTAACGCCTTGTCACTCACAGCTCGGTCTCCCAGTGCTGGCTGTCACAGCCACGGAGCAGGTGCGATGCCCAAGCTCTCTGTGGTCAGAGAGCCACAGCAAGAAACTGCCAGCAAAACTCCCTTTCTGTTTCTTGAATGCCTGGCAGTGTAGACTCAGCCTCAAGGGTCTACACCGTCAAATGCATCACTCTCTGGCAGGTTGATTTCTCTGTGCCTTCTCTCTCTCGCAGAATCATAGAATGCAGAACTGGAAGGGCCCTTTGGTATCGCTGATGAAATAATGAGGTCCAGTGGGGTTAGAGTAGATGGTAGGGGTAATTGATAGAAACTGGGGACCAGAGGTCAGATGTCTGCCTTCCTGGTGCAATGCTCTTTCTGTTGCCTGAGCATGGAGAGCATTGAACCGGTTCAGTCGTCAGGTCTTCTCACCGCGATCATGGGGCAGGGACTAGAGTGCCCTTTCCAAGCCTGCCATCCACGTGCCCATGCCCATTAAACTGGCATACCTGATGGGTTCAGATTTACCCAGTGGAAGAACGCAGCTCCCAGGAGGAGCAGAGTTTTGTCAGTAGCCACTGCAGAGAGCGGGCTTGATTTCCAGTAAGAGTCAGTGAAGCTGGGAAAATTACTCATTACAATTTTATTGATATTCACTTCACTCTGCAAATGACGTGGGATGGTTCTGACAGGATGTCTCCGTGGGATTGGCTGAGAATCCATTTGGGTGGATGTGGGTTAATGGGGCGAAGAGACTAAAGGTTTCAACTACATTGGCCCTATTACTTGGGCATCTCTTCTATCATTAGGAGCAGACGACATACCCGGAAATTCTCTGGTGTTTTTCCTGTCTCCCCGCCATCACCTGGATAGCATTGAACCTCTTCACTTGGCTGTGGCTCTCTTCATGAGGGCCGCTCACTGCCAAGGAGGGTGGGGGGCTAGAGGAGGCCCTTTCCAAGCCTGATGTCCACCTGCCCATGCAGATTAAGCTAGTTCTGACACTAAAAGTACAGAAACATGTGACTAGGTGGGGCGTCTGGGTGGCTCAGTCAGTTAAGAGTCAGACTCTCGGTGTTGGCTCAGGTCATGATCTCAAGGTTTTGAGATCGAGCCCCGCATCCAGCTCCATGCTCAGTGCAGAATCTGCTTGGGTTTCTCTTCCTCTCCCTCACGCTCTCTCTCTGTCTCGCTCTCTCTATCAAATAAATAAATAATTTTTTTAAAACACGTGATTTCGAGTCTCATCTTGTGCAGAAAGATTTCTTATCACCTGGGTATGAGCTGAGTGCTCCCAGACCTCAGTGACAGCCTGTTGGATGGACATGTCCCTTGGACGAGCACCGGGAAAACAGTCAGTCCTTCCCGACTCCAGATCTGGGCGGGGAGAGAATTCATGCCCGAACAGTTAAGTGCGGGCTTTCTTTGACTGCCAGGCAACCCTCCAATGTACAAGTCCAAACAAGTTCAGAGCTACATTTGGAGAGCTTTCTGTAATTTACAAAGGGCTTTGACATAGATCATCCCACTTGGTTCTCACCAATATCCTGTGAAGTGAGTAAGGCTAGAGGATTTTTGTGAATTTGCTATACAGGTATCCCCCACCTTTTGGAAGTTTGTGGTATGCCGCTCCACTTTTAGGGAAGACCTACCTTAGTACCTGTTTGCTAAGCATTAGAGAGACGGCACAGCTGTACCCCATGCAGCCGTAGTAATGGTCCCGTCAGGCTCCTTCCCCAGAAACCACGGACTCAGCATCTCAGCATCCAGCCACCAAGGCTTTGAACTGTATCTGTGATTTCATCTCGCTTTATTTTGTGCATCCGTTAGAAAGATGTGTCCTAAGGTATCAGAAAAACCTAAGAGAGGATTTTGGGGGAAGGGGATGTATGAATGTTCAGAATTTTTTCTGTATAAATTAATGGTAATTGCTTCTTTGCTCCATGTCATTTTGGCTTCCTAAGGTTTCCTAGGAATGCTCTATTCCTCTTTCAGGTAGCAAGGGGCACCTGTGCTCATCATTTGTCTTGTTTGTAAGCTCAGCTAGATTCCCCACCCTTCCCTTCCCCTGCAAACTCTACTTTCCAGACTCCCTTGCAGCTGACTTCCACACAGGTTCAGCCATTGCAGGCTCTAGCAGGGGTGAGAGGGTGGTGGAGAGGGGCAGTCAGGCCATTTCACCCTGCTGTCTCAGCTTTGGGTGGTCTCGATGATGGCAGGTGTGTCTCTTTGGTGGTCCCAGGTCCCACCCGCTGGCCGTGACTCCTGAGTTGAGGGAATATTCGTCTCGTGTCTCTAGTCCTGGGCTGGACCCTGCCTTTGGAGGTCCTCACTCTCTCCTTTTGAACTGTCTGGCATGGGCTCTGTTTACCTGGATGCAGCCTGACCAATACATTCCAGAAATGATGAAACCAAGCCCCCAGGACAACATAGGTAGGAAGTGCCGTGTCCCCTAGCACAAAACAAGTTCTCATGCTTCCAGGACCTGGTCCTTTCCCAACGCATGTGAGGGCAAGGAAGAGGAGTACTCAAATTAATACAAATCTATGCAACGCAGAGAGAAAAGCAAACACAGAACAGGGGAGCAGAGAGGATGGAGAATTTGTTTACATTCGGGAGCCTCCATAAAGACTTTGTGGAAGAGGTGGCTTTGGGGCCTGGTAGAATATGAATTTGCTGAAATTGGTGTGAAGAAGGTACTGTTTCTCCCAAGATGGGCTCCCAAGGTGTTCATCCTTTCTCACTTGGATCAAGACTGTGGTCTCCTCACTGGACTGCCTGTCTATTCTCCACCCACTGTTAGGAGTCCCTCTAAAACACACATCCTGCCAAACCAGTCTCCCATCAAGAAACCTTTGTCAACTCCCTGTTTAGAGGATTTGGCCTTTGATCCAAAACCCTTGACAATCTGGCTCTTCGTCTCTGTACAGAGACGCCCTTCTTCATCCAGCAAATTTCCTTCCCGTCATTTAATGCTCTTAAATGATTTCACTTCTATAACTCTCCCTGGAACTTCTGCCTGAAACATAAAGGCACCTTTCTCTGTGCTCCCAGAACCCACTGCTCACACTTTATTAATTTGTTATCAAATTGTCATATCATTGTGTATGTATGTGTCCATGCCTACACCATAGAGCTCACAGCCTGGTGAGGGCGAGCCTGTCTTCTGCATTCCCAGCACTGAGTGCCGAGCATCTGGCACATAATAAATGCTTGTCAAATGTTTGTTGCATTGAAATTAATTCCAGTGTCATCCCTCCTCTTCCTCATCTCCTTACTTCTTTCCTGAGTTCCCCCTACTTCAGCCAAAGGTCAAGAGTGCCTCTTCCCTTCCAGACTGTGATGGGCTCTGGGAATCTGGGCGCTGGGGGATGACAATGCTGAACCCCCAGTGGCCCAGACACAACTTTTGGGGGTTTGTGCTTTTCCACACAGTAGTCCACTGTCAGAGTTCAGCACAGCCATAAAGTTAAATAACAGCTGGGAAGAACAAAATTAAGAAGAAAATTCCAAAAGGAAAAGAAATTTGTTTTCAACTGAGATAAGTACAGATTTAAAAAAAAAAAAAAAAGAGGGGGAGTAAGACAGGTAAGCTGGCAAGAGGTGCTACATTGGGTGAAACAGAAGTAGCAAGACTCAGGCTGAGGCTGGTGCTGTAATGAGCAGCCTGGAAACTCGGGGCCTCTGGGGGCACCCGCATTCCTCTCCTCTGCCCTGGCTCATTCGGAACTTGCTTCCTCTTCCGGGAAGCTGGCTGGTGCCTTGGGAGGAAACTTCTTTCCACAGCTGTGTTTCTTCTCAGGATCAGGTAGCAGTTTCATCTCTAATGGCAACTAGATTTGTAGATGTTTTAGTCAATGTTTTAAGCCTTTTCCATGCGTATTTAGGTGTGTGGTTTCCTCTGTTAGATTATTAATGACCTCTGCCCCCCGAGAGGCCCTGTGGGACAATCCCTTCCTCGCCCTTCTGGGTATGGCTCCTTCCCTCTCCTTTGAGACTACTGTCCACTGTCCAGTCCAACTGCCTGTTTACAGAGAGGTTACATAGCACTGTGGTTGTAAGCACAGACTTTCGAGCCAGATTGCCTGGCTCCAGCCTCAGCTAAATGGAGCTCCCAGGCCTGGGGTGAATTTCCATGTCTCAGCTTCCTCATGAGTAAAAGTGGGGATAAGGATGGAAGCCCCTTCATGGGTCCCTCTAACGCTGCGAGGTTAGAATAAGCTAATATATGTAAAGTGCTGAGAACAGTACCTAACACAGAATGGCCGTGGGTAAATATTTGCTATTAGTATAATTATTATTTTTCACCCACCTGAGGGTCAGGGACAAGGGCTTTGAAACTGTATAAAGTCTCCTTTACAAGGCTCTGCTTATAGGGGTAACTCGACAAACATCAACTGTTGTCCTTGTCTAACTTCTTTAAAAGGAAGTTTGTGGGGCGCCTGGGTGGCTCAGTCGGTTAAGCGTCTGCCTTCGGCTCAGGTCATGATCCCGGGGTCCTGGGATCAAGTCCCTCATCAGGCTCCCTGCTCAGCGGGGAGCCTGCTTCTCCCTTCCCCTCTGCCTGACGCTCCCCCTGCTTGTGCTCTCTCCTTCTCTCTCTGTCAAATAATTTTTTTAAAATCTAAATAAATAAATAAATAGAAGGAAGTTTGTGCCCCAGCAGCTCATCGAGTAAATTTGAGGGAAACTAGAATCCCTCAGTGGCTGGGACCTCTGAACTAAGAGACTAGCCCTTCAGCCAACTCCAGGAGCCCCCGCTGGGAGCAGAACAGCAGCCTTGTTTAAAGGAGGCTCGCTTCCCTCCCAAATTCTTTTCCCCAGCAAAAACCACAGCCCCTTCTAGCAGCCTGTCATCCAGCTAAAGAATGGCCGGCCTCCCCAGCCATAAACAGAACCATGACCGAGATGGTTTGGAAGACAGTCTTTCCAACAGCATCGCTTTGCCGAAGACTCTGCGTATTGTTTGCCTCTATACAGGCCTGTTGGCATGTCCTCCAACATGAGCAATCCTGCCCCTCTTCCTTTTCAGAACCTAGCAGAAAAACACACACACACACACACCTTGCTACTGACCTGACCTCCCTGGAGATCAAAGCCAAAAGATGCGTCTGCCTTGTGGATGGCAGGTTAAGATTCACACGGGTGCTGTGTGCATGTGTGTGTGTGTGTGTGTGTGTGTGTGTGAAAGAGGGGGAACATGCTAACCCCTTAGGAAGTCAGAACTGAGAGATTAATCTCTTTAGCTGATGACAAACAGCACCCAGCAGCGAGCAGTATGCACCTTGCCACATCATGCCAGTCTTCCCCTACCTCCCACGCACCCCTTCTCGGCATTTATGGCGGCTCTCTAGGGTATTGAGAGGGAAAGTGCAATGTCTCCTGGCCCAGCAGCCTCTCATGATGGCCTCCTCTGTGGCAGCCTTCGCCGGGACGTGCGCTGTCCTCCAAGGTTAATGAGAGAAAAGCTCCGTTGGATGAGTCTGGTCTATATTTGTGTATTTCGCTGCCTCTACATGATAGCTGAAATGGACCAAATTGCTTCCCAACATGAACCCATAGTAATATTTCTCGGGCTTTGGTACATGAGCCTCCTGGCCTGTTTGGCTGGGGCGGTTTGTGCTGTAAGTGGGGCCTTGGCTGCGTGCCTGTGTGATCGAGTTGCATGTCTATTGCTTATTTCATTTTCAACATGAGCTCTGTGTCCTCCCACTGTCTGGAGTGGGGTGGGGGCACCCACTTAGATTAGGTTAATTTCCCCGAAGTGGGGGCAGGGAAGGAGTAGAGGAGGGCTTCCCTGCATCCCCCTCAGAACATTTCCCTGCCTCCAGCCATCACATCCCAGGCCGGGCTGGAGGGCCCAGCCTCATCCCTGCAGCTGATGACCAGGGTGGCTCAGGGACTCTCCTCCACACCTGTCCGCTGCCTCCTTTGGAATCAGACAAGGGATTATGATAGAAACAGTGTCGGCTCTGGGGTCTGGAAGATCACCATTCAAGTCCTACATATCCTGCTTACAAGAGATATGACCTTGGAGGAAGGACCTGTCTCAGGTCAGAGGCTTAGATGCTGTCCCTGGGCAAGGATTCCTGATGAAGTGCTCCCAGGAGAAGCAGGAAGGAGAAAGGGTAGCAGGATAGAGACAGGAAGAAGCCAAGCAAGAGTGCGATTTTGGGCAGAGCCGCAGAGCCCCTGTCTCAGCCGATCCTGCAGAGAGAGATGCTCTGGAATGTAAATGCACTTTACAGTGTATCTAACTCTGGGCAAATACTCATCCCTCACACCAGTTGTTGGCTGAGGGCCCCAGGGGGCATAAATGCTCTCAGGCACTTCTCATTCTCTGCAAACTGGGGCAAACAGCAGGGCAAGGTGTCTCCACTGGTGCAAGAGCACACACACACACACACACACACACATTCCAAAGCTGCAGGTGGGTCCCGGGGAGGCAGAGCCCACAAGTGGGTAGAGATGGGCACGCGGGACCAGCAGAAGTTCTCAGGGGTCTGGGTGGAGCACCAGCTGTGTGCCTTCCACCCCCAAGCCCACTGAACCTCATGGCCCTCGGTCACTTACGTAAATGATCCCACACCTGGTGGTGCACATAAGTGTTAGCTCTCTTCTTTTCCACACACCTATCAGGGTTCCCGCCTCCCTTCGACAGGTGCACACAGTTAAGAAACTGAATGCTCGGGCGCCTGGCTGGCTCAGTCGGTTAAACATCTACCTTAGGCTCAGGTCATGATCTCAGGGTCGTGGGATCGAGCCCCACGTCGGGCTCCCTGCTCAGTGGGGAGTCTGCTTCTCCCTCTCCCTCTGCCCCTTCTCCCTGCTTGTGCTCTCTCTCACAAATAAATAAATAAAAGTCTTTAAAAAACAAAAGAAATTGAATGCTTAGGATACAATGTTAAGTGGAGAAAAATTTCAGGATGTAAAACTGTGTCTCTGACATGCTCACCATTTCATAAAACATAAAAAACACTGAGATACCCAGAAAATATTATTAGAATATACTTGGCATGCTCACAGTGATTATCTCTGGGTACTGGAATTATGAGTTATTTATTTTATCTTTATACTTTTCCTGACTGTTCTATCACAAGCCAGTGTTATTTTTTATTTAAAAAAAAAAGATACATTAAAACACTGAGGCTTAGAAAGATCAAGTAGTTTAATTAAATACTGCAAGAAAAAACATAAAGGCCATCTTGTCTTCACTTATTCCCAACTCCTATGTTTAGATGCAGAGGCAAAGTTGTGAGGTAGACAGATTTTTATCTTTGATTTTTAACTCCTACCCTAGTTATGTATTTGCAATTTAATAGAGATTTTGGTGGATACTATGGCTTAAATGAAGTTAAACAGGTTTCTTTACTGTGGAGTTTCCCTGAGCCTTCACTGTATGAAAATGCATTATGACTCTTCTGGATAGATGGAGAGATAGCCCACGAGGTGTCCCCCAGGGAGTAGTGGAGGGAATTTTATCCCAGAGACCAACTTTGGGAAATACGAGGCTTAAGGCAAAGGAAAGGCAGAGCTGTCAGGTGCCCTTTCAGGAAATTTTTTAGGGCAGGATCATCTTTCAGTGCCTCCAAATCTCCTAATGTTGGTGCCTGCCAAGTCCACAGGCTCGGCGTCAGCCCACAGCCTAGACCAGGTCCAGGGGAGGCCTGACCCTGAGAAGCTCTGACAAGTGAGCCATGAGCCTAGAGATGGTGCAGCAGCAAAGAAAGGTGGAAGGAAGGAAGGAAGAAAACATGGGCAATCATCCCGAGGTGGGGCTCCTTGTGTCCCTGGCTAGACCTCACCCAAATTGGGCCGGAGAAACGAGAGGGAGGAGCCTGCAGGACCAGAAAGGCCGGGGACAGGACCAAGGACGGAGGCAGAACTTTGGCTCTCACTGAGGCCGGCCACCAACTACGGACCTAATGCTGCTTTTTGACAGAGCAGTTCTGAGTGGTAAAATAGCGAATTTGTAAACTACGGTTGCAGAGAGGCTGGCCTAAGAGCAGTTTCTCTGACAGCCGGCGTAACATGATGATGATGTGTCCAAGTTCCAGAGCCAGACTGCCTGGAGAGGAGCTCTGCCCACACCAGGCTCCACGCTCCCAGGCAGGGACCGAACCTCTCTGCCTCGGACTCCTCATCTGTATCATGGGTATTAAAGCCAAAGATGAATCTACATCTGTGGAGGATTATTTTAATTAGGCCTGTGGCTAGTTATTCCACGTGGAGAGAGAGAGAGACTGAAATGACCTCCAGGAACAAAATGGAAGCCTGGGGCATTGCCAGTGGGGATGTAATTGGTGCAGTCGATGTGGAGGCCGGTGTGGTGGTTCCTCCAAATACAAAACATAGAATTATCATATGACTTAGCAATGCCACTTCTGGGTGTCTACCCAAATGAATGGAAAGCGGGAACTCAAAAGATGTTTGCACACCCATGTTCATAGCATTCTTCACAACAACTTCCCCAAAGGGGAAACAGCCCAAGTGTCCATCAACTGATGAATGGATTAACAAAATGGTCTATGTTTATACAATGGGATATTATCTAGTCTTAAAAAGAGGAACTTCTGGGCGCCTGGGTGGCTCAGTTGGTTAAGCGACTGCCTTCGGCTCAGGTCATGATCCTGGAGTCCCGGGATCGAGTCCCACGTCGGGCTCCCTGCTCAGCTTCTGTCTGTTTCTCCCTCTGACCCTCCCCCCTCTCATGCTCTCTGTCTCTCATTCTCTCTGTCTCAAATAAATAAATAAAATCTTTAAAAAAAAAAAAAAAAGAGGAACTTCTGACACATGCTACCACATGGATAAGCCTTGGAGACATTATGCTAAGGGACATAAGGCAGACACCAAAGAACAGAGGTTATAGGATTTCACTTATGTGAGCTTCCCGGAATAGGCATATCCATAGAGACAGAAAGGAGAAGAGTGGTTGCCTAGTGCAGGGGTTGGGGAGTGGATAATAGGGAGTTATTATGTAATCGGTACAGAGTTTCAGTTTGAGAAAAGGCAGAGAAAATGGATCTCAGTGGTAATCATGTTTGCACAATGTGAATGTACCTAATGCCACTGAACTGCACACTTAAAAATAGTTAAAATAGGGGCGTCTGGGTGGCTCAGTTGGTTAAGCGACTGCCTTCGGCTCAGGTCATGATCCTGGAGTCCCGGGATCGAGTCCCACGTCGGGCTCCCTGCTCAGCTTCTGTCTGTTTCTCCCTCTGACCCTCCCCCCTCTCATGCTCTCTATCTCATTCTCTCTCTCAAATAAATAAATAAAATCTTTAAAAAAAAAAATAGTTAAAATAGTAAATGTTATATCATGAATGTTTACCACAATAAAAAAACAAAGAGAAATATCAACATCAAAGAGAAAAATAGAATTTAAAAAAAAACAACTGCATGAGGAGTTGAGGCCAAATGTGGGGAGAAGGTTCTTCTCCTAGGAAAAACTCCCCCCTCCCCCGAGACTGGAGGGCCCTCTCTCCCTCCATGTTTCAGAACAGGTTTGTGTGACACAGTTCCTGTGCGTTATTTGCGGATGCAGAGGACTGAACTAATTGACCTCGGCGATCAATCGCCATGCATTTATTTTTCTGCCCCACTGTCAATGTCGTTAAGTAAAGACCCAGAAATATATTGTTGATGTCTGACATGCAAAGTCTCTGTCATGTCTATGGAATGAAACAGAATCAAGGTTTCTGCAAAATTGGCCCAGAGGAGGTCCAAAAAAATGGTTCTTTAAAAAAATTTTGTAAAATTTAAAAAATTTTGTAAAAATTATTTTGAGAATTATTGTTACACCTCCCTAGGAAGCATATGCATGGTGACAAAAACTTGGAGGAAGCTGGGTAAATAAGAAGAGCTGTCTTAGGCTGGTGGAACTGTGGGTGGATGTTTTCCAAGTTTTAATTTTTTTGCAGCATCAAATATTGTTTTAATAATAAATTAACAAAATGGTAACAATAATGTTTGAGAAACTAAACGCATGAAGAACATATTAAGACTGACATTGCTTCTCTTCCCCACTTGAAAGCCCAGACATGGGAGTGGGGTAGGGTGAAATCAGAGGCACCGCTTATTACAAACGAGACCGGTCTCCTCATATTAAAGATTCAAATTATGGCCACAAGATAACTTCATGAGATGGCAGTTCACAGAATCAATAAAACTCCAGTCTGTTTGGAAAGCCAAGTTGCCCATATGCCAAAATACGTATTTTGCAAATTGCTTAATTTACATTTGAAAGGACCAAACCTTAATTCTTCAAGAAGCTGAGTGGAGGGATTGAGAGAAAGTGAAGGAAAAAGAAAAAAAACCTACCACACACTGCAATCTAAGCATCCTTTTATGGTTTTGCAATAGACATAATTTGATTGAGGTTGATAACGTTTAGGAAAAGGAAATACTTTTCCATGAAGAGAAGAAAAAAAAAACCAGCAACAACACAAAAGCCTCACCTGAGTTACATGAAGTCTTTGTTGTCAGTGTCTAGAATGGAGACAACATCTTTCCGGGAGAAATAACACACACACACACACACACACACAAACACACCCAGCGGAATTCACCTCCTCCATCCACAGGTGCATTTGGCAAAGGACATGGAAAGAACTGCCACTTCCTGGACATTGTCTGAGGGTGTCTTTGTTCCAGTCCAGCCCGAGGACTCACAGCTTCTGCTCAGGGAGTCTGCCCGCCTTCCAGAACTGGGCAAGAAGCTAAGGGCATGGGGACCAGGTTCAGAGCCTGCTGCTACTTTGCTGTGGGACCTTGAGCACAGTGCCTTGACCCCCACGCTTCAGCTTCTTCTTCGACAATTAATATAATAAGAGCACAACAGATATTTTGACCTCAGATGCAATGTCTTAAATTTGTAGAGGGATTTGGAATCCATAAGGTGCTTCCTCTGCTAGTCACCATGTCACCGTGTCATGGATGTCCCCAACTGGTCATATTAAGGCAGACAGAGCTCAGGCTTTGGAGCTACAAAGCTGGGTGACCTTCCACAAGGACTTCTTATCTCAACAATGAGTTTCCTGGTTGTGGTAAGAAGTAAGAAAATACATGTATGATGCCTGGCACATAGTACGTGTGTTCCTTCCCAACCCACACCAGTCGAATAGGGGGGATTAGATGATTGGTCTCAGGCTAGATAGCTAATAAACAGCAGGGCTGAGACCAGAACCACAGGCTTCTGAATCCAACCAAACCCAGTGGTGGTTCAACTCATTCTCTCCCTGCATTTTCCTCTCAAATTCAGGAAAGTCATGCTTCGAGAAAGATTGGCAAGTGGAAAGCCAGTGCAGGCAAGCAAGGAGGTCGTAGCCGCCAAGGCCTCTGCCGGCCACCTTCTCCGTGGCCGAGGCCGTGGTCTGCTTTATAGCAGCTTGCGAGGTTCCCAGCCGATCTCTGGGAACCACCTGCCTATGTGGTCTTTGAGGGCCCTGGGGAGCCCAGAGGAACATTCCAGCTTTCTGCTATCCCGCCAAAAATGAGTAGATAAAGAGCTTGCCTCCCTGCCAGGATGTCTCGCTCTCTCTCACTGGGGGCCAGAGTCTACCGCTCGTGTCCTGCAGGCCAGAAAAGAGAGGGAAACACTCTAGGCGATAGGGTGGGAAGGGGTTTGCTCTCTCTGTGGGGTTGGGAGACTGGGGAAGGGGTAGATACCGACCATAGGGCGCTCCAAAGTCGTTTCAGCAATTACTTGCTTTCTGCAGTTTGGCCATTAGTATCTATATGCGATATTGCTAAGGAAGCTTCCATGAAACCATCTAGGGCAGTACCTCCCCCAAGTGTGTGAGTGACAGCCTGATCCCTGGTCCGGGACTTTTCCCAGTGCATAGCAGCATGTCATCGAGGGCACCACAGCCCCATGACCCACACACTCAGGTATTCCAAACATAGCCCTTTCATTCAGTAGGCCACCTAAAAACGCAAAACACACACACACACACACACACACACAGAGGCGGTCTGGTCCTGTGTGTAATTGCACGTAGGCAAATGGTCTGAGATCAAAGTCTTCTCTGTTCAGAATCCTTGCCCTTCCCAAACCTTGGAAGGCCTACCGGGACAGCCCAAGGCCCTGTCACCTTCAGAGAGGGGCAGGCGGGACCCACGTGGGCCAGCCATATGAGTTATCTGAACTTTCAAGAGCGAATCCTGCTCTGCCGTTAACTCAGCTCGTGTTTATGTGGCTCGGGGTCTGTTTTATCCCCTTGTCTTCCATTCTCACTGCCTCTTTGGCCTGGCTGTTCTGTGGAGTCTCCTAGTGAGCCAGATGGAGGTCTCTCCTCCAGGGCCCTAGTCAATCAGCCTTAGCCTCTCCAAACACCTAGGGCCCCTCATCGGCTAGATTCCCAGGTCCGACATTTCCACCAGTTATGTCCTCCCTTCGATTTTGGTGATAAACATGGGCTGAAATACTGTTCTCTGGAGTTCTGGGCAAAAAAATATTCTCTGTTGGCAGCAGTGATGCTAAGCAGGGGCAGGCCACTCACTCCCACCCCTTTCACCCTTATCAGCTTAGAAGGGTTTGCTCGTGGTCACTGTGGAAGGTGCAGAGAACATGACCCCAGAACAAGGAGATGCAAGAAGAGGCAGCAGTTTGGGCGGAGGAGGGGACAGGCCTGGGTCCGCTTTGCCTCCCCAGCCACGGGAGCCTCCCCCTGGGGGTTCGGTCCGGTCAGCAGGGCAGGCCTGCTGGAGGCCAGTCTTCCTTGCTGCAGGGCGCCACCCTGGGTGACGGCTGCCACCGTGCAGGACCCCAGCCGTGTCCTCTCTCTGCCTCCACTCCCTCTTCTGAGAAGTGGAGAGAATACAGTCCGCCTGACAGGGTGGCGGTGCGGCTCCCATGAGCTAATGTGGGTGAAATTTCCGAGATCCCACAGCGGCCTGTCGTAAACTCTGTCATTGGCTGTGTCGCTTTGAATCCTATAGCCCAGGCCGGGCCAGACTGCGGGGGCCTCACCTTTTCCTGGTGGCTGAGGGAAGATGGACTGTTGCTACCTGACAGGACCAGATTGTTTGTGATTACTATTCACCTCTTATTTTAGAAAGTGAAATGAATAAAACGTATGCAGGTCATGGACACTAAAGAGCCTTTTCATATCAATTTGGGAGGAGTTGTCAGCTTTGATTTATTAAGTAAAGTTCTGAGACAGGCTGCTGGTATGCCGTCAGTCTCCTGATAATGGATGGGCCTCACAGCTGACTGCCTCGTGACGATCATGTGTCCCAGCCCCTCGGTCTTCAAGAGGGGCCGCCATGGAAAAGGCAGCACGCACATGAAGACGGTCTTGCCGGCTTGGTGGGTGCTGCCCCCTCCCCTTCGCCCCTCCGCCTCTGGTCCCTTCCCTTCTCTTCAATGCTCCCCACCCCACCCCATACCATTTCTTCCTCAGACACCCCCCTTTAGTCAAGGGTATGTGACTAGAAACACCTCTAGGATTTCCAAGCCTGTCTCTTCTTCACCTGTTGGTTACCTGTCAGGAGGAACGGGGTGACTAGGAAGACCCTACCTGAACAGGCTCCCCTTGAGACCCTATTTCTTTGCCAGACTTTATGACCTTACTCATAGTAGTCAGTACTAGGGTTATCAATTTGGCTCATCTGGGGGTTCATAATACAACTGGTTAGGCTGTGAAGAGTCCCTGAGGGACGAGACTGGGCAGATCCAAACTAAATGCAGGAATTGGGAGCTGGAATTGCTCCCTGCTGTAATAAATAATAAAGTGAATGGGCTCACCCTCTCCAACACCTACCTTGAAATCTCTCCCCCGGTAAGGATTTCACAAGGACCTTTACACTTGGAGATCTTCCAAATTCCCTGTGACTTTGAGGCAAGATCAAATCCTATCTCTAGACCTGCACGCTTGCTTTTCATAAGGTGGGGACACAGTTTATCTGCGCCAGTGGGTTTTCCATTAGTGTTTTTCTCTTGTTTATTTTGTCTTGCTCAGAGACCGTGTATTCTTCCTGGAGAGCTGTTCTGTGTCATCTCTTGCTGGTCTGATTGCGCAGGATATTGTCCTCAAGGGCAGGAGAGAACGAAGAAGCTGTTGTACAGAAATAGGGACCGGCCTCTCCATTTGGCTTTGGATTGTGTGCAGTTAGGCAGGGAGCCCGTGGATCAGATGAACTCAGAACTCTCAAGTTCTTCAGAACACCAAGTAAAGGCCTTGCCTTTGCAGAAAAAAAAAAAAAAATACGTGTATCTGTGATGCTTGGTCCTTCTGAACTTGACCCATATTCTCTCCTGACTGAGAGGCCAGCTCTCAATCGGACTGAGAGGATGTCCTACTGAGTCCAACTCGTGGTTCATCCAGTGTCTGTAGCAGGGGCTCAAAGGATGTTGGCTCTGTGGTGGGTGGTAGTCCGCTTTCTGAGAATACATCTGTGTTCTCTTCACCCATATCTTGCTCTCCACAGCCTCTCAGTTGTGGCTGCACCATCTCCGGGACACCTCCTGAACCTCATTGCGTACACAATCATGGGGGGGTCAGAGCCACGTCTGACCATGAAGCTCTGCAGATGCTTCTGCCTGAGGAGGAGGGACCACTAGTCCCATTCTAGCCCTGTTTGTAGAATTCTAGAATGTGACCATGTGGACGTTAGGGGACTTAGTCTGAAAAAGAAGAGAGTGAGCCCGAATACAATCATGGTCTTCCAGTGGATAAGTGCTTATCACAAGGAAGAAGGGGCCCTGCTGTTGGCTCTCTCCACTTGGAGCAGAGTAGATAGCAAAGAATTTGCATCACAGAACCCTAAGAGATTTAGACCTGATACAAGGGACCGTTTTCTCATAACTGGGAGAGATAGGTCCTAAAACAAGTCTATAGAAGTTCCTTAGAAGTTCACACATAGATGGTCGAGCAGATGGGTCCATGTGGCAGGGGTCAGACTGGACTCAACATCATGGGTTGGATGCGCTGTCTTTGTCCATTGTCCTGGACACAGAGCCTGATGTAGCTGAGCCACCCCATGGCAGCTCCATCAAGGCAGGCTCAGTGACTCTTGTCTCCTCCCCACCACACCATCCTGAGAGTGCTCTCTTCTTTCCTGTCCTGTCTCTTCACTGAGGCAGAGCTCAGTGGAGCTGGACATGCCCAACCATTCTTCCCCCTGCCCTATCCTTACCTGGCCCCCAAACCCAGGGAGTTACAGAGCTGAGGGAAGAAAGAGGGAGGGAGTCTTAGTCCCTGGGACTGCGGCTTATTCCTTCTTGTTTCAACCCAAAGATCTGCCTTCACCCTGGCCTTTGTCTTTTCTTGCACAGCCTAAGCAGAAAAAAGACTATTGTTGGGTAGGTATGCATAAGAGTAAGACCTTTCTGGCCAGTTGAGAGAGAATCAGAAAGACTGCTGTCAACAATAATAAAAAAGGGTACCTAGACACTGAGCTCGGCTCCCTTAGGGACAAAGATGATATTGTAGGACACAAAGGAGCTAGTAAGTTTCAAGTTTATTGCTGCAATTAATTGAAATGTAATGGATATAAATCTGTTGCAAGAAATAAACATCTAGGGGCGCCTGGGTGGCTCAGTCATTGAGCGTCTGCCTTGGGCTCAGGTCGTGATCCCAGTGTCCTGGGATCAAGCCCCGCATCGGGCTCCCTGCTCTGCGGGAAGCCTGCTTCTCCCTCTCCACTCCCCCTGCTTAGGTTCCCTCTCTCGCTGTGTCTCTCTCTGTCAAAAAAATAAACAAAATCTTTAAAAAAAAAAAAAAGAAAGAAAGAAACATCTATCTAGTACTTATGGTGCTTGGTCCTAGGAATAGGACCAAGTAGAATAGGACTTGTGCCTTTGAGGGCCCAGCCGTCTGGTGAGCCAGACTAACGTGTAAGCAAATAATGAAATATAGTGATCTTACAAGTGCTATAAGTAGACTTCTGCAATAAGCTGTGGACACCAGAGGCAGGATTCATATTGTAATGCCTTCTACATGCCTGGCACTGTGCTGGATGTTGGGGATACAAGGTGAAGAAGTAGATACAGGCCTTGCCTTCATGGAGGCTTACGGTCAGATGAACACCACTCACTCTGCCTGGGGAGCTCAGACCAGGCTCCAGGAGGGAGGGCCCGAGTCTGGCAGAAGAGAGCTTTAGTTCCACAGATGGACAAGGAGCGTGAGGGCTGTCTAGACAGAGGAACAGAAAGGACAAGAGCATAGAGGTGCAAAAGCATGGCCTTCTTTATTATTTTGTAACCCCAGCCCCTCTGCCCTTCTGACTCGACCCTTGGATTCTGTGAGTCATGGGAAGTGGGGCTGTGTTGCTGAGATGCATCCTGAAAAGGGTCACTGACATCTGTAACTTGATCCTGGCACTGGAACGTTCTTGAAAACTTTGACTAGCCTGGACCAGTCCTCATGGCCATGAGATTCCTACAGAAATCTTACATAAACTGAGAAGAAACCATCTGGGTTTTAGTAAGTTCTAGATGAGATTTGCACGAGTTGCCTCCTTCTGCTAATAGGAAGGATAAGATAATAACATTCTCCTCAAACTCGGACCCCAAAATGGCATGAAAAGGAGTCAGAAGACACCCAGATAATTTAATCCCTGTAGTGTATCTTATGTTTTAATGTGTCACTCTTCCAGGCCACATTGCTCCATGTGCATGTCCCCGGTGAGACGTTGATTTTGTGGCTCTTCCTTCCCCAAATCAAGAATATACAAAGCATTCTGTAAGACACCCAGCTGAAAGAGGATTCATCCTTGTCCACTTAAACATTCCCGACAGCTTGCATTTCGGTTCAAAAAGACACTTGTTTATTTAGATAAGATTTAATTTATTCGTAATTGACCTAAATTTGCAGGAGCGTGCATGTACATTTTTGCGTATAAGTAGCATAATACATAAAACATTACCGAAGCATGCAAATAATACAGTGACAGCCAGAGAACCCGCCTGAATGTTTGAGGGAGATAACACATTTCCACCAGAGCAGAGACCATCACAATGGCCCGGGATTGCTTGCCGGTAATATGCTGACTCATCATAATCTTTCCACACAAGGCAAACTTCTCATTAAAAACTGAACTGTCCAAACTATGGTGTAACGTTGAAGACCAGCTTTTGGGGAACAGTGCTGTGCTGTCTTCTTCCTGGTCAGGAGTCACTTCTGCCATTGTTCTATAGCCAACCCCTTCTCCTCCACCAGTCCCCAGACAAAATAAAACAACAAACTACCATGCCCTCTACATTTCCAGTTATTTAATGACAACTTTACCTTCACACTCACTTGTCCATTCATTACTAAGATCCATTGTTCACTTGTTGCATAACAAGACTATTCTAGACTATTTCAGCAGCCTATAGAGGACCTCATCTGTCTCCCCCACCCAACAATGAGCTCTCCCAAAGCAGGTGCTGTGTCTCGTTCACCCAGGTAGGACAGCGGCCAGCCCTGACCTTGGCATATCGTAGGTGATCGATCAATGTTGTCAATGATCTTGGTCATTATTTTCAGCAGCATATGGAAATTCTTAGAAATAGAGAAAAAAAGAAATTTCCTCCAAGGTTTTCTCCATGAAAAACTTCCCCATGGCTTCTCATTGGCTATGAGCCTGACATGCCCTTCATCCTGACCCTACAGAAGAAGAACAGCCCAATCCTAACATATAGCCAGCCAAGGGAGTGGCCTTTCCTTCTTGGTATGCGGGGTCTCTCCAGCTGGAGCACCATTTACAGGCTTTGAAGAAGGAATTGGAGAGATACAATCTGAAGAGAGCATAAGAAGATTTAAAGGAAAGGGATTTGATTGGAGTCTTTGCTACCTAAAGGCATTAAAACTTTATAATGCCAAACAAATCCCGTTTTTCTTTATTTATGGATCATATATTTCCCCCTTTTATTACTGCCATACATTTTTCCAGCCTGATAGCTGATAACACCAAAAATCCACTGCTAGCAAAAAATTCCATTTGCCACTCTCCCCCAAGATAATAGTTTTTAAATTAAAGAAAAAAATACATATACATCTATCTGCAAAAATATCCATGTTTATTTTCAGCCCCGGAACCCACAGTCCACACTGAAGATGGATCTGGGATTGAGAATCACATGTTGATCAGAGTTCAGAGGGATTCTTTTTAAAAACATAATGCTCCAACATCCTCTCTTACCTGTTAACTATTAACTTGGGGAAGAAATATCAGACCAGGCCATCTTGGTTTCCCAGAGTTGGTGCAATTTAATTTCAATTTGTCAAACATGGCGCTATGGAGGAGGCTTGTTTTTCCCCGTGATTTATTAGAAATGTTCTAAGAGGGGCAGTCTGTCACTCAGCGTATTTCAGCCAGTCCCTGTGAAGTTTCTTTTCCTTTGGCTCGCAATCCAGATCAGCAGGAAGGGAGAAACAGCCTAAGAGATAAAAACCACAAGGGGGAAAAAGAGAGAAATCAATGTGCTTTAAACATGATGACAGGATGGGTTGTTTAAATTGCTTCTGCACATTGATTTAAAGCATGCCCAGTAGAAACCTCTATTATATTAACAATCTTTTCCCTTCATTTCAATCATTATAGTTGCTGTATCTTATTACCTTCCAGACAGATGATGTCCAAATATAATGTTGAGTATGATTTTTTTTTATTATTATTATTTGTTAAAGGAATGATGGGCAATGATTTAGAGGTCTGGGGACAGGATTAGTACCATAAAGAATGCAAATTCCAAATAACCCAAGGTAATGATAAATCAACTACGCATTTAACTATAGATTATATCCTAGATGTGTTTCTGTAAATGGCTGTTCTTTCAGGCTTCAGAAGTGTATAGAGATAGGACATGATTCTGGCCATAGACTACAAGTTGTTGGGAACAGATAGCACGTTGCTGTCCCATGTGAAATAAACAAAACTGCCAGCGTGAGAGGTTGCGTTGTGCTTTGACAAAATCACCTTTAATCTCAACTGCCAGACTGCTGACATCTTTTGTAAAATTACTTTTAGCTGGCCTACCCGTACTTCAGTTCTGAACATGGGGAGCCATCATTCCCCATGTAGCTTTGATATTTTCATACCAGAGCGATTCTGTGACTGTCAGAGGATGGGTGAGTGTAGAGAGGGGGCTTTCCATTCTGGACCTGTGTCGTTGATGAGATCTGGGTCCCTTGTAATTATTATGTGAGTACCAATGATAGAAAATCCAACCCACCAATTCACTAGGTTTCTGTTCCTACTCTGAGTCTGGGAGCATCCTGATGGAACCGGACCACGGGTTTTCATTCCAGGTTTTGAAAAGTTTTCTGAGCTGTATTTGGAAGTCTTTTTTGCACACTGAGTAAGTGTTTTCACCTATGTTGTCCCCCTCAGTCTCACAAGGCTGGGTGGTTTAAGCCCATTTTGCAGTTGAAGAAACTGAGTGTTAGACAACTGCTATTTACCCAAAGTCACACACTCGTTAAACACTGAGATTGGGATTCAACCAAGTGGTTTTGTATTCCAAAACTTCTATTCTTTCCTCTGTACTGCACTAGTCTGAAGCTGTTGTTTATTCATTAATTTTTTAAAAAGTTTTTGGTTTTGTTTGGTTTGGTTTTTTAGAGAGAGAGAGAGCACACAAGCTGGGGTGGAGAGGGGCAGAGGGAGAGGGAGAGAGAGAGAATCTCAAACAGGCTCCACACTCAGCACAGAGCTCAGTCCTACAACCCTGAGATCATGACCTGAGCCGAAATCAAGAGTCAGATGCTTAACCAACTGAGCCACCCAGGCACCCCTGTTCATTCACTAATTTAACCAAAAATACGTAGTCAATATCTTCTATATGTCAGGCACATCAATGTCCAAGGTGCCTAAGATCTAAGCAAGGGCCCACTGACCCTGCTATTAGGGATCTCAGGTTTTGTCAGGGAGTAGTTCACAGGTAAGTTTGCTGTGTCATTAGAAGAGCTGTAGCTGGGGCAAGCACAGGGTGTCATGAGAGCATATCTGAGGTCTTCATGACCACAAGGTTCAGGGAGAGCTTCCGGAAGGGGGGGGGGGCCTATTTGTGCACTTAGAGGTTATAATTCCTAACTAGGAGGTCTATTGACCCACTCTGCAGTGAGGAGTCAAGGAAAAAAATCTCTGCATGTTTTCTCTTATCTATACAAGTCATATACACAAAGAGGCAGTTGGCTGTCTTGCTATCATGTTCTTTCATGAGGTAAAAAAGGAAAGAAAATAAGGGAAGAAGGAAGGAGGGAGGCAAAGAGAGAGGAAGGAAGGCAGGCAGGAAGGAAGGAAGGGGAAGAAGGGAGGGCGGGAGAAAAGAAAAGAAAAAAACAGCTCCATCCTCTGGGAGTCTGAGACAGGCATCTTTAACTGAATTGTCAATACAGTAAAGACCTTTTGAACTGTTTGGTTTAACTTAAGTTCAGGCAGTCTGTTCATCTTCCTTATATCTGCTTGTCTCAGATCCTTATCATTTACCTTAGAATCCTGGTAAGGAGAACAAAGGCTATTTATCAAGGCTTTGTTGGAGTCAGGACTTATACCAGGCGAGAGCCTTAAAGATAACAGGTTTAATAGTTATTCTGAGCCACCTTTATTCTCTGCCTACCAAACGCACATTCATCCCTGCGTGAGTTAGACCAACCGCATAGTTAGAGGAAACAGTCCCCCCAAGAGACCACCGCACCTCCGACATCACCTGCAAGTTCAGGAGTGTTCCCAAAACTACCCTTAGGTTTGATCAATTTCTTTTTTTTTTTTTTAAAGATTTTATTTATTTGACAGAGAGAGACACAGCGAGAGAGGGAACACAAGCAGGGGGAGTGGGAGAGGGAGAAGCAGGCTTCCCGCAGAGCAGGGAGCCCGATGCGGGGCTCGATCCCAGGACCCTGGGATCATGACCTGAGCCGAAGGCAGATGCTTAACGACTGAGCCACCCAGGTGCCCCAGGTTTGGTCAATTTCTTAAAGCAACTTACAGAACTCACTGGAAGCTATTATACTCATAATTAAGGTTTTCTGCAAGGAAAAGACTCAAATCAGCCAATGGAAGAGGAGCTCAGGGCAGAATCTGGGGATGTACTAAATGCAGAGCTTCAATCATCCTCTTTCTATGGAGTCAGGACGCATTACCCTCCTGGTATCGATGTCTAACAATACACAGGGAGTATTACCAACCAGGGGAACTCACCTGAGCATCAGTGTCTAGGGTTTTTATTGGGGCTCCATGAAAGAGACATGATTGATTGGTTGGTTGGTTGATCATTCTCATGGTTAATCTCAGTCTCTAGGTTCACTGATGCCCTGCGACCCAAAGCCCCTGACCTCAATCACATCGTTAGACTCTACAATGTGAACCAAAGCCCCCATGCAAATCAAGACACTAGAAACACTGGCAGAGACACTGACAAAGGCCAGACTCTTTGGGGACAAGGTTCAGTTCTTTACAACACAGTCCTTAGCACTCAACTCCCAGGGGCACCCCTCCACGTAAACTCTGCTTTTCTCCTCGGAGTCCCACGGTGCTTCGCCAGTGCCTCTGTTTGCACTGAGTATACTATAAACTCCTCGGGGCTGGAGGCCAGGTCTGAACACTCGCTCTGTGTCCACACTCAACGCCTATACAGTCAAGCACAGACTAGGTGTTTAATATATTTTAGTTGGGTCGAATTTTTCTATTTTATGAGCAAACCCATCTTTGCATGGATCCAAGGAGTTTGGCTCTTTCTGGCTGCTTTCCTTTAGCTCTCTGGCTGAACTTTTACCTTTATTTTAGATGTAATTCTTCCCTTACATCCAAGTGTAGGACATCACACATTTTTTTTTTAAGTTTCTATCAGCCGGTAAAACCCATGGTTGCATTTTAGCTTCCACTAATGGTCACAGAACCTTCTTAAGCCTGAGCAAGTGCCGTGTAGCTTCCTGGGCATGTCGATGATGTCTACGAGAGAAAATTATTTCCAAACCCTGCGAGATACAGAGTCCAAAGCAGCTGTTCCTTGCTTTGTGTTATTTCTTCATGTGGTGACATTATTAAAGATAAGTCAGCAGGAGAATTCAGCCCACTGAGAATCAATCACAGGACTTTGGGGAGAAAATTCCACCAGGGTAGAAACAGAAAATTGCAAGCAAAATGTAAAAAATAGAGAAGTGGCAGGGAAGCTGCTGAGAAATGCACAACTGGATGCACCTGGGTTGTTGGTGGTGGTGGTGTTCTTTTCTGCTGATATATCTGTTTATTGTCATATGTTTGTTGTCAGGTGGGTGGAGCTGCTATGTTCTGAGCATGATCAGTAGGAGGAACGCTCACCCAAAAAGCAATGATTTGCTTGCACTGAGCTTCTAATTATGTACCAGCCGTGGAGTGTCCCTCACATGTCTGGAAGGGTGCACAGATTAGGGGCCAGTCTGCTAGCTGTGCATCCAGGAGGGCTGTTGGCAGAGCATGCAGCCCATCCCCAAATGTGTCAGCGAGCAAGGACTGCGAGCCCATGGTTGCCCAGACTCCTGTCAGGAGAAATCTTTTCTCTACACATTGGGATAGGGCAAGACTCTGAGATGGCAGAATTTCAAACTGACGGCATCTCAAAATAACATTCGGTAATGGCATTCAGAGTGCCCCTGAGTAACCTAACTTCTAATCTTTCCTCAATGGTGAGCTGCTGAGATGATCTGCAGTGTCATTGGCTTGTTCTCTCTCCTGCCAAGAGCCAGAGTCTGATAGAGGAGATTCTTGGGGCTTCTAAAAGGAAAGTAACTCCCACATTGTGTCTGTGACTCAGGCTTTTCTCTTAGCCCCGAACTGGATCAGGTGTTCAATGTTGTACCGATGAGTAGTTTCACCCTGGTTTTGACCTGCTCTGGAAGGTCAACTCTTGAAAGAAATCCTGCCCCACCTGAATTCCAGGTAGTGTGAGCTATGGCAGCCTCAGCACCCAGCCTGCCGTAGAAGGTGATATGATGGGCTCCAAGAATTATAGGCGATCTAACCTCAAAAAACAATCTGAAATTCTATATGGATATATATTGCCATAGATGTAACGGGTGCATTTCAGCTACCCCTGATACAAAATTATAACATAAAAAAAAAATCTTATATAGACAGAAGACAAACTTTCTCCCAAACACTCGTACGTGTGGGTAGATGCATTCAGGGGAGCAGATGCGGAACTTGGTTGCATAGAATTTGAAAGAGAAGATGTGATGGGCCCCAAAGACTGAAACAAAATGAGGACATCCAATGAAATAAAACCCCAGGAAGCGACAGGGTATTTGTTCTTCCTCGAAAGTCTGGTGTCAGATGTAGGCTGAACATCATTTTTGAAAGTGTAAGACTTCATCCGACCTGTAAAAACCCGGAGCAAAGAGAAATGTGGAACTCAGGAAGATGGGGTGTTGTGTGTAATGATTTCAGATCAGGGTTTGTGGGACTCGGCAGAGAGCTCCGCGTATCAGCAGCCTGTTCGTCTACCTGGAGTTGCAGCTTGCTCAGGGGGCTAAAGGCGTGAGGGCGTACATCCTTCAGACACACGACTGTGTCACCACCTGTCTTCACCGAGGATTCCAATCTGCATGTTTCAATGTAAGGGAACACTTTGCAACTCATTCCATGGCTCTCCTCACGGAATGCTGCTGATCCACAAAAGGTTGCTTCATAAGTAGGAGCCACAGATGAGTGGTTAACGAGACAGAATTGAGCTAATACAGCAAATGCGCAGGTAGCATAATCAGATGCATTTCTCTGGCAATAGGGAAGGGGCCGTGTGGACAGACCTGCAGTGAACAAGCTGGCCTCTGGACCACACCAGTGAAGCCCATTCGTCACAGATTCTTTTAGCCAGCCCTTATGTGTGCCATTTTGTAATGTGTAGGTGCGCCTGTTTCACGCTTTCAAGGGCTCCTTACCTCTGGAAGTAAAATACTTCACAGAAAAAGGGAAGATGGGGGCCCTACATTAAAGCAAGCTTGCTTTATCCTTGTGCTGTTTTCAGGAAGAAGGGTGGAACCGTGTGACAAATCACTTCTGTTTGAAATAGTCAGAGCCAAGCATCGAGGAGACTAGATAAGAGAACTTGAATGATCCTATTATAAGGATAACAGCAGCGAGAAGAATCTATGGACAGTGTACATGGGCGCATTCGGTTGATTTAAAGGTGGTCTGGCAGCCTGAGACTCAAATTCTCTGCTTTGGACTGCTTCAATGCAGACCTTTAACATTATTTTAACATAGCTTGATCTGTGTGCCACGGTGAAGTCGACTTGAACAAATCCACGTTAAAAGGAAGGCGCCATCTGTGCACCAAACAGTAACACAAAAACAAGCACTGTGAGGTCCTTGAGAAGTAAGGGTGCAGGGAAGGGGTCCAGACTCAAAAGGAAGAGGTTTTCTGTTTTCCCCATCACCGAGTCCTGGGCCGCGCGGACCCTTTCAGAGCCCACATCTGCTCATTAAGACATTCCCAGCATGCAAGCCCAACACCAGCCCAGAGAGAAGGACCCTTCAAAATGAAAACCCTTTTTTTTTTTTTTAAGGATTTCATTTATTTGACAGAGAGAAACATAGCGAGAGGGAACACAAGCAGGGGGAGTGGGAGAGGGAGAAGCAGGCTTCCCGCAGAGCAGGGAGCCCGATGCGGGGCTGGATCCCAGGACCCTGGGACCATGACCTGAGCCGAAGGCAGACGCTTAACGACTGAGCCACCCAGGCGCCCCCAAAATGAAAACCCTTTAGAAACATACATTTGCAAGGGTAATATTGCCGGACCACAAATTTCTCTCTCAATCCGGTTCTACCCTAATGAGATATACAGCCCTGGCTCGGAGTAATTTTGAATGTGCAAGGGATCTGCTGTCTTGAAATACACTCCTGCCTCAAGCTTTCCTTAGGATAATTTCAGCTACTGGGAGGGGGGAGGAGGGTTGCCTTTATGTACATGCTCATCCAGGGATCTCCTTATAGGAACAGGTCTATTTTAAAGCAAATAGAATTTTCACATGTTCATTTATTTATTTTCTCCATCACATTTATCTCCCCAACATATAATCATGCTGTGAGCTTCACTTTAAAAACAAATATACATTGACCGCTAGGCCTTACATTAGTAGATGCTATTAATTCTCATCTGATGCAGCACTGAGCCAGGGGAGAAACATTTCTTCACACTAGGTACATACCTAAGTTCATTCTGAACATACCATCAAGCACGTGAATAACTTGACCCTGTTGTTCCATTTGACCCTCACTTGCTGTGGAATCAGAGACACATGGCTCATTTTCCTTATTTTAAAAGAAAACTCAGAAATATTTGTTGGGGACATAAAGTTTGATTTTTCAGAGTTCCCAAGGTTTAAATAGTATGAAACCAATTAAACATAAAGACTTAAGGAGTATATTATCTGTGCAGTTTAGATAGATAGATGAATTAATATCTGCATGTCCACCAGTTATATGCCACAGAGTCAATTTCTAAATACTTTTTACAAGTAATAAGACTTTACAAAAGCTTGGTCAGTAGTAAGCCATTAGTCCTTTGACCACCTACTGACTACCGACTACCGATCACCTTGAATAGTTTTTGCAAACTTAGAGCTTGAGGTTGTTGCTTTAATCACAAGGCATTAGGATCCCCTCAGGAAATATTCCAGCTCCAGTACACTTCAAAAACCAAAACTAAAAACAGAAAATACATATTTTCTGTCATATGTAACCCCACCTTATAAGTTTTGGGTGCAAATTATTCAGGGACACATTCAGGAATTGCTGAGCCAATTAAGGAAGGTTGCCTTTGTTGCTTCTAGAAGTACCTTGAGACCCTCAAATTTATGCAGACCAATTTGAAAAAACAATGGCTCCAGGGAGTGCTTTCAGGCTGTGCAGAGGTCACCTGATGGCGTAGATGGTTATTCAGCATAGAAAAAGATGGATGGATGGATGGATGGATGGATGGATGGATGGATGGATGGAT
>NW_023270387.1:21682909-21847879 GCF_011800145.1 Mirounga leonina | reverse complement strand
GATGGATGGATGGATGGATGGATGGATGGATGGATGGATGGATGGATGAATGGATGGAGAGAGAAAGAGAGAGAGAGATTTAATAAATAATGAGCACACTTCCTGAAAAAGCTGTACCCTGACTTAATTCATTGAGCTCCACATTTCTCTAGCCCCCTCACTCCCCTCCTAGAACATTATTTTGGGGAGAGTAATCTTGCACCAGTGAATAGATGGGATAGTGGCGATCTCAAAATTAAGCTTACCTGATAGCTATCAGATAATACCTTACACCAGGTATCTGATACTTACCCAGCAAACCTAAAGTAAATATCACTGTCCATGTTTTACAGATGTAGACAGAATGTGTGACCCATACAGAATAAACAATTTGCTTAAGACCAGAGAGCTAGTAAGTAGCAGTGCCAGGATTCAGCCCCAATTTTGCATGATCCACAATCCCAAGCTCTTCATTCCTGTGCCGAAGCTTAGCATCTCTACAGTCTGCGTGATTTTAATACCCAGATTTCAATTAATATTTTAATACCTATGGAAAGATATATGTGGATGTGCTCTTTGGCTATAAAGCAGCATTCCACTAGTTATAATGTGATCTTTCTTCTGATGGTTCTAATGAAGGACCGTCTAATGACAAAATGGATGGAGGCTTCAGAATCCAGGCATGGGTGACATAAACAATAATACCACTTCTTGGCACAGGGAGATGAACTGTTTTGGAAGAAATCATTTCAAGAGCTCTCACACTTCAGCTGCTATGCTAAGTTAGTTTTGCATCCAGGCATTTAGACGATGAATGCGTCTGGCACCAATACCTTTCTAAATGCCTGCCTGTCCAATCCCTGCCTCACTGGCTCTTAACAGCAGCACTAAAATCGAAACACTAAGCGGTGACTGTCACCGAGCCACCTGTAGAATCCAGCGATGCAAAAGGATAAGTCCCTCATTTAATTGTAAATGTGAGCTCCTTGCAGTCCAATTCAGAGGGCCGTCACTTAGAAATGTTAATGCTATTTATTGCAGCATGCATGGGATAATGGCATTTCTCAACATCTGTTTTCATTTAAAATTTCTAAGTTGCCTTTGTGTTCTATTCTGCGGGCGCCACTTGGTAATGATGCTGTTCATACCTACGAAGCAGGAGGATGGCAAGTGGGAACCCAAACAAAATATTATTAATGAATATTTGCAGCTGCTGGTGGGACTTGGTGAGTAGCTGTCAGCATCGATGACAGAATTCATCTTGTAAAATGCACCTATGATAAATACCAACTAGGAGTGATTAGCAAAGGTTGTTCATTCATGAATGACTTGCAAGCAAACCAGCAATTTGATTGCCATCAGTAACGGGATGTATTTTTTTGTTTTTTTGTGGGTTTTTTTTTGCGAGGCGACCAGAGGCTTAAGATCATAACATGGCCACCATGGCCACACTCTTGGCTTTCTCTTTGTACCTTGAGAGGTTGAGTCTGGAAGAAGAAAATAAAAGAAGTGTCTGGGTGTTTAGGAAATGAACTGTGGCGAGACCGTGCACATACGTCAAGGCTCAGGTCAAAACTCGTTTCTTCCCAGCAGCCTTTTCAGCAACTTCAACCTTCTGGAACCTTCCGAACAAGTTCCCACTGCACTCATCTGACTGTTCCATTCATTTAGCATCGAATCATTGTTTGCCTTTTTATGGTGAAGCCTTTCACTTGTGCATTTCTTATCTTCCTATATATACTGCAGGTTCTTAAGGTTCTCTTACCTCTTTCCTGCCATTGTCTTGACCCACCGTAGCCCTCACCCTTAGTCCCTGGCACCTAGCATCCTCATTAAATATTTCTTAAATGAACAGCTATGTGAATAAACACATGAACAAGTAGTCTTTCCAAGCCAAGCTGACCTGCAAGCCAAGGATTTTTTTTAAAGATTTTATTTTTAAGTAATCTCTATACCCAACATGGAGCTCAACGAACTCACGAGATCAAGAGTTGCATGCTCTATTGACTGAGCCAGACAGGTGCCCCTACCAGCCACGGATTTTTTTTTTTTTTAATTTGACAGAGACACAGCGAGAGAGGGAACACAAGCGGGGGAGTGGGAGAGGGAGAAGCAGGCTTCCTGCTGAGCAGGGAGCCCGATGTGGGGCTCGAACCCAGGACCCTGGGATCATGACCTGAGCCGAAAGCAGACGCTTAACGACTGAGCCACCCAGGCACCCCCCAGCCAAGGATTTTAAGTAAATCCAGGAAAGGCAAGAAAGTGGTTTGACAGCTAGGGAATATAGTCAATAATACCATAATAATGTTGTTAGTGACAGGTGATGACTATACCTATGGTGGTGAGTGTAATGTGTAGGATTGTTGAATCACTGTGTTGTATACCTGGAACGAACATAACATTCTATGTCAACTGTACTTTCATAATAATTTTTTTAAGTAGTTTGAACCATGAAGCCCTTGAAATCACACCTGGAAGGCAAATAGCTTACCTCTGACCTTTATTTTAATGCTTATAGAATCTAGGGGGTGACTCTTCGTCAAAAAGATTGACCAAGATCTTTTTAATCACCCAGGAGTGATTAACAAAGGCTATTAATTCATGAATGACTTACACACAAATTGATTTCTTTTCACATCCATTTCTACATCTTGAGACTTTTACTCTATGTCTTTTCTAGGGTGGAAGAAAATTCTCTTAGCTTGCCATTAACGCCCCATGACACATCCCATAGTCCTAGCTCAGATTTTTAGCCCCAACTGATCTGGACAGGTCCGTGGTTACTCAGAGTCCCCTCCTGCTTCCATCCTACTAGGTGACTTTTCAGGATAGAGGAGACCTCAGAGCCTTCACCAAAACCATGGGAGTCTCCATACAAGCGGGCCTGGAAGTGACAGGAAGTCACCACTCCTGGGGACACCCTCAACCAAAGGGAGACAGGAGCAGGTGGGGAACCCCTCCAGCCTCCTTTCCTTTGGGGACAAATCTGGGAGGCATTTCTTTTTTTTTTTTTTTTTTACTTTTTTATTGTTATGTTAATCACCACACATTACATCATTCGTTTTTGAGGTAGTGTTCCATGATTCATTGTTTGCATGTAACACCCAGTGCTCCATGCAGAACGTGCCCTCTTTAATACCCATCACCAGGCTAACCCATCCTCCCACCCCCCTCCCCTCTAGAACCCTCAGTTTGTTTTTCAGAGTCCATCGTCTCTCATGGTTCATCTCCCCCTCCGATTTCCCCTCTTCATTCTTCCCCTCCTGCTATCTTCTTCTTCTTCTTCTTTTTTTTTTAACATATATTGCATTATTTGTTTCAGAGGTACAGATCTGAGATTCAACAGTCTTGCACAATTCACAGCGCTCACCATAGCACATAACCTCCCCAATGTCTATCACCCAGCCACCCCATCCCTCCCACCCCCCACCATTCCAGCAACCCTCAGTTTGTTTCCTGAGATTAAGAATTCCTCATATCAGTGAGGTCATATGATACATGTCTTTCTCTGATTGACTTATTTCGCTCAGCATAACATCCTCTAGTTCCATCCACGTCGTTGCAAATGGCAAGATCTCATTCCTTTTGATGGCTGCATAATATTCCATTGTATATATATATATATACCACCTCTTCTTTATCCATTCATCTGTCGATGGACATCTTGGGTCTTTCTGGGAGGCATTTCTTAGGAGGTCCCAGATCAGCACTCATGGTAGTAGCCTCAGTAATGTGCTCTCCTACTGACTTTCCTCTTCCCTATCTCATGTTACCGCTCCTCAATACCTGCTCCAGGGATGCCCTCCTGGTCAACTACCTACACTCAAGCCCTGGTCGCAGACGCTGCTTCCAGGGGAAACAAACTACTCAGTGCGGCTCAGCTCTGACCTTAAATGAAAAAAAAAAGAAAGAAAGAAATATAAATTAATTAATTAAAAGTCCCAGAACCTAAACATCCCCTGGAGGATGCCCTTCAAAGTCACCACCTTTAAAAGCTATGCACTCATTCCACAAAATGCCATTGGCCTAGGCATTCCTGAGAGTACTGGCAGAGGCTCTTTATGGGGCTGGGCAAGGGTGAAGCCCTGAGGCACCTAGGATGCTGGATGTAAGTGCAGATCCGGGGTGCTCAGGGGTGGCGGGGAGCTCTCCTTAGGTGTTCTCGTGCCTCCCCTTGTCCTTGCTATTTACAAAGCACCTTAGACAACTGCTCTTAGAATCTCATTTTATTTTAAACTGTTGCACTCTAAGAAATCCAGAGCCTTTATGCAATGACTTCCAAGATGCCTTTGTAGTAGAGAGCAAGTGCACATGCGGGGACAGGAGTCCCAGAGGCCAGAGGCCAGAAGAGCTGCCTTTTGGAAGTGCCCTCCACTTACTAACTATGCAGCCTCAGTCATGCCACCAATTCCAGATGGGAAAACTATGTCCAATCAATAGGGTGGGTATATGGATTGACCAGGAGCCTATAAGGTAAAGCACTCATAGACTGTAAGTAGTAAACCAGGATACATGGTAAAGCACTGGATGAGTTACTCATTTTTAAAAATGCCATCATTTCATGAATGTTTACCATGTGTTATGCACTGTACTAAATACTTTGCATACTTTATTCCACTCAATGCCCATAATAATCCTCTACGGTAAGTAATAGTATCCCCATTTTACAGATGAGAAACTAAATCAGAGAAACCGCCACCCCCCCGCCAAGGTGACATGTCAGCTGAGATTGGACCCACATCAGTCTGATTCTAAAGTCCAGTGCTCTTAACATTATGTCATTTGTTGGAATTTTATCCAGGGAAGACCATATGACAAGGTGGTAGCAGCTCCTCTTTTGGAGTAGGTCAGGTACAGGCAGGAAGAAAATTGCTCTCTCCCACCTGTGACTTGACGCTCTCCTTCCCACACCTGGCACCCCTTTACCTTATACAGACGCAAGTCAAAGAAAATAGCATGCACCAGAAGTCATGCATCCTCTCTAGAGCAATCACTTGAGATGTGCCTTCCTATTCAATGGTGGAGGCTATGCCCTTACAGTTTCAGAAATCTTTTACCATTATTTTAAAAACTGGTTCAAATGAATATCCTCTAAAGTACATTACTATTTACCTCACCCCCAGAAGAGACACCATTACCTTTAAGACAGTCCAGACTGGGGGCACCTGGGAGGTTCAGTCAGTTAAGCATCTGACTCTTGATTTCTGCTCAAGTTATGATCTTAGGGTCCTGAGATCAACGCCCCCCCTCAGCCCCTCGCCCCACTCACATGCCCTCTCTCTCTGTCCTCAAAATAAATAAATAAATCTTTAAAAAAAAGCAGCCCAGACTGTTCAAGGCGAGAAGTTTAATGAAGCAACTGAATCTGGGAAGACTTTCAATGGACTGTTTCCTCAAATCAGTTCTTAATATTTGGGAGCACAGAGAGGTGGGTGGCATTTGGTTCTTCTCTATTGTTTATCTAAACACTGTACCAAGCAGTAAAACAGGAAAATCCAAACTAAGCCAAAGGCATCTTGGGTGGTGAGCACCCCAAGAGGGACTAAAGAAAGCCCTTATATTCCTACGATCATCCTAACAGACTGGGAAAGGAGGGTGGTCCCTGCTTCTGCCACTTTGTTTCAACATAGCCACAAAGAAGCTGCGGCAGAAACTCTCTCTTCCTGGGTCAGAAATGAAATGTCCTCATGCAAACATAGTGTTTTGGGGGGAAGCACCTTAGGCATGATGATAGATATCTGTTTGTTGCCTGCCTGTCTTAGAGCTACATTCCTAGAGGCAAGTAACAATGGTAGCATCAGGTTGAAACCCAACAGGCCCCCCGGCTTTCGGCAGAGCAGAACACGTACCTTTGGAAGAGAGCCAGCATCTGCATTGAGTGATGTCTCCTGACACCTCAAACAGATATTTCCCAGAACATCCGAATCCTGGAAGTTCAAAGCAGAAATAACGTTTGAAAAAATTGGAGGAGATTCAGAGAAGAGAAAGAATGATGATCCAAAGGCCTGAGAGACAAAAGGACCCATTTCATGAATAGCCATCAAAGAATCTTATGATTGGTTACATGGTAATGTGGGGGCAGGGGTCAAGTAAGTCAGTAATCATAGCAAGGAAAGAGTGATACCTCTAGGACTAATGCTGCATTCATTCACCATCCATTCCTTCTGTGCACAGTTACTGAGCATCTCCATTGTGCCCAGGCACACAGGTTAGGGGTTGGGGATATAAGGGTCATCAAACTCAGGTAGAGTCCCCACCTCGTGGCACTCACTATCTAGCAAGAGAAACCCATGTTAATGGAAGGATCCCACAAATAGAAGTTCACTTGCAAGGCTGCTAAGTACTGGGAGGAAGAGACATCCAGAGCTATGGATGAATATAATGGGTGTGTGTCTATTCAAGAAAGACTTCTCTGAAGAGGGGAGATCTGAAGGATGACTAGGAGTTAACCAGCTCTAGGGAGGGGACAACACTCAAAAAAATCTGCAGGAGGGGAATGACTAGTAAAGAAGATAAAGAACAGAAAAGACCTTGGGAGGGAGGAGGAAGAGCAAGAGGCAAATCCACCTCGAATGTGGAGGGGACCACTGGAGTCCACCCCACCATTCTCCTTGTGGTTTCCGGCACTGATGAACTGGACAGAGAAAGACTGGCAGGCTAAGACCCCAAAATGTACCTGTCAGGCTGAACCCAGTTAGGGAGAACCCAGAAGGAAGATTCTTTTTCATATGCTATTTCCCAAGAGGAGTCCAAAGTCCACCATTGGAGAGAGGAAGAGAAACTGATGACCCATGTCAACTCAGTGATCTTGGGCAAGGTCTTAATCTCTCTGTGGCCCAGTTTTTTAATCTGTAAAATGGGGATGGTAAGAGTACCTACATCTTTGAGTTATTGTGGGGATTAAATGTGTAACTCTATGTGGTGTGCTTAGTCAGGGGAATTCAAGGGAGCCAGTGAACTTGGATGGGGGAAAAAGTTGCTTCTATTTTCACTCACTTCTAACAGAAATTTACTATGCCTTTAACAAGTATAGACAAAAGTCACAGTAGTAACCGCAGTTACCTGTGACATTATCATGGATTAAAACCTCAGATATTTTCATGACACATGACTGTTTTTGCAGAATCTCAAAATATCATTTATGCTTACTACTGCTTGAAATTACAGTAGATATTAAGCCTTTACTAGATCTCATTGTATTGATAAAGAAGCACATACCTTACCACACATTTGTTTTCTAATATTTTCATCATCGTACTTCAACGTAATTGCTTTTTTTTGTAATCCTGTATATTTTGTCTTATATTTGAAAACGTTATTCCGAGAAGGTATCCACAGTGTCACCAGTCCGCCAAACGTTTAAGAATTCCTGTTCTGGGTCAAGTGTTCAGCTCCTAAGCATAATTTTGAGGGGATTTCATCCTCAAGAGCCCCATCGTTATTTTCCAACCTAGAGTCACAGTGTACGTAGCCACTGGATGGCAGAAAGCAGACTAGACTCAGAGTCAGAAGGCCCATATTTAGACCTGGACACTCCCTGTGGCTACATGTGTGACTTTGGGTGACTTATTGACCCTCTCTGAATGTAAGTGTCTTCGTATCAAACCTTAGGTAATATAATATCTGTCTCACAGAGTTGTCATGAGTATGAAATGAGGGTATTTCTGTGAAAGCACTTGGCGTAGGTAGGCCCTCCATAAACATTCTTTGAATCTGATTCAAGGCTTCGGGCTTTTCAGGGCATTTGCATATGCAGACATCAGCTTGTAAGATGAGAATGCTTTTCTATCTCCCTCCTGTGGGGACTGGGGACCCCCTGGGACGCTTGGGGATGGCTCTGACAGCTAGGTGCCAAGAGGAAGCCTGTGCTTCCATTTCCAGCCCTGTCCCCATGGGCGAACCACGCTGAGCCAAGGAGTTCACAAAGATCAGCATGAAAAGGGAAAACAATTTGTTCAGGGACCCTAGAGTCAGACACTCAGCATGCCAGGCTTGTGGGGGTTTTTCAGCTTTAATCAGCATCAACTCGATCTTATTCTGAGGGATGCTAACGAGTCCAGAATATCTACAGGTAGCTCTGGCCAAACACCCTGGCTCCCCACCTGGTCCCTTCCCATTCCTCCCTGCCGTCCAGAAGGCCACTTGGCACCGGGGTGTCCGGACTGCTATTCTAGACTCAGCTGTTAGCATCCTCCTCCATGGCTTCAGCTGGGGACAGCATGGCAACAGAAATTCTGTTTTCCCTTTCAGGCTTGTCAGGTAGGTTGGGTTTTGTTTTTTTTTTTTTTTCTCTCTCTCTCTCTCTTTTTTTTTTTTTTTTTTTTTTGTTGAGTTCCATTTTTCTGAAAAATAATTTATCGTGACTGAAAAGACAGCAGACAGAGAACCCTGGAGACTGATTTGCCTCCCCATTTATCCAAGGCACGGGCCTGGTGCTAGCAATGACAAAGCGTGTTCCCCATAGCAGGGACCCACCAATGAGACCAGCCAGGCTCTGGAGTTAAATAGCTTCTGTTCTCTGAGGAGCTCAAAACACTTTAGAAACATGAGCTCCTTTGGGGTCCATTCTGACCTGGATTCAATGTGCCCCAGCATCCTCCCAGGACACAGCTGTCTAAGACAGCCTGCGTTCCTGCTGAGGCCATTCTGTCTGCCTAGAGTCAGAAAAATGGAGGCATAAAGCCCAAGGCCGATGAGCCTGTGATGAAAAGCAAGTGCCCTGGAGGTTAGATGAGCGACTTTCAATTGGCGCCCCATGGCCTCCAGCCTTTGGTTTGGGCCTAGGCTGAAGCATAACGCTTTCTTTTCAGAAGATCAAAATAAATCATGAATATGAAAGCACCTAGCACAATGAGTTGCCAATAGTAGATACTCAATAAATGTTAGTTGAATCCAAACTGTTTAGAGTGGTGTGGGCCAAAGAGTTCAGTGCTTGCTGTGTTGCTGAGGACAGACAGCTTTGTCCCCTACATCCATCCCCCATTTTTCTCTCTCTGCGTTGTCTCTAGTGAACACTGGCGACATGTGGCAGGTTTGGAGAGGGCCACAGAGCCCTTGACATTCTTCCCATTGAGAGGTGCGATCACTGGATCCATGGAGTCTGGCTGGGACCTCTGACTGCCCTGACCTCTAAGAAATGGTGGATGTAATGCTCTGTATTTCCTGGCCCAACCGTTAAGAGACTGTTTCTGTGAACACTCTCTCCAGAAGCCCTGTTCTGAAGAAGTCCAAGTCAGCCACCTGCAGAGGCTGTGGAGAAAGAGCCATGCCGCCCAGCCCCCAGCTCTTTCAGCCAGCCCAACCCAGGCCCCAGGTACATGAGTGAAGCGAGCTGGGCCCCTCCACTTGGACCAGCTGAATAACTCTATGGAGCAAAAGATCCACTTGACCAAGCCCTCCCTGTCTGAATTCCTGACTCATGAATCATGAGCTATAACAAAGTGGTGGGGATTTTAAGTCAGTTTGTTGTACAACAATAAAAACCTCAGTGCTGCATGAGTTACAAAATCAGCCGGAATCAGACCACTTTCCTTAAGGAGACATATATTAAAATTAGATTAAAACAGGAACAGGGTAAAGTGTCTAAGGGCAGGAGCCCCTGGACTTTGTGACCTGTGCCTGGCTTGTAGCTGGGGTCCCTGCAGTTAGGGAAAGAAAAGGTCCCAAAGCAGCAGCTGTGTCTCCTCTCCCTTCTCCTTCCCACGAAACAAGAATAGTCATTGTTGTTATGTTTTCGAACCTGCTCCTTGACCAGGCCACGTGCTTTATATAATAGTAATGCCATTAGCCAACACTCAGGTGGCCTTCCCCATGTGTCAGGCAACATTCTGATCCTTCACATATATTAGCCGCGGATTCCTGATAACAATCCCACAGGGGGACTATTATTATCACCCCCATTTTACACTTGAGAAAACTGAGGAACAGAGAAGTCAAGAGTCTTGTCCAAGGTTATAGATCTAGAGGTACCTTATAATATTTAATTCCCCCATTAACTCTCTATATTACTTTCCTATTGTTGCTATAACAAATTACCAGAAACTTAGTGGCTTGAATGAAACAACACAAATTTATTATCTTATGGTTCTAGAGGTCAGAAGCCTAAAATGTGTTTCACTGGGCTCAATACAAGGTGCTGGCAGGAAGGTGATCCTTCTGGAGGCCCTAGCAGAGAATTAGGTTTCTTGCCTTTTCCAGCTTCTAGGGGCTGTCCACGTCAATGGACATGGTATGTGGCTTGGTATGTGGCTCCCCAACTTCACCTTCAAAGCCAACATTGAATGACCAGTCAAGACTTTCTCAATGCTGCACCATTCTTGAAAGAACTCTCCTGCCTTCCCCTTTCACTTATAAAGACCCTGGTGATTACATTGGGCCATCTGGATAACACAGGGTAATCTCCCCATCCAGTTGATTAACAACCTTCATTCCATCTGCAACCTTAACCCCCTCCTTGCCCTGTAACATAACATAGTCACATGGTCTGGGAATTAAGATACAAACATCTTTTGGGGGGGGCGGCATTATTCTGCCTACCATCCCCTATAAGAATATCTCCCCTGTTATAAATGCGGGAGCTGAGGATCATGGTAGTTGAAGAATTTTCCCAAGATCACACACACAAAAATGCCATTTCACCTGAAAACTGTAGGGTCTCTGGCTAAAAAACATTCTGGAAAATGGGCAGATAAGCCCTTCCCAGAGGCAGGGATGTTGTTTGGGAGTCAACTAAAAAGATCACTATGCCTTTCCACCAACTCATGGAAATAGAATTTTCTTTCAGCTTTATAGTGGTGAGAAGCATGATTGGGGGTTTTCCCCCTACCAGCTTGTCCAGCCCTAACAAAAGAAAGAGAAGCCTTGTCTGGGAAAACCCCTCTGAGATTGCTTGCTTATCTGTCCCCAAGAATTGAAGAAACAACATTTCTCATATCCAGTAAAGCCTTCTGATAATGAACTCTGCGATAAGGAGCCTCCATTCATAGTGAAGCCACAGATCGTTGTAGTGCATCAACCCTTCCAGTCCCAAGAGAGATAAAGAGGCGATGTTTTGGAGTTCTTTCAAAACATTTTATGTGCCCATGGTATCACAGAACCAAAAAGCTCAAAATATGCCCCACACTGTACTTCGCGAGCCCTGCCCCAAACGCAAGGCTTTGCTCTCGCCAAGCTGCTCTGCTCATGCTCCTCATAAAATGGCGGCCATTCACCGAGCACTAGCAGCAAGCCAGGTACTTGAGATGTAGGTGGGTGTTAACCTGTCTTACCCTTAGTTTCCACATCTGAAAAATGGGGATAAGTAAGCTGTCCACAGCCAATAAGTGGCAAAGGTAGGGTTTGAACCCAGGTCTGTTTGGCCGGGGCCACTTTCCATTCTGCCTCTAACCTGTGTGCTCTGCCTGCTCGTTACTTGTCCTTCCAGAGGGCTCTCCCCACATCTGTCATCTCTCAGAACTCCTGGCCCTTCTACCACTGCCCCAACTTTGCTCCCTGCTTTAACCAAAATCCTATACCTCTTACAATGTGGTAGCCCATACCTATGGGTCTTTATTCATCTGTATCCCTGGGTTTTACTCATTTTCCCAGCACACATTGGGAGCTCCTCTAGGACAGAATACATACCTTACACAGTATCTCACTTGAGATCATCATGGAACCCATCATAGGATTCGCTGCAGTTGTTTGGTAAGTATCCCTGACCTGCCGATCGACTGACTTTGTCTTCAGAACGTCTTCATTATTAGTTTAAAGAGGCTTACTATAAAGTTGCAGTCAAAAAAATTAAGAAGCACATCTTGCATCCATGGCCAGCTTATTGTTGGGTTTAACACGTAGCTCACGTATCTCATATCCCAACTCCGGCTGTGACTTTCACTCTACCCCTCGGGCTAGCTGTCTTCTTTTTTCTTAAAGGTAATTACCACACGGCTAAAATGGGACAGGGATTGTTGTATGTTTTGTTCATTGGTGTATCCAGAACAGTGCCTGGCCCATGGGAAGAGCTCTAAAAATATTGTTAGATGCATGAAAATTGTTGAAAATATTTTGAATACAAATTCCAGATGAGTACTTCAATTAGTTATTAATCAGACAGTTAACTTAATTATCCCTGATCAGATGGAATCCAGGTGTTCTGGACTCCAAGCAAGTGCAGAGTCCAACTCTGAGTGTTTGGAGTGGGGTCTAAGTAATGATATTCTTAATACCCTTCCTGGATAATTGTGATATGCTCTAAAGTTTAAGAATAATTGCTTATTAGCGGATCGTTCGTTGTGGGTTCTGAGCCTGGCAAAGGGCTGTAAGTCACACTGATCACTTGTCTGCAGGGAAAATCCTTCTGACAGGTTTGGCCAAACTGACTCTGACGCTTTTGCCCTTATGCTCAGAGAAGCATCCAGAGGACTGCAGCCTCCGGGCAGTCTCCCAGAGTTGGACTGGAATCCCACCCAAAAGGCTTGGTACTGTTGGAGCTGCAAGAGGAGCTCCCATGAAGAGCTCTTAAATGGGGCAGCTGCACATGTCTAATTGGGAGGCTGTGTGGAAGAACCATCTATCAATTCTGCCAGTGACAAATGGCAGGAAGGAGCAGCCTCCCACACAATGGGCCTGCCCACTCTTGCTCGTCCACACCTCATCATGCCTGAGAAATTAATAGTCACGTTGCTTTGTCTTGACAAGCAGGGTGGAGCAACGTCAAGTAGTTGCTTCTTCATTCTTTGTCCTCTTGCTGCATGTGGCCTGAGGGGCACATGGGGCTGGACCTGTACGCGGGAAGCTCTCGGCATGTGAAAGCTCCCAGGTTTGCTCGCCGCCCATCTCTTGATGGGATCTCTTGGAGGCCCTGCCTCTCTCTCCCCATCCTTCCTCTTCTTGCACCGGGCTGGTGGGAGTCCAGACACCTAAAGATGCTCACACTTCTTCACCAGGAACTGGGCCATCTTCCTGCTCATTTTCCTGGGCCCGCCAAGGAGGTTCAGTTCAACAAAAAGTATTGAGGGTTCACCATGGACCAGGCTCTGGGCCAGGGTAGGGATGTAGGGACACATTCCCGGCCATGGGGGTAGGAGTGGCGGGGGGGGAATTCACCTTCCCATAAATGTCTCATCATATCTAAGGAAGTGGAATGGCTGTAAAATCCCAGCAGAATTTGGGAACCAGAGGCCAAGGGTTGGACCCCAGGTTGAGGCCGACCTGAAATCAACAAATGCAATGACTTTGTGAAGTCTATACAAGGTGGGTTGGGGGGGGACGTCCTGCCAGTCACCAAGGACTTGTTTCTCTGTAGTAATTCCTAAGCTTCCAGATAAGTCTAGAGAAACACACACACACACACACACACACTTCAATTTCTACTTTACGCAACACACAACACACGTAGTAAAGCAGGGTGGTTCATATTTTATTGATCCCTATAGCATTCTAGGTGCTTTGTATACGTGCTTTTATTTAATATATGCAACAACTCTGCAAGACAGATGTCACCATAATTAAGTGAGGAAACTGAGACTCAGAGAGGTTGGGGAATTGGCCTGGAGCCACACAGCCAGTAAATGGCAGAGGCACGATTCAAGTGTCCTCTGCTTTACTCCGAAGCCGGTAAAGGTCATCATAGTCTGCCATACTGCCTCTCCCTAAAAACACTTACTTTGTTCACCGTTCACTCTTCCTAAGTCCTGTTTGGCCTTTCTAATGAGTCAGAAGCAACTGCAAAGAGCTGGCCTGTAATCTGCGCCTTTCCTTCCTACTGGAGCCACCCCCTGACTTCCCCAACTGGGAAAACACACTTCGTCTGGCACCTAGCCGCCTGAGCCGTGCCCCCGTCCCCGCCCCCGCCCCCTCCCAGCTGTGCAGTGTGTCCAGCCTTGACGTTGAGACTTGCCTCACAAGCTGATCTTTGACGGATACTCTTGCCCACCTGAGACAGAGCCGCTGTGCCACCGTCTGTGAGTCTCCACATCCTCGAAATGTTCCTGATAGTCTCCTCAAGATTGATCCACACTGGTGGAGAGCACAGTGCCTTAATCAGCTTGAGCTCTTTCGAGGCCCTCCTCCCGCTGAAGGTAGTGATTAGAAAGCTGACTGGCTCACCAGAGGCTCTTGTGAAGGGAACCGTCCCGGAGCCAAGCAGAAGGGGCACCAAGACCCAGAATCTGCACCCTTGGATTGTTGCTGGTGAACAAGTCAGAGCTTCTCCCCTCTGGGTGACCAGTGGGTCAACATAGTGATCCCCTCAGCCCTCAGATCAGGGTGGAGCTGGGGCAACCAGTGCCCCAGAGAGTTAAATCCAGGTATGAGTCCATCACCTGCTACTCCATGTGCCATAGCAATATTATTTTCTGTGGGTGTCAAGACGTGAACAAGTTTGGGGAGCTCCGAACACAGAGCTCCATGTAGCTTTCGGATCCCTCTGAGACCTGACATTTGACGTTGGATCTGTTTGCACTTCTGCATGTCATTTCACGAGTGCCATTTTGTTGTCTCTTGGACTAGAAGGCATGAAAAGGCAAGGCCACTCCTCCTGGTTTGGGGATTGGGTGGTAACTAATGCAAGGGTTCCATCAGTAGGGCAGTCTTGGTGATGTGGACGCCTGATTGGTCAGAGGAGTGGGCAGAGTTGGCCCATTCCTCCCTCTGGCCCTTCCATTGAGTGAACCAGCAAGCAGCATGGCTACCCCATCCTCTTCTGCCTCTGGAGACCAGGAGGCAGAAAGAAGGCCTTCATCACCTGCCATCCTTGGCTAGCAATGTCATCTAAGTCGCCATCAGCTTTTGCTCACTGGCTCCGACATTGCCACCGCCCTCAGCGTGCCGCATCCTCTCTCCTTGGAAACCCGTTGTGACTCAGGCAAATCCTCATTTCCTACGTTTTCAAGTTGCCAGATGCAGCAGTAAACATATTGAACATAGTGTGACTTGTTGATTTCCTCTACCTCCTCTGGTCTCAGACGGGCTGATTTATACACTTGGTTCTTTGGCTATGTATCTATGGTCCAGACATTTATATTTTTTCTCTTTCTTGTTAATGTGAATAAAGTTGGCTTTTTCCTGTTTTGTCTTTTTCCCCTGCACCCCCACAGCTACATGCTCCTACATTAGCCCTGTTTTTAATGCAGCAGGTTCTCCCTTTCATCAAGTAACATGTTCCCTATAACTACTTTTGATTGTGCCCAGTATATTTGCATTTGTTTAATGAGGCTCTGCTCAGCTGCTCCTCTTGGGTGCTCAGCTTATGATTAGAAGGAATGTCATGCTCGTGCCATTTCCAGGTTCCTTTTCAATAAATCAGTTATTTCTCTTCTCTGAGTTTGTTTCCTGGACAATTACTGATTGTGGTGAGCCTCCCACAGCTCCTAGAGTGGCTTCAGTCAATCCCAACCTGGAGAGCAAGACTTGGAGCAAAGAAGAGCTGTAGATTTTGCTTTCATGTAGCCACTGACCTCCCAGCTTGGGCGGGTGAGGGTGAAAGGGAGAAGATGGATGAGCATCCCTGAAACTCTGTATGTGAGCACTTGGCAGATCCCTGGTTTAGAGATTTGTACCTGGGTCTGACCTTAACATTCAGCATTGGGAATTATAAATAAAACTGTGCCAGGACTTTCTTTTTCCATAGTGGGTCTCTAACTTTACAATTCTAAGCAGTTCTAACACAATTAATTCAGAACTGAGGCAAAGAACCCAGAGCCCAGAGAGAGAAAACCTGCCATCAGCCCACTCCTAAAGATAGGGGCCATTATAATAACATTGGCTTGTCAAACAATGGATTCCTCACTCAACCTCAGAAAACAGTAAACTCAAAAAGAAGTCTTCCCCAAGAGAAGAAAAACAATTTGCCTATTGTCTGTGCAATTTTAGGATAATTGAGCTGACATGCATTTGAATGATAATGAATAAATACTATTCTTATTTGTTATTTACCTACTTTCTCATTTTAACACATAGCACTAGTGATAATTACCAAAGTCTGTATTTATAGAAAACTGACTCTTTCTTAAGAATCCAATGGGGCAATTATCTCCATACTGTATGTGCTGTTTTTCTGTAAATGTTGAAAATTCAGTAATTATCACTAGAACTCACTGTGGCGTTTTGAATACAGATACATAATAAGGAAGGAGGTCACTTTTTCATTAATATTCAAAACACACACTAATTCTCCCTTTTCTTTGGTGGATGAGCTCAGCTTTAGGTTTTGTAAGAACTTTACATGAGCCAGTTAAAAACTCTGCTATCCTGTGGCTTTTGTTTATTGAGAGTTGATAAGAGCTGTATCAAAGGGGAAGTAGAACAAGAAATATATCTTATAATAAAAATAATAGCTCACATTTATTGAATACTTATGTGTCAGGTATTGTGTGATTTCAGAAATTGTCCTCTTCATTTCTTTGATGTCTTTACAAAAAATAGGCACTATCCTTCCCCCATGTTACAGAGAAGTAGACTGGGGATTCAGAGAAGTTAGTAACGTGCCTGAGGTCACACAGTTATGGGAGTGAGAGCCAACAACAGAAGCAGGGTCTGTCTGGTTCCACAGCCTTGTCCCTTCCATGGGAATCTAGAATACACCCAAGTCATCTCAGTGGCTGAGCTGGAAGCTTGATGTACCCAGACTTGACTCAGTTGGGAGCTATAGTTGCTAAGGGTTCTTATGGAAATGAACTCATAAGGGCTACTTGCTCCTTATGGTCCTAGAGAATGATGAAAGTGTCCAGAGACTTGCGTTGTCTATTTCGAGTAAGCCAACACGGTGAGAGTAGACTTCCCTTTTCATAAGGCTTTGGAGCCCAAAGAATGGGTCAACAGGTGTAGGTGCTTCCGTGTCACTGATTAGTCCTCTGGATTTAGGGTAAAATTGCAGGAAAGTGACCTCAAAGAATCCACTCTTTTGTTTGGGCTTTGGCTTTGTTTTAGCACTTTGTAGATTCTGAATATTAAGCTCTAAGTTAGGGACCTGTTCACTCACTCATGATTGAGACCTCTTTGCTTGAAGTTCATCATCTATGTAAACCTTAGTACCAATTATCTGTCCTTATGGGTCCTAATGGCAAAAGGGTTAATGGTAGTCAAGATGGTTATAAAGATACTAAGCTCTAAATGAGCTAGGGAATCCGTTCTTCAGTCATTTTTTGGGCAGAAGTCCCACACACTGCAGTGGAAGTCAGGTGGGCAAAATCCCTAGGTAATATTTTGGTTCAGAATATTTATAACTTTTTAACCAAAAATATCATCTTGGCAGTGTGGATGTATGATAAGGGGATAAATGAGGAGCAACTCGAGGAGCTGCAAGCAACAGGGATCAGAGGTCCCACCAATTTATTTGCTTCATACACAGGTGGTGAGAGGTGCTTTGGACTAATGAACATGTTCTTAATGATTTTGAAGTGAATCCCAAAGCCTTGTTAATACTCCAGTCACAAAGGGAAATAAGTCTAAAAATGCCTTCCTCTCCCTGAGCCCTGGGTATCTGAAAGCATAGTCCTTGAATCAAGTTATTTTCAGCTCGAATGCATTGCTGAATCATTTCATCTAAATTTCCACCACCTCCCTAATGTCTTGCAGTTATTACAAGGAGAGGCAAGTCCTATTTCAATGATGGAAGTTCGTTTATGCGGCTGAACTGGGGAAAACGGGACGTGACACATAGTGAGCTGGGGCGAATGAAATGGAGAGGAGGTATCATTGCTTTGATCTGCTCGTTAGGTGCTCAGTGTGGTCCCACCTGGCCATGAGCTCCAGGGGGAGCCCAGCTTCCTGGGAGCCAGCTATGAGCAGGCTCTCATAGCTCTCTAAGGACATTCCATGTTCTCAGGCAGGTGAATGGCGATTGTTCGCACAGGACCAGAGAGACAGCGCCACGCCCAGAATGTGGATTAGAGCACAGGTTGACTGAAATGCATTGGCTGATTGCTTGAGCTGAGGTCTCAGGGAAACAGTGCTCATCTCAACAAGAAGGACCTGAACATCCAGCACAAGAGCCCAAAGTGAGAGCAAACTAAGAGAGCCTGATTACTAACCATGACCGCTCAGCCTGAGATCGGACAGGTTAGAATCTAGTCATCAAACAGTTGCTAGTGTTTGTACAATGTCTCCCGTATGCCAGATGCTGTCCTGAGTACTAGAGATACACAATGGGCTCACGCAGATGTGCTGCCTTACCTTTCTGGTGGGTAGGACGCTTCCCACTAGAAATGGATCGCTCCATCTGCTGGGCAGTATTCATCATGGAGTGCTGTCAGAGGCCATCAAGAAACGATGTCATAAAGTGTGAAGAAGTTCCGAAAGGAGTCCTGCTGACTACACCCAAAAATATTTGGCCTAGGGGCACGCCTCATCCCCCAATTTGTTGCCACTATCCATATCAGCTGCATCTTCAAAACAATATTAATGAGAGCCTACTAGATACACAGCTTTATCATCAATGCCTGAAAGGTCCAAGGGCTGGACGGCCAAGGTCTTTGGTCTTCTATTATGATTGCAATAGAAAAAAATAGGTTAAGTGCTAGAAAATGACAAATCATGTGCTTAATAGGTAGAATCTATTATATCTGGTCATCAGGATAAATGGTTCGCATGTAAATTGAGGTTGGAAATTCTCCAGTTCTGCAAGTGCCTTAATAGAAGGTCTGTAGCGTGTCAATATCAATGCTGGGCTAGCGGGAGGACTGGATTCAGAAATAGTCTCTTGACTTTAAATTAATGTTTTGACAGCTTGGTCTAATTTCTTTTAGGCCTAAAGAAGTTCATTGCTAACTCTGAGTAGTTATAGAAGAAGACTTAGCTCTAGCTGGCCCTGTTCCTATCCAATGCGCACTGGTTCCTAGTCACTTATTCATTCTCCATCCACCCATGCATTCAATCAAACAACTATTTATTGAGAATTCTCTATGTACCAGGCACTTTGCAAGGTTCTAGGGGCATAGCAGTCAGCAATCCCCTTACCCTTTTGGAGTTTACAAGCCAGCAACCCCCGCAGGGAAGTCCAGACAAGGACCGCATGACTCCATAACAAAGTCATCTGTTTTCTGGATCAAAGTTCTCCCTGGAGAAGAGGGATTAGGGAAGGGAGGGGAGAAGGGGGGTAGGGAGCACCTCCTTGACAGAAGCAGGACAAAAGAGGTGATGCTGTCAGTGGGCCCTGGTGGTACCCCAGGCATGGGATTCCTTGCTGGCCTCTCAGAGCCTGACCATAGCAGGAGCCTAAAATCGGCGATGTAAACATTCACGTTCAACCCTCGGCAGGGACCGGCGCCATGCCCAGGGGTGCAGCCTGAGCAGGCAGAGAGCCGAGGTGGCCAACAGAATGGAGCAGATGGGGTTTGTCCAAAGGGCTGCATGGCTCATTAGTGTGCACCCTCCTTTCCACACAGGCTCCGACGTGCTCGCAGACACCCCCAGCTGTCGGGGATAGAGCCCAGGGCTCGGGGGGCTTAAGACAACCTCCAGAACAGCGATCCCACTCTCGGGTTTGCAGCCAGGACGGCAACAAAAGGTGGAAACTGCTCTCTCTTGCTCAACCTCCCTGATTAATTTGGTGTTTCAGACCCAGTAGCCCATGAGGTCTTCATCTCTTTCAGTTACTCCTCCAAACAGATGTCCGTTTTATGAGCCATTCCTGAGCCTTTCCTTGGGAGCCAATTTCCCCTCCTCCACATTAATGCCTCTCTGGCAAAAACCAGCCTCCAAAATGCTAGCGATGACCAGGTGTAGGGCTGAGCACAGAGAAGATCCCAGGGCTTATCGTTTTTCCTTGTGGTTCCCCACTCCCATTCATGGGATGTTTGCAAGCTACTCAAACTAACGAGAGAAAGCCCGTTACATCTTGGAAACCTGTGAAAACCAGAGATTCTGGAGGGACCCTACGGGACTTGGGGATTTACACAGCCTATTTTTTTAAGTGCTGTCCAGAAAGAAGGCCTCCCAGAAAGGCTTCACATGTGTGCAGAAAGCTAATATATGGTAAGCAGGGCAGTGTGGTGCCACTGTGAGTTTTCGACAACATAACAAGGAACTTATCGCCGTTTTCCGATGTTGCTGCATATTCCTGGAATCCTTGCTTGCTGGAGAGGCGTGAATAGAAGATTTATTTTGTATTGTTAGACTGTCAAGGCACTCTAGAGCAACAACTTTCAAATGATAACTTTCCAAGCCTACAGAAGTTGTGAATTACGTGCTTTTAGTCCAGTGTGAGCCAGGGGCTGACAGCTCTCCTCTCCCCAGCATCCTTCACTTTGCCACTCAATGCCCTATATGATCAGTGACTCAACATGCTGCCCTTCCCAGACCCAATGGGGCCATTATTAAGAATGACAGAAATCTGTTTCTAGCTATGAAGCAAGCTGAGGCGACTGATGTGTCATCACAGAAAGATAACTTTTTGACACCTAGGCCCCCAGAGCCCCCAGGAGAAACTTCTTTGCCAAAATAGAGAACATCTCAAGTTAAGTGGATGTGAGAAAGGATTCTGAGGTTGGGTGGGGAAGGGGGGGATGGGGGATATGCAATGAGATGGGAGGTAATGTCAGGGATGGGTTTTTTTTTTTCCTCTCTTCTGCCTTGGCTGGTCACTTGGATGTTGGGGAGACCACAGCTATTCCCTAGAAGCAGGCGGGCATGAGGGCAAAGCCTTGTAGGAGGCAGGACCTGAGGCGCTTTGTCCTTGACCTCTAAGCAGTTGAGGACACTGTGAAGCCTCTAGCCTCTCCAGTTATCCAAGTGCTATTGAGTTAATTAATTAATTAGCAAACAAATCTCTCAAATAGGGCTACCAATAGATTGTCATTCCAAAGACAAAGAATGGGACAATTGAATTTTCTACTCCTGCCTCTCCCTTTATTTTTGCAACTGCGTAGAACCTGTGTTACTCCAACCCACACAGGCCATGGTCAGGGCCTTACTTGTCTTCTGTCACCCAACACACAGATGCACTTCGTACACACCTCAGTAAGTGGCTACAGGATTGAATTAGGGCCTACCTGATAACAGGGCAGATGGCTTTATAGTGCCCCTTCTTGAGTACAGAGAATATTGCCTTTTCCCTTCGGCTTCTTGCTTAATTTCATTTGCTCCTGGGGCATGTGAGTCAGGGCTCGTTTTCAAGACTGGGTGATCCTCTTCTTCTCCGCTGCCCCTTAATGAAGGTTCTACTGAAGCCAAAGGCTCCGTGTTGTGAAAACTGTTATTGTAGTCTTACTTGGGGCTGCTGAGCGGCTAGCCATGCATTTGGGTTTATTATTAGAGGCCTGTACACAAGGGCTGGCTCCTTGCCTGTTGTTTTTTTTTTTTTTTTTTCCTAAGGCAGCTGAAAACAGAAGAGTTGCATTTGTTTTGAGGGGAAAAAAGAACAAGAGACTTTGCAAACAGTTATGAAAAAAGCAGAATTGGTCCATTTTGGAACCTCCCGACCTTGACAGTGTCCCTCTAATGCTATATAAACATTTGTTTTCAGTATTTAATAAGCTGCCAGCTGACAAATTGTGGAACTTTTTGCAAGAGCCCCTTATCTTTTCTAGAACCACTGAGATGGCAAAATATATTCTCTGTCTCAACAATTCACTCTATATTTGCATGTGGAAATTGGAAAGCAAGTTGTTTTTCTTCGTTTGCATGACAAAACTCAGGCCCCAAAATACAATTCAGCATTTAATTTGAGCTAGTTAGAGAGTGCAGAAAAGGCCCCCAGCCAGTTTGGCTCAGGTTCGCTGCTGATGTTTCTGTTGTTACAATTAAAATTGATTTATAACGCTAAGGACGCAAAATACCTCCTTGAGTTGCACCGCCATGAACCTGGGGAGTCGGTGGCCTCAGGAGGTCACTAGAAAAGAAAAACACAAACCCCGTGAAAAACCGCCTTTATTTTAAGGCTTTAATAACTCCGTTACAGCCTGACAGAGGCTTCCCCACAGCATGAGAGGGTGGCCAGTCAGCCTGGGGCCAGGAGAAGTTGCCAGAGTCCCTCCATGGAAGTTGCTCCTGATCACAGCTTGCCAAAAGCAGATCAAGGAACAGAATTTAGGACATTTAATTTTTAAACGCATCATCTCCTTTGTGAATGCCTCCTCCACTTACTTCCTTTACCCTCCTAGGCTCAGGAGGAAGTTCCTCCAAACCGCAGGCCCTTGTCCCTCACCCCCAGGGCAGGAGCATGGAGTGGAGGCTCCCACCGTTTGCGGAGAACCCTCCTTGCTCATCCTCCTCCTGATCTGAAGGTCAGGACCTCTATTCACTGCACATGTGCTTGGTGCTGACTCGGGGCATGCGCCTTCCGAGGCACTGAGGAGGACACACACACACACACACACACATACAGCCCATGCCCTCAAGCTCTAAAGTGGGAGGCTGGTCAATAGGCAGTGATAACACCCAGCTAGAGTCTGGGAATGGGAACCTTGGAATCAGAACTTGATTCTGATTCTGACTGATACACAGAGCTTCTGTGTCTTTGGGCAGGTTACATGCCTACCTTGAGTTTCCTTCCATCATCTTCCTCAGAGAGCTGTGATATGGGTATTATTGGAGACACTATACATGAACCAGCTAACAGAGTGTCTGGCACTTAGTAAACCCGAAATAAATGGTAGCCATATCTGTCCCAATAAAGAACCGTGGGACCCCCTAACATGGCCCCTGCCCACATCTCCGAATAGGCATGTGGGACAATCCCAAACGCCTTCTAGAAATGGCCACCATTTCACCGCAGCGGGGGTCGAGGTGACCATTTCAACTTTTTCATCGAAACCCATTTAAAAATTTTTCATAGTTATATATGCATTTGGATGGTTAGACCTGTCGCTAATGAGAAGGTCTCAAAACCTAGAGGCTGAGGGTCAGTGTGAGCACTGCCTGCCAGTGGGAATATCTGTACTTTGCAGGGATGCCTGGGTGGCTCAGTCCTTAAGTGTCTGCCTTCGGCTCAGGTCATGATCCCAGGGTCCTGGGATGGAGCCCTGCATCGGGCTACCTGCTCGGTGGGAAGCCTGCTTCTCCCTCTCCCTCTGCCCCCTGCTTGTGTTCCTGCTCTCGCTATGTTTCTGTCAAATAAATAAATACAATTGTTAAAAAGAAAAAAGGAATATCTGTACATTGCCGAGCATAGGGTGGCAGGGCTGAGCAGCCTCATTTTCCAGAACCATCCTTTCTTCTCATGTCTTTCCCACTGCATAGAAATGCAACCTGCATTCACCCAAGCACTCTGATGGGTTCCTGTGCTGCCCTCTAAGATCTCAGCGTGAGAAGTTCCTTCATTAGATGACAGTGTAAGGTCTTATCCATGGCAGTCAGTGTGGTCAGAAGAACTACAACTCGGCAGGGGGTGGGGTGTGGGCAGTCCCTCCTTCCACTGTCCCTACATCCCGCTCACAGGCATGCCACGTGCGGGAAAAGGTCAGGACTTTCTCATCTCAGGGACACCCCCTCTGCAGAAAACGCAGTTAATGTCTGATCCTTATCATCCCTAACTTACAGGTTAGGAGTCTGAGGCATGAGGGAGATCATGTAATTGCCTGAAGTTATACACACCATGGAACGAGGAGTTCAACTCAGGGAAAGACACTCCAAAGCCCACAAAAAGCATCCGCTACACAGAGCTCCATCTCTGGCTGAAGAAAAGACTTCTCTAATTACTACAACCATGGGAGGGAGCTCCCTGTCATGGAATTAGAGAATCTTAGGACTGTAAAGGACTTATTCTCTCACCAACCCCCTTGTGTATACCCGGAGATCTGCAGGAAAAAGTGACTGTTTGCCCAAGGCCCCAGGGCTACTCGGGGGCAATGCTAGTCGAGGGATTGTATTTAAAGGCAATAGATTCTTTTTTATTACCACCACCATTAGTACTCACATTGTTGCTGTGAGTACATGAGGGAGAATATTATTCATGTTTTTTATTACCTCCATGAGGCTCATCACTGCTGAAGATCAAGACAGTAGCTTTCCCTGAAGATCTTAGCTCAGTTTTCCTCTTACTCATTCCCCAGCCTCTCTTTTGTCTTTTGGAAGTTTGAACTCAAATTGGGAGATTCGAGGTCTGGATGTTTGTATGACAGCTAGGCTTGTGGCTGTTCAGGCATTTAATTTAGCATGTGACACGTTGGATGTGGATTTTTTAAATGTGTTGCAATAATAGAAGGGAGGAGTTGGGGACTCAGGCACGTGAAGGGGACAGGGAAGGAGCAGGCAGTGCTAAGACCCCCAGACCACTCAACTCACCACTGCCCAGAGGGTTGGGTTCGAGCCTCTGGTCCCCTGGAGGTGGGGGCAGGGGCTTAGAAGGAGAAGCTGAGCTGAGAAACTCAGAGATAACATTAACTCCTCCTTTCCTTCCTCCCTCCCTCCCTCACTTCCCTTCCTCTCTCCCTCCTTCCTTCCTTCCTTCCCTCCTTTCTTCCTCCCTTCCTTCCTCTTTCAAGACTCCTTCCTTGCTCTTTCAAGATTCCTTCCTTCCTTCCTTCCTTCCTTCCTTCCTTCCTTCCTTCCTTCCTTCCTCTTTCAAGACTCTCTCCCTCCTTCCTTCCTTCCTTCCTCTTTCAAGACTCCCTTCCTTCCTTCTTTCCTTTCTCCCTCCTTCCTCCTTTCCTTCCCTGGTTTTTCTTCCTTGCTTTCCTCCCTCCCTCTCTCTTCCTTCCTTCAGTCTTTCTTTCATTTACATACTAAATAAATATTTAATGGCTATTGTATACTTTGTAGTATGGAGATTAGCAATCACCCAAAAAAGAAACGTTCTCCAGATGTCAAGATGACAGGGTGAGGAAGTATTGTTTCATTTATTCATTAATTAATGGATGGCGACGTAGAGATGACAGTTTGCAATCCAATCAAGGTCTCTTCTGGTGAGACACCACACCAAATGTTGGAGTTCAAAGTGAAACCAAATGGTGTGGGTGGTGGCTGGTGAAGGAAGTTGTCCAAAGAGTGCACTAGGACCTTTAAGGTAGATGGCCAGAACATTTGAGTAATTAAAGCCCCTCCATCCAGTATGGCTTCTAATGGGTTAATCTCTTTTCCCCTCCAAACCTGCTTATTAATGAGAAGTAGCCCTTCATCAGACCTGCAGTATGAGACATAAATTTATAAAGAGGTCTTTTAATGGTTTTTAGAACACTTGTCATCATTGCATTGTTTTATATATTCTTTTATGAAGGAATTAATCTGAAAACAAATACACTGTTTTAGTACATTGATATATAAATATATACATATACACATAGACAACTCTTTCAAGTTAAGACTCCTGTACTAAAACTCATCAAACCTTTGAATTGTGCTCCTTAAATAAGCCCACCTTTTAAAATCTCAATCCCCTGTAGCCCCTCCCACAACCACGCACCCATTCCAAATTCACCCACCCTCTGATCTCAACCCAGAGCCAAGAAGTGTCCAGTCAGTCACTAGAATGTGATCCTTGACCTTTTTTGTATTAGCAGTCCCTTTGAAAACCTAATTAAATCCTGAAGCGCACTCCCTAGAAAAATGCACCCGACATTTGCAGATGGTTCTAGATAGTTGATCCACTCTTAGGAATCTGAGCATTCCTAGGGGGGAACCCCTGCTTGGAGAAGAGATTGGTATATCCCAGTGACTTCCTAACTTCTATTAGTAAATGTTATAAATGTGATCTATGACTTAGTTTTGTTCAGCCTACGAATGCCCATGTATTTTTTTAAACAAAAAGAAGTGACTAATTTAAGCAGAGAGATATATTACACAGTTTCTTTCTCCTTCACTAATTTTTTTTTTTTGTCAAAGGATATTTACCCATCTATCACCTCCTCCCCAACCAGAAACCAGTTTCAGACGGATTTCTCAAGGTGAAGTTCATCAGAGGACTCAGATTCACTGCCTCTGACGTCTTCCCATAAGCCCCTAAATGAATGGCTATCTTCTGCTTCCCACAAACAAGAGGAGATTTGCCATAGGAGAGCATTTTTCAGTTTATAGACATTTCCCTTCCACCCTTATGTATTTAAGGAAGAAAATTGCCACTTATTTGTACAAAGTAAATTGGCTTATGCTCCATAATAGGCTTCCCCACTCTTGCCTCTGCCAGGAAAAGGTCATCCTCAGACTTTTGCACTCCGCAGAACTCAGAGATTCTTGACAGCAAGTAGAGAAATCACACACTCCTAAACTGTAATTTCCTTCATGGATTAAGACCTCAGCAGTCACAGGTTTTTGGTATCAGCAAGTTTATTTCCAAGCATATTGCTGGCTATTGAGCAGGCTGTAAATTGTACCTCATGTGCCCTTAATGAAATACAGCCCGAGTGTCTGAAACATACACATGCATAATCACACATGTGCACGTGCACACACAAACACACATGCATATAGATATGCTCCCAAGCAAACACACATACATAATACATACTTATAAACTCGGACACACACACACATGCATGCACATAAACACAGACATGCATGCAAATTCATGTACAACTTGCTGTCGCTCTTTTCAGCGCCAATAACTTTTCAGTGGACCGCTCAGCTCTGTCCCGCTGCAGAGGGCCCTCTTCCGAGGTGTTGTTATTAGCCATCACCTTGGCAGCATGTACAGGGGTGTGATCCCGGGTCCCTACGGAGCTCTTACTCTTGAGACTATCTAGTGGATAGCTGAGACAAAATGAACATAAAACAAGCAGATGAGAAAAGAGGTACAAGCCCCACGTGCTGTCCCAGGGCTAGCACAGTTCACAGCCAGCAATTGCCCAAAGAGCGTATGTAGAAAGTTACCTCTGATCCTAGTGGGATGGAAGGCCTCCTTTGATGAGGAGGCTGTCTATTCCTGGGGACTCCGTAATTTACAGGAGAATTTCGTAGTAGCCAAATATTATCAATTGCACATATCATAAATTTAACTAACAGTGAGTTTATAATATATATTATTCCAGCCCATTGGGAGAAAGTACCTTCCCCACCTTAATCCTCTGTTAACACTCATGGGACTAGCTGCCCCTCCTAGAGAGAATCAGGGGCTTTCGTACCTCTGTGCCTTTGCATAAACTATCCTCTGCGAGCAGTGCTGTTCCTTCAGTTCCGCCCGAGGTGGTCTCTGTTTCTCATTGGCAGGGCCCAGCTCCATTGGGTTCATCTCTCTGCAGCCTTGACACGTCCCCCTACACGGAATGGATGCGTCACACTTTTTTAGGCAGTCCCACTGCACGAGGAACATGCCACCAGGGGAACTTAGGCTACATTTAGTCAGTTTACCCCGGACTCAGAGGGCCAGGTGTGCTCCTCAGACCCCTCTCTGCTCCTCTCTGCAGGATAGCACCTGGCATCCTGTATGGGTTGGCACTTTATTCTCACATACTCAGTGCTTCGGAATTGATGAATGAAGGAATCAATTAGGTAATTCTGTGATACCCATTTAGGAAGCTCCCGCGGAAGACAGTTCCCGTATATATAGAAACTTTCTCTGCGCCTTGTGAATGATGAGCTCTAGGACTGATGCTCTCTCCCGAGGCTGATCTCCCTCTGTTTCGGCTCCCACCTGCCTGCACCGTGCCCACTCTGTGTGTGGGATATTTAACCTCTCCTTGATTAGCTTCTCCAGTTGAGGCAGGGCCAACAAAGAAAGCAAGAGAAACCACAAACAGATGATCAAGGCAGGAGGTAAAAGATGAATAGTAACTGTGACATTGCAACAATTTCTGAATGTCTACTGGCTTTACTATTCTTCTCCATCGTGGCCACAAACAACGGGCTGGTGGTATCGTTTGCCTGTGGAATAGCATCTCATCGGGCTGTAATCAACTGATAGGGATTTGAGGGCTTTGGGAGCCGGTGGAGTGGAATCTGGTTTTATTTTTGCCTCTCTTAGATTTTAGAATGATGTAACTTTTTATTTTAAACTAATGTTAACTAAGAAGGTACCCCATGACAGGCACTATGCAGGCCCGGGTGTCTCTTATCCCTGTCCTGTGTTGTAGGATATGTGTTTTTTTTGTTGTTGTTGTTGTTTTTTTAAATTACCAATATGCACTCTTTTTTTTTTAAGATTTTATTTATTTATTTGACAGAGACAGAGATAGCGAGAGCAGGAACACAAGCAGCGGGAGTGGGAGAGGGAGAAGCAGGCTTCCCCCCGAGGAGGGAGCCCGATGTGGGACTCGATCCCAGGACCCTGGGATCATGACCTGAGCCGAAGGCAGACGCTTAACGACTGAGCCACCCAGGCGCCCAGGATATGTGTTTTGATTCCATCTTATAGGCAATGGAGATAAAGTGCTGGCCGAGGTCCTATAGCTTGGTGAGTGGCAGAGTGAGGATTTGAACCCAGGCCCCCTGACTCAGAGCCTTACGCTCTTTGCACTTCATCCCAGTGCTAACATGGCTCATATTGGAAGTGAATTGTTCTGTCCTTTGATTTCCACGTGTTAGAGATCTGGGGATAGATACCCCGCACAGAAAACCCCATGAATCATGGAGGTCATTTGGGGCTGTGTGCTCAGGGGCTCTGTCATCCACGTCCATGCTGGTGTCTGGGGCAGGATAGCCCAGCACCTGGCATGGTGTTTGACTTAGAGTGGAAAGTCAAGAAACGTTTGATGAGAAATAGTGTATTGTCTGAAGTCCCCAAAGACCCTGAAATCATTCATTAAAATTAACTATCCGCTAATACTTAGGGTAGAAAATAAAGCAAGTGCGGTTGTTAAAAAACATCTTCTATAAAAATTGAAACTGAAAAGGGGTGCAGTTTCTAGTTAATCCTCAGTTAGGCAAAATAAACTTTGTTAGCCATAAACCCGTATTTTTTTCAAGCATTCAAGTTAATCAAAGTTTTACTAAAAATCAGAAAGCCCAATAAGATTGAAGTTTTGCAAAGGTCAGAGTCTATGGGCATGCATGCCCCAGAAATATTAGGTGCTAAAGCAGTGTGCCCAATGTTCCCACTCCTAGATGGCCTTGTGCCCCACCAGCCCCCGAGAGCCAGCAGACATCCTATTAACTAGAGCTTCCTCAGCCATGGCTCAGAACCGAGCCCCACTATGCTCTGCCATCCCATTATCCCCTGTCATAGCTGCATCCCCTGTATCATGATACCTGGCTTCCTGTTCACTCCTTCATTGTCCGGCGGTTAGAGAGTTCTGTTCGGCCAGAAAGCCTGGGGTTCACGTCTGGCCCTCAGAGTGGCCTGTTTGTGTGCTGGGGACAGAGTGCCGCATCTCAGTCACTAATGGAGCTGAAAAGGTGCCTGGGGCTCATTATTCTTGAGGTAATCCTGAAGGTCACAATCCCACAAATGCTGTCTGCAGGCAGAAAAGGCAGGAGAGGAGCATATTTAAGATATCTGAGAATCCTGGCACTTTTTTTTTTTTTTTTTTTTTTGCACATACAAAAGGTATAAGGTTTCTGAGATTCCACTGCAGTTGAATCTTAATCAAGAGAGAAATCCCTCCCTGGAGACCTCTGTACCTGCCATATGTACCATTTACAATAATACCTAGTGAGGCTTTACTTCTCTAGGTCCCCGAGCCCCTCCTGCCCGGGTTACCGCAGCGCAAGCCCCTGCTTCATTGTAAGAGCTCAGGCATGGGACACAGGGACAGGTCAAGTTTCCGGTAGATAGAGATATAGGCTCTCGGTCCCACTTGGGGCAGGTTCCAAATGGCCCAACCCAGTTTCCTGTTAGCTTAGGCCATTTCCCTGACCTCTCCTGGGAGATCCTTAATGATGCCAAGCCCGTGGGCACAGCAGATGTGCCCTGCCTGCCAGCCCCTTGAGATCTGGTGACAGATGACCTGGGGCCATGTAAAGAATGGACTTTAAGAAACAAAACAGAGAAGCACAGAGGAAGGGAGAGAAAAATAAAACAAGACAAAATCAGAGGGGGAGGGTGCCTGGGTGGCTCAGTCGGTTAAGCGACTGCCTTCGGCTCAGGTCATGATCCTGGAGTCCCGGGATCGAGTCCCGCATCGGGCTCCCTGCTCGGCAGGGAGTCTGCTTCTCCCTATGACCCTCCTCCCTCTTATGCTCTCTGTCTCTCATTCTCTCTATCTCAAAGAAATAAATAAAATTAAAAAAAAATCAGAGGGGGAGACAAACCGTAAGAGGCTCGTAATCATAGGAAATAAACTGAGGGTTGCTGGAGGGGAGGGGGGTGGAGGGATGGGCATTAAGAGGGCACGGGATGTAATGAGCACTAGGTGTTCTATGCAACTGATGAATCACTGAACAGTACCTCTGAAACTAGTAATACGCTATACGTTAATTAATTGAATTTAAATTTTTTAAAAAAGTGGAAACATTTGAAAAAAAAAAGAATGGTCCTCAGTCCTGGCTCACATTCAGATCACAGGGGAGTTTCAGAGTTACTCCAGAGCTTGGAGCCCTTCGCACAGAGACTCTGTGGAGTTGGTCTGGAGTGGGCCTGGCAATTACTTGTTTTAACTCCTCATGTGATTCTAAAGAAGAGCAGATGGGGGACACTCCTCCGAAGCCTTCCCAAGACCCAGCTCACTCTCAGGCTCGGCTCCTGCGCTCATAGGCGCCCTTTGCCCTATTCCCACCCCCTCACCCAGGGCAGGCTCAGCTCCTTTGGGTGTTCCCCTAAGAAATCTCTCACAGCAAGCCTTCCGTCATTCTACTGGAAGTTCATCCAAATCAGGGGCAGAGGGCTTTCCAGAAACCAGGGAGAGCGTCTGCCCTCTCATCAGCTCTCCCCCTTCCTCCTGTCTGACGCCCCCATCCTTCCTTCTGGGTCCCCTCTTGCTCTGGAACAGCACCAGCTTCTCCCCTAAGCTTTCTGCTGACTGGTAGGCTCACCTTCCTGGAAGTCTCCTGGTTCCCCTAGGTCTTATCATCTGTTTTTTTCCAACAAAAACCATGCACATCCAATGGAAACCTTGAGGGTTATGTTAAAATAACGTTTCTTCCTCTTACACACACACACAACACACACACACACCTTTTGCAGTTCACAAGACACTGTCATGTAAGTCTTTACATACACACAGGGACCCCTCTGTGGCAGGCCCTACTGTCCTCTTCATTTTATAGACAGAGAAACTGAGGTGCAGGATGATAAAACCACAGAACCATGGAGGATTTGAACCCAGCTTTAGACCCCAAACCTATGCTCTCTCCTCTTAGACCATTTGCCTCCTCAATCAAAAAGCATTTCTTAGGCTACTGCTACTCCACATCGTTTCTCTAGAAGAGATCCCCTGGGCTAACCCTGAAGACATATCCACACAGCCAGTTAGGATCATAGTAACCAAAAGAACCTATGGGATCCTGGACCTATGGAATCTGGCAGGACTAGAGCCAGATATTTAGAGACTACGAGTTAAACAGGGCTGTATGATGCCCACCCCACCCCCCAGCCCCAGGCCAGTGTAGACTTCTGTATAACACTAATCCATGACATCAAAAAAGGAGACCTGAAATGCTCTGCTTTTCCTCTCCTCAGTTCTTTTAATGAAACATCAAGTAGCAAATTCTTTCCCCCAAAAGATGTTTTCCTAATTTTTTAGCTACCCCTGTTTTTCTGGGACCCAGAGTATCTGTTTCTGTGGCTCGCTTAGACGCCCAGCCCTGGGCGGACCTCACAGGAGGTTCCCTGGACACTAGTCAGCAGGTTGGGAATCCCGGTGGGCAATAAGCTCGGGTTCTAGCAAAGGAAAGGCTGGGGCGGGGAAGGAAGGACATATTTTCAGAGAGAAAGGGGCTGCATGCCTGGGACCTAAGAGCGGGACCTCCGTGCATCTCTCCAGGCCCCCCTTGGAGGGGCATGAATTAGGGAAGGGGAGGTGGGGCGCACAGATGCCTGCCTGGGGCCCCCAGCCCAGGGAAATGTTTCCACCTGGCTGTGGTGGGTGCAATGAGCCGTGGCAGCGGCCACGGTCATCCGTTTTGCACAGTGGGGAGTGGAAATCCACCGGGCTCCAAGATAGCCGCCTTCCTCCTCCTTTCCAGGCACACACGGGAGGAGGAAAACACAAAATCCAGCCAGTGCATTACTTTGCAGTGTCCACATGCCCTCAGGATTTGCATGTACATGCAGATGAATTGTTTCAAGTGAGTCAGAATGCAATTATTTCATTTTCCTTCCCATTCCAAATTGTTGATGTTTAGAAATAAATTGCTCCCGGTGCTTCTGATTTACAAGGACAAAATGCGAATGCGGAAAACAGGTTCAGTGGAGTGATTTGAATTTCCATTACAATTACAGTTCTCTTCAACCATATGATTCTGTGCTTTCCTCATATACATCAGCCCAGAGCTGGCCATGCTTGGGGCGGGGGGGGCGGGGGGGGGGAGGTGGGTGGAGGCTGTTGCTGCCATGGACCCATCAGCGGCCCAATCACACAGCGCCAGCTGCCACAGGCCACTGGGTGGATTAGGACTGAGCTCCACAGTCAGCCCGTAATAAAACTGGAGTGCCCATCAGGGCTTACCTCCCAGGGTCCACAGGGAAGAGGGCGTGGCTGGGTTCACAGGGAACAGACGAATGGGGCCACTCTGCACCCAGAAGCTGGAGGGCCCTGGACACTGAGCAGCAGATTCCGACTTCCAACCAGCAAGAGCCATGCCATCAAAATTAGTAGATCGAGGGGCGCCTGGGTGGCTCAGTCCGTTAACAGTCTGCCTTCGGCTCAGGTCATGGTCCCCGGTGCCTGGGATTGAGTCCTGCATCGGGCTCCCTGCTCAGCGGGAAGCCTGTTTCTCCCTCTGCCCCTCTCCCTGCTCGTGCTCTCTCTCTCTGACAAACAAATAAATAAAATCTAAAAACAAAAGCAAAAAACCCCTAGTAGATTGAGTGCTCCTCTGGGCCAGGTATTGTGCTAAAAACTTGACATGTTTTATGCTCACAAAGGCTCTATAAAATAAAGTCGATTTTATGGATGAGAAACTGAGTCTCAGAGAGGTTCAATAAGGGGCAGAGGCAGGGGTTAAGTCTCAATCGGTCAGATATTCAGAGCCCGGGCTGGTGATTCCCACACAATGCCGCATCTCCCAAATCTGGCGACACGAGGCTCAGAAAGAGCTACAGTAACACCCCAGAGTTCTGGTTTGCTGATTCCGGGCGGTCCTGAGTGTGGGCTTCAGGGAGTCTGACTGACTCTTTCCCCTTCCCCTTTTCCCACAGGCGCCAAGTCCTACCCCAGACAGGATGCAGAAAGGCTGCAGGGTATCAGCCTTTCTGACCCCGGCCGTGATAGGAAGCATCGTCTTTGGTATCTGTCCCCCTCCCAGCTCTGTGCTACTCTCCCCCACTATCAAGCAGGCCGTTTTCTGAGTCCCAGAGCTCCATCAGACTCCCGAGGGTTCTAAGCTGCAGATGGGCTCGGGAGCAGCATCACTGAAAATGAGCAGGGGAGAGAGCCTCGCCTAACACAGGAAGGAACGTGTGTGATGTCTCTCGTGCCCCGTTACCCAGTGGGTGCCTGCTCACGCTTCCCACAGGAAGAAGGAGAATTTAGGTTTCAGTGGCAGAGACACTGGGGCTTTTCAGATCACACCGCCTATGCAACCTGCTTTTTTTAAGGCGAAGGCCAGCTCTGCTGGTGCGCTTGCAAAATCCCTCCTTCAGCCGTTTGGAACCCGCCGTCTCTGTGCTTCCTCCTTTCCTCTAGATTGAGCAATGCCCACACCCTGTGCAACAGGACAGGGCCGGGAGAATGGGCATCTCTCCGTCCAAGAGAATCTTCAGCCTGGGACCAGGAAACCAGGAAGCGAACAGGGATGGCGCCCCTCCCTGTTGATCCAATTAACCAGGTCTTTGGGTTTTTGTTCACCATTTTAATATATAATCAGGGAGGTCTTGTTTTGTGTCTGGCCTTTTAGTTTTCCTTCCCCTGGACGCTCCCCTGGTCACCTCTAGAAACCGAAGTGTGTGTTCCAGATTCCAACTTTATTGCATAAGCAAAAATAAAATAAAGCCTAGGTCCCCCCGTGGAAACAAAAGTGTCCCAGGGAAAGGTTAGTCTAAATAACAAAGTAAGTGAAGACATGATAGCAGAGCAGCTTATTATTGGCTGTATGAATAGCAAATAACCAGACAAGGTAATAGTTCAGCATGAAAAATGTGCTGTCATTTTTGATTCATGCTTTTCCCAATGCCTGTGTAAGCCTTTACCCAGGGTGGGAACGAGCTTGGCATTACTGAGGCTAGGCTGGGAGAGCTGACACCCTCCCTCCGAAGAGTTGTTCCTCTTGGGATACAGGGTGGGGAAGAAGAGTCAGTGGTTCAAGCAGCAGTGTAATTAATTTTTTTTTAATTAATAGGCTTTGTTTCTTAGAGCAGTTTTAGATTTATGAGAAAATGGAACAGAAAGTACAGATATTCCCATATTTCCCATTATTAGCATCTTGCATTAGTAGGGTATATTTCTTACGACTGATAATCCAATACTGATACTGGATTAATTATAAAGTCCCTGGCTTATATTAGGGTTTACTCTTTGTGTCATACAGTTCTGTGGGTTTTGCCAAATGTGTAATGTCATACATTCACCATTACTGTATCACACAAAATAGCTTCACTGCCCTAAAAAAATCCCCTGTGCTCTACCTATTCATTCCTCCCTCCAAAACCCCCCCTGCTGGCAACCGCTAATCTTTGTACCATCTCTGTAGTTTTAGTTTTCCAGAACGTCGTGTAGTCGGAATCATACAATGTATAACCTTTTCAGATTGGCTTCTTTCCATTAGCAATATACGGTTAAGCTCCTCCATGATCTTTTATGACTTGAGAGCTCATTTGTTTTCAGTGCTGAATAAGACTCCGTTGTCTAGATATACTACCGTTTGTTTATCCATTCACCTATTGAAGAACATCTTGGTTGATTTCAGTGTTTGACAATTATGGGGGAAAAAAAGGTTGCTATCAACATTCATGTGCAGGTTTTTGTGTGGACATAACATTTCAACTCATTGCAGTAAATACCTAAGAAGCGCGATTGTTGGATCAAATGGTGTAACTATGTTTAGCTTTATAAGAAACTGCCACACTGTCTTCCAAAGTGGGTGCACCATTTTGCATTCCCACTAGCAGTGAGTGAGAGTTCCCATTCCTCTGCATCCTCACTAGCATTTGGTTGTAATTTACTTTTAGAAACATCTAGATGGGGGTGCCTGGGTGGCTCAGTCAGTTAAGTGTCTGCCTTTGGCTCAGGTCATGATCTCAGGGTCTTAAAATCGAGTCCCATATCGGGCTCCCTGCTTGGCAGGGAGTCTGCTTTTCCCTCTCCCTCTCCCTGTCACTCCCCCTGCTCATGCTTAGTCTCTCTCTCTGTCAAATAAATAAATAAAATCTTTAAACAACAACAACAAAAGAAACATCCCGATGATAATACTTTTTGTACTCATACAGACAAACATTCTGTGACATTTTCATATGTATTCCTTTTTCGATTTTTGTTCCCACTCTACAAGGAAGCTTTTGTTATCCCCATTTTATAGACAAGAAAACTGAGACTCAGAAAGATTGTACGAAAAGCTCAAGGTCACACGCTAAGTGACAAGGGTAGGGGTTGGAGTCCAGTCTTCTGAGCCCAAAGTCCATGTTCTCTTGCTTCTATCCCATTGACCCAGCCAAGGAGATGGTACCCAGGAGGGAACTATGGAACCAAGCCAAGAGACTCTACTAGGCTCTGCCAGAACTAGATTACCCAGCAGATAGACTGAACATGTCCTACGGGCACCCAAAACATCTTCTGGATATAACTCCAGCTGTCACGACAAACATCAAAACATCGTCGGACTTCCTCACCTTTGTTTTATATCTTAGAATTGTTTGTATTGTAAAATAACATAGGCAGATATCTCTCACTCTCCCACCAGCATTGGAAACTCAGTTATTAGAAATGCATTCATTTAGGCCTTTATATAACTTTCCAGATTTTTCAATAAGCACCTATTAAAATACAGGTAGTGGTTGACAGTGAAGAGAAGCAACATGTGCATTCAGATTGCAAATTTATTCACAGGAGAGCTTAGATATACAGAGGAACTGGAGTTATTCATATCTACCTATTCCTTATCTGCACTTCTCATGAGCAGACATTTGGTCCACTCCAATACACTCAGTCCAGTGTAATCATTTACACATTTCTCTTACTTAATTCTCAGTCTCTTTGGGTGAAATTGTTTAGTCTTTCAAAGTGTGCCCTCTTCTGCAACTCCTCCCTCTTACACTTTCTGGGGAAAAACTCACACTGGCTTTGCACTGATTCATCCATGGGTGGGGGGTCACTGTTGGTGAGCAATGATGTGTGCCTGGTGTCACAGGCATCTTCTGCTGAGTCCCCTGGTGACATCTGGGGCTGGTCTTCCTCGCTGTCATCTGTCTCCCCTTCTCTCTTTCCCCCTCAACCTCTGGCTCACCCATCAGATCTTTGATACAGCATCCATGTCCAAGGGGATTCAGGGAGGCTTGAAAGGCAAAGTCAACTCTCCCTCAGCTAGTCCTGGGGTCCGGTGGCAGTGCCCAGGAGGGTCAGGGAACACTGTTCTCAGATCCTTCTGCCTACAAAAGGCTTGGCTCCAGTCTCCTGTCCCCACTTACTCATTTTCATAAGTGCCCTAAGAATTCATTTCTTTTGAAACAAGGCTAAGAAAAGGAAATAGATCTGCATGATACGTACAATTTTCTGCAAATCCCATCAACATCAGGAGTGCCTGGGCTTTCATTTCCCATGAGCTAAGGCCCAGATGAAACTCCTGTGAGCAGAAGCCTGGTGAGTTGGTTGCTGGCTGTATTCAACCCGGACCAGGGACGAGGAATTGCAATTTTTATTATAACACTTTCTGCTCTCCCTTTAGGATTTAATACCTGAACTATTTTCCGTCTCATCAGGTCAACAAATAACAACAAAATTGTCAGTACAGGCCTCCCTCTCCCCCCCACCCCCAAAATGTGCTCTTTCCTCCATGAGAGGTTTCCTAACCACAGACCTTTCTTCTGAAGCAGACAACGCTCCGGAGGCAATTTCTGATCTTTTGTTCACAGAGATGGCTTTCCCCTCACCATCCCAGCAATAGACAGAGGCCGTTCCAGGGACCTCTCTCTTTTTTCCTCCCAAACCTAACAAGTTAGCTCATTTTCATTTGCATTCTCATTTGTGAATCCTCCACACCACCCGATTTAGTCAGTATGCTATTTTATTCATAATTTTTAAAAGAACACAGGCCGTTTCTAAGCCGAGCACAATAGGCATTGTTCTTGTTTATGATGTTTCCATCCATCACTTGCCCCTCTGGGAGCAGGAGCAGGAACAGGAAGACAGTGGCAAAGCCCAGCTGGTGGTGGAGACAGACGGGGATGGCAGAAGAGCGCCCCCTACCCGCACTGTGTCCCCAGGGTTCCCACTGCATCGGGGCTCAGCTCTGACTCATTGGTGATGATGTGTGCTCTGTATTTATCCGTTCGTTCATAAGCCTTTTTAGGTTTACCTCGGGCTGAGTGTAACACATGCCAAAACAATAGGAAAAAATAACTAATCCAACGGCTGGGTTGTTCATATTACAGGTTTTTCTTTTTCTAATAAGGCATGAATTGAGCACTAACTGTATGCTAGGGGTCATGCTATTGGGTCCTTACAATAATCCTAGGAGTCAGATGTTACTAGACTCATTTTATAGAGGAAGATACTGAGTCTCTGCAAGATTAAGTCCAGTGATCAGGGGCACCAGATGAATCAGGGGCGAACCTCTTGCCATGACTGTGACCATGATTGTGCTACAACTTCTGATGGGGAATCTAAGACTCTGGGCCTTTCCTTCTGTTATTCAGCCATTCTTTCATCCATTCATCATTCAATATACATTTACTGAGCATGTGGACCAAGTCTGTTCAATGAACCAGCATCTGCCTCAGACCCGGTGCAATGCGTGGCAATATCAGAGAGGTGGGGAGAGACAAGCGGACAAGTGAGAGGGTCAGTGAGAGGACCCCTCAGAGCGGGCAAGGAGAGGAATCAAACATGGCGCTCAGCTTCCTGGCTTGAGCAGCTAGGTAGACAGAGGTTCTGGTTGCGAGGATTAAAAAGACTAGAATAAAGAGGTTGGTTTGGAAGGAGGTCAATGTGAGGTGCCTGTGAGACATTCAAGGGAGGGTGTCAAGTAGGCAGTTGGATATCATGGAAAGGTTTGGGCTGGAGATATAAATACAGGAATCGTCAACCATATATGATGGAATTGATGAGATTCTTAAAGAAAGCACAGCATAGAAAGAGAAAGGTCAAGGCCAGGGCCCTATATCGGGAGTGGGAAGAGGAAGACCCTACCAGGGAGACTGAGAAAAAGCCAGGAGAGAGGTGTGAGTGGAAAGCAGCAGAGTGCACTGTCCCTGAAGAGAAATGCATTTGGAGAAGTTGGGAGGAGGCAACTGTGTGAAACATTTCCTAGGGCTAAACAAGATGGAGACAGAGGTAGCTAGACCTCAAGATTTGGCAACTTAAAGGCTGGCAATGGTCTTGACAAGAACACATTTTTGTAACCATCGGGTATAAACCAGAAAAGGTAGGCTCGTGTGTGAAAGGGAGGAGGCAAAGTGGAACTACTGTGTATACCCAGCTTTTTCCAGAAGTTTTCTTGAGAAAGATGCAGAGGAATGGGATGATGACCAGAATAAGGTGTGGGGTTTTGGGGAGATTTCAAGAATGGGAGATCGTTGGGTATGGGTTGGTTTGCTTTTTGCCTAATGGGGATGATGCAGGGAAGAGAGAAAGAGTTTCAGGATGCAAGAGAGGGAGGTGATAATTTAAGGAATCCTTGAGAAGGCAGGAGATGAAACGCAGAGCACGGGATGAAGAACTGACTTTTGCCGTGAGACACTAAATATAAGCGGACAGAAGAAAAAGATGAATGCAGAGGTAGGTTGGTAGATCTGATGGCGGAAATATCTCGTTTCTCCATAAAGTATGAGAGTCATCAACATTTAACAAACCTATGTGAAGGGCCTGCTTAGCCTTGGGATGCAAAGGAGATGAAGAGTAGTCTCTGCCCCTAAAGAGCTCGTGGTCACATGGGGGAGATAGACACCTTTATGACACCCTCATTACGTGATCAAGTTTTTCACAGGACGTGGAGTTCAGGGGAACGGTACCACCCAGGCCATCCTAGGGTCAAAGAAAGCTATTTGGTTTGCCTGATAGGGTGCCCAACCTCACACACTAATAGGCACTTGATCGATGTCATTCTTTGTTGATAACGATTATTTAGAATTCTGATTTTCTACAAACGGAGGTCATGCTTTGGGAACTGAGGTCTACAAAGCAGCTCATTATTTCTCCCTCCTCTTCCTGTGCCACTGACAGTCTACTTCAGATGGAACTCTGACCATCTCCAGACCAAAAGAGTCAGTTCCTTTGATAGTGATTGTAAATCCTGTGGGATCAATAAGGTGCAGAACTGGGGATGATGAGTCCAGTAAGGCTAAGGCTGGCTTTTAACCCAAACATCATAGAAATTACAGTGTGGCATGGCAGAACGTAGGTCCTCCCTCCATCCTTAAAGCAGGCCCTTCTAGGTGAGCCGGACTCCACGTGTCCCTCCAGCCCAACATCCCCGAGAAGTGGCTGTGCTGTCCCCTTGGATCTCTTCGACAGGAGTGTTGACACTCTGCTAGGGAAAGGTCAGGGGAGGCAAGAAAGGGAGCCCAGCCCCACCTCAGTCTCAAAGCCAAGGGCTCCAGACCCTGAAGAAATGCGGACTGCAATTTGTACACCCTCTCTGAGGCAGCGCAGTGAGCAGAATCAATCACAGGCCAGCCAGTGGGAGTGGAAGCCCAGTGAGACCAAAATGGATGTTCAAGAACCAGGATCTACAGAGCAGCCCAGGGAACTAGTGGCCATAAGACTGGAAAAGAGGGGCGCCTGGGTGGCTCTGTCAATTAAGCGTCTGCCTTCAGCTCAGGTCGTGATCTCGGGGTCCTGGGATCGAGCCCCACATCGGGCTCCCTGCTCAGCAGGGAGCCTGCTTCTCCCTTTCCCTCTGTCTGCCGCTCCCCCCGCTTGTGCTCCCTCCTGCTCTCTCTCTCTCAAGTGAATAAATAAAATCTTTATAAAAAAAAATGGAAAAGCAATTTTTCACTTTTCCTAGCCCAAACTCCATGCCCCACTGCCCCGCACCCCCAGTGCCTAGCAAGATGTTAGGTGCTAGGGGAGGCAGAGTATTGTCAAGGCCGAGAGTATGGGCTCTGGGGCCCGATGGCCAAGCTTGTCACAGATCAGCTGTGACAGCTCTTGACCCCTCACTTCGGTTTCCCATCTGTAAAATGGGGATGATGATGATGATGATGATGGTAAGAGTGGCTATGTCATCAGGTTGTTCAAAGGAGGAAATAGAGTAGTTCCTGGCACATAGTAGATATTTAATAAATAAAACCTGGGTAAATGCAGGGAGGAGGATTTGTTGGAGCGGACATGTTGCCATTGTTAGAAGACAATCCAGTGAGGCCAATTCATCGGGCGCTCTCCCTTCTAAGGCAAGCTCTGCTGGCTGAGCGCATGGCAGGCTCAGAAACAAAGGTCCAGGCGAGAGCTTTTGTGCTTCGCTGGGCGGTGAAAGGAAAAAGAAATAACAAGGAGCAAGTTGATTGTGTTCCTGAGACGGGCTGTCCAAGCTGTATGGGTCCCTTCCGCCAAACTGAGAAGCTAAAAGAACATTTACATTCATTAAAAATTTATCTTTCCAGGAAAAAAGGACCAGCCTTCTTTCCCTCTCATGAAAAACATGAAAGGAAGATTCCAGAAGTTGGCACAAAAAGTTGGGTCTCCCTTCTTTAGCTTTGGAAAGAAAACCGGTGGGGAAATTTCTGTTGTGTGTTTGGGGTGCGTTTATGTTTATTGGGGTGGGGTTGGTTTGGGTTTATTGTTCTTCGCATTTGGCAAGGATCGAAATTATGTGAGTAGCAGATACCATAAGGTCACTGGCCCTTGCGATATGACTCATCGTGCCAACTCCCCACGCATTAAGCAAGCTGTTTGCTTGTGGTCCGCACATTGCAAATCAAAGGGCGTCCTGAGAACATGAACAACGGGGGGGCGATAAAACGTGGGTTGATTGGCTCCATTATTCCATCATTCTGTCATTCATTACATCAGCTGTCCTCTCCCATGAGTGGCCCCCTGGCTCAGCCAAAATTACATCTGGCCCATCCTACTACCGATAACGTGACTGCCCCCCACCCCCACCCCGTGCTGGCCCTTTCCTTGCTTTTAATGCTGAGAAAAGCCCAAAGCCCACCATGCTCCATCAGCCAAGATTTCCTCTAACTGCCGATGAAGGGATATAGAAAGAGCCACCGCCTCTCCCTTCAGACCGCCACTTGCAAAAACACCTACTACTGATTGCTCATTCAGAACGACCAGCTCCATTTCCTTCCCTCCTTTTGCACTAGCCTCCCCTCACTACCGGCCGCCCATCCAGGAGCTGCACCCTAATTAGGGAATCAAGCGAGGGCCTCATCCACGGTGCCCTGTAAGCTGGACCAGCCCAACGTGGGCTCCAGCGCTTCGGCCCAAGGAGCCCGGAGGTGGGGAACACCGGCATGGAGCGAGGCAGCACATCTGCTCCTTGGCTGCCCGGCCGTGAGCAGCATGCAAGTCTGGAGTTGGCCAGTTTCCCCCATTCAGCCCAGCTTGACAAAACTCCACTCACTTTGATAAGAAAAAGTCCCCCAAACCTGATCCTGGAGGAAGTCAGTATGTCTGTGTTGGGAAAGTATTACACCATTCTTGCACAGGATGTTTCTGGGGAGGTTATTAATTTTTATTAAGGTTCTTTTATTATCGATGGCCATTATTATGTTTTTCTACACATACAGTGGAACTCCTTTCTACTCTTGATACGCATTGGGGGACAACGGGACTTGATATATTTTTTAAATAATTTCTTCCATTAAGATGCAATATTACCACATCATAGAAAATTTGGAAAGTAGAGAAAAGGAAAAAGAATCAACTCAAATCCCACCAGTCTAATACAAACACTGTTAGCATTTTGGTGAATTTCCTTTGAGTCTTTTTCTTATGCATATTTTAACACAGTGGTAATTATCTTTACTTATATTTTTTTATCTTCCTCCTTTTTTCACTTAGCATAGCTATCATATGCAATTTTCATATTCTATAATTCTCAAACAATAATTTTAAGGGTTCCATAATATTCCATCAAGGGCTATGAACCATAATTTGTTTAACCATTTCTCAACTGTTGAATACTTTGGCTGTTTTTGCTATTATGCTTAGAGATTTTTTTGGTGTATAGAATAATTTTCTTAGAACAGATCGACAAAAGTAGGATTATGGAGTCAGAGGGTCTGAATGTGTTTTTGATTGCTGATACACACTGCCAAATTGCTTTCTAATTCATGTTCCAGTCTAACCATATTCCACAGGCTTTTTTGTCAGCATTGTTGCTATTATGTTTTGGTGGACATACGACCCCTGCATTGCACTGGTATGGTGATAGTCTGGGCTATCTTGCCTCTTTACCAAAAAGACCCTTCTTACTCCGCTAGAATGCTTCACACCATAGGGCACTTGATGGACAAGGAAGAAACAAAGGGGTCCCTAGCCACGCTGGAGGCAAAGGCAGCCCTGGGAAGAAACATATCAGTGCATTTCTTTGTTAGGGTGAAAAGCAGAAAATTAATGTTGGACTTGTCATGCGTAGCTCAAAATGGTTGTTTCTGCTGTATTGAGATTTTCTTACAGAGAGACACCTGGCTAGCTGTCACAGGACCACATGTAAATAATGAAAAACAACTCTCCGAGGACAGAGCTCTGGATGGATTCTTCTACTTCCCACCACCCCACCCCCCATCTCCCACACTTCTTTGCCACTGTGGGGGTTCAGTGGAGTTTGGTATAAGAGTCTCCCCCTAGTTATCTTTGTGGGCAAAATATAAGTTGAGAATGCCTTTTCCATAAGAACATCAACTTCCTTGACACACCTGGCTTTTCTACCTCCAAAGAGTTAGAAAGCCAGAGCTGTAATTCTCCAGGTTGGGAAAGCAGTGCTTTCTTGAAGATGAATCCATTGACCATTGGTGGCTCATGATATTTCTCCTGGAAATTCATAGGTGATCCCTGTAGTGTACCCATTTATGATGCAACTGACTATTCTTTAGTTCTTAGCACAAATTATGCTATGTTCAGATGCAGGATAAGCGCAAGGCAAAATGATGATAGAGGGTAATTTTGACTTTAGGATTGCCACACCAAGTTGTGCAGGTTGTTCACTGCGCAAGAGCACCAGGCTGGTGGGAGAAAGGAAATAGAGTAAGTTGAGATTGATACTCTGCTTACTAAAAAGATTGATATTCAGCCACTATTCAATTCATGTACCCTAGCATGAGGCGATGCCCACTTATTACTATTATTCTAGGAGTACCATTTTTTAGAATGAACTTTTTATTTGAGAACCGTTTTAAATTTACAGAAAATTTGCAGAATAGTACAGGGAATTCCCATATACCCCACACCCAGTTTCCTCTATTGTTAATATCTTACATTCGTATGGTACACTTGTTACCATTAATGGATCAATATTGATATATTATTATTATTAACTAAAGTCCATACTTCATTTAGATTTCCTTAGTTTTTACCTAACATCCTTTTTCTGTCTCAGGATCCCATCCAAGATACCACATTGTCTCCTTGGGCTCTCCTTGACTGTGATCGTTTCTCAGATTTTGTTTTTGATGACCTTGACCGTTTTGAAGAGTACTGGTCAGGTATCTTGTAGAATGTCCCTTGCCTGGGATTTGTCTGATGTTTTCTCATGATTTAGACTGGGGTGATGGCTTTTGGGGAAGACCACAGAGGTAAAGTGCCATTTTGATCTCATCATACCATGGGTACATTCTGTCCTGTAATTTGTCTGGCCCGTAAACTGTTGAGGTTAAGGTTGATCACGTGGCTGAGGCCATGTTTGTTGGGGTTTTCCACCACAAAGTATTCTTTTTTTTTTTTTTCCCACTTTGCCTATTGCTTTAGAAGGGCATCACTCTGTGCAGCCCATATTTAAGGAGTAGGGAGCTGTGCTCCACCTCTTCAAGGGCAGAGTATCTACAAAAATTATTTGGAATTTTCTGCATTGGAGATTTGTCTATTCTCCTCTGTTTATTTTTGTACTTATTTGTGTATTTGTCCAATCATTTATTTACAATATGAGTCCATACTGTAGCCACATGTCAGTATGGACTTACAGGTATTTATACTGTGGGTTATAATCTAACACTACTTTATTTTGTTGCTCATATTGTTAAATCTTTGGACATCAGGAGGTCTTTCAGTTGGCTTCTGTCCCTTTGGTATATGCCCAATCATTGTGCTTTTTTTTAACTATATTGTATTGTGTCCCCCAAACAAAATATGCTGAAGTCCTAACCCCTAATACCTCAGGGTATAACCTAGGTTTAAAATAGGGTTGTTGTAGATATAACCAGTTAAGATGAAGCTAGACTGGAGTAGGGTAGCCAATTAATCCAGTGTGACTAATGTACTTATAAGAAGAGGAGAGAGGGGCACCTGGGTGGCTCCATATGTTAAGTATCCGACTCTTGATCAGGTCATGATCTCTGGGTCCTGGGATCGAGCCCCTCCTTGGGCTCCACAGTGAGCTTGGAGCCTGCTTGTCCCTCTCCCTCTGCTCCTCCCCACACTCTCTTTAAAATAAATAAATTAATAATCTTTAAGAGAAAAGAAGAAGAGGAGGAGGAGAGAGACACAGGGAGAAGATGCACATGTGGTAACAGAGACGAAGATTGGAGCGATGTAGCTACAAGCCAAGGAACACCAAAGATTGCCTATAAACACTAGCAACTAGGAAGAGGCAGGGAAGGATTCTCCCTTACAGGTTTCAAAGGCAGCATGGCCCTGCTAACACCTTGATTTTGGACTTCTGCCCTCTAGAACTATGGGACGATCAATTCCTATTGTTTTAAGCCACCCAATTAGTAGTCGATTATTATGGCAGCTCTAGGAAACTAACCCAGAGCACTCCCTTATTTTCCAGTAGTACAAGGTGTTCTAGGCTCATCTTGTATGTGACTTCCCTCAGTCCTAGAATCAGCCACTTCTTCCAAGGATTCCTGGCTCCTTCTATTAGTAATGGTATTAGAAACCAGAATTTGGATGCTAGGTATGATTTTGCCACTGGAGTGTTGTTGCTTTTAGGCCTTCCCCAGGACTTTCTAGCCACCTCCTTTTGCTTATCTGTAACTTTTACTCCAACAGTGAGAAACCTCGTTTCCACCATCCATCCACCACTTACTGAATCGTTCAACTCCAGTGTACAAAAACAGCAGATCAGAATTGTTAACCCAGGGATTCCTTTTTAAATTCACACAAAAATTCTATATAGACTGGTAGCATCTCTGCATCCCCCCAAACTGCATTTCCTCCCTGCAACCTCTGTACTCTCTCCCCACCCTCATCTTCTCTAATATCAAACCTTGTCTCAAAAGGATCTGCTGTTACTGGTTATTTAACCTTCACATTAGTCAGGATAAGCAAGGCTAAGTACAAGAAGAAATAAACGTCAAAAGCTCAGCTTTGCTGAACACGACAAAGCTTTATTTCTTATTCACATCAGATTCTGATTCAGTTTGGGCACCTTCCTCCACCTCTAGCTTTATCATTTTGAACTTGTGGCCTGCAAAGTGGGGACAGGAGAAGAAGAGAGCATGGAAAGATCAGGACATTTTAAAAACCCAGACCTGGAATTCACCTACCTTCCTTCAGCCCACATGCCTATGACCAGAACTGTCTCATGGCCTGAAGCTAGTTTGGGAAGGCCAGGCCGTGGGAGTCTCCCTGCAAGCTCAGGAAAAAGGAATCCATCACTGAGCACATTGCAGCATCTCTGCCTTAATCTCTGTGTGAATTTTGGTCAATGTGTTCACTCCTTCCAAACCAGTTTTACTTTAAGTCTTATTTTAACTTTGTAACGAAAAAAGAATTTGTTTATAATAAAGGAATTTTAAATGAGGGAGAAGAGAAGGGGTAGTTTAGGAAATCTTTTTAGTGCCCCATCCCCTAAAAAAATCTATCATATAGGCAGATTTTTTTCTCCCAATACATAAAGTCAAACTTCTTGATGATACTTGATTTTTTTAAAAGCTCTATCACTTATTGATGACTCATCAAAAGCAGCTCTACAACCCGCTTTTATTCTCCAGAGCGAAGGTGGCAAATGAAAGCGGGTGGGCCAGGTGGGTCATGGAGCCTTTTGGTGTCCTTGCATGATATGGGAGCCAGATGGAGTTGGGGGGCACCACTCAAGGGCACCTTCCTCCACACAATTTCTGGTGTGTTGTAGAATAACACAAGCTTTTAACAGAAAGGAAGTGAGCCCCATTCTTCATAAAATTTGAGTCCCAGAAGAAACCTTAAAAATGAGGCCTAAATAATTTTTAAGGACATGGAATGCTTATGATAATCGAACATTAAGGGGGAGAAAAAGTATGAGACAAAACTGTACACACAGTATGATTTCACTCTGCGATATACTATGTACAGAGAAAGCGGAATATACCAAAATAGTAACAACGGTTTTTGCTGGGTGGTGGAGTAATAGGTGTTTTTAATAATCTCATTTAGAATTTTTTCTTTTTTTTTTTTATTATGTTATGTTAATCACCATACACTACATCATTAGTTTTTGATGTGGTGTTCCGTGATTCATTACCTATTTTCCAAGTTTTCTATACTGAGTATACATGACCCTTAGAATATGAAAAGAACACTTAGAAAAAATTTTAAAGATGCCCAATCCAACTCCCTTCCCCATCATGGTATGGGGAAACCAAGGCACAGAGAGACTAAACGATTTGTTCAACATCACTCAGATATTAAATTGAGAGATCAGGAGCCAAAATGCTAGCGTAGATCTTGTTCTTCTCCACGGCTCCTATCAGAGAGTTTAGCAAATGTAGGTTCAGCCCTGGGGGAACTCACACCCACGCCACACACACATCCACACACACCCCTGTTCACTCCCGTCCCAAACTTGCAGAGTTAAAAAAACGCTTCTGGACCCTCCCTCTATTTTAACCCAGAGATCTGCGGGCTCTTGCAGTCTCTAATAAGGGGAAAGGAACTTTTAGTTAGCATCTGAGATAGGCAGGTACTGTGCTGGAAGTTTATAACTTACTGAGACCCAATAAGAAAAGTGGGAAAAGGAGGGTCCGGAGAGGATGACTAACATTTGAACTCACAACAAACTAAGCCTTAAGGCTGCTTCATCCCCATTTTGTAGATGAAGAAACTGAGGCACACTCAAGACCACCAGTGGCAGAGCTAGGATGCAGACTTATCCCAGGCTTTCTGGCCCAAAGTCCTCGTGGGAACATCATTACCACTAAGTTTCACTGTTGTACCATGTTTCAGGTGCCTATTAAAAGCTCCATATAGGGGTGCCTGGGTGGCTCAATCCTTAAGCATCTGCCTTTGGCCCAAGTCATGATCTCAGGGTCCTGGGATGGAGCCCCACCTCTGGCTCCCCGCTCAGAGGGGAGTCTGCTTCTCCCTCTGCCTCGCACCCCCTGCTCATGCGCACTCTCTCGTGTGCTCGCTGTCACTCTCTCTCTCTCTCAAATAAATAAAATCTTTAAAAAAATAAAACAAAATAAAATAAAATAAAAGCTCCATATAAATTTGTGGAACACATGTAAAGACCACAGATCGTGTCCTATGCCTGGGATTTCAGTAGGCTCTCAAACCTCACCCTGGAAACACCTGTCAGCTTAGCACAGATGGCCTGGCCTGCGTCCCAGGGTGATAGATATGATGCCAGATGTGGACATCTGGCCACTTCTCGGTACCCATTTACCTTTGTACAGGACATCCCCCAAGCTTGATGCCCTGTCAGAAGGCTGCTCGGGGAAGATATATACTGATGAGAAATCTCAGCCCCCAAATTCATTTTTCAAAGAAACCAAGCAAATCTGGTGATTTATTCTCTGTCATTCTGATCCCAGCATATGTTCCACATCAGGTAAGTGAGATAGAAGGGATGGTTCAGCAAACATTAAGTTAAAAGAAACCCTGTCAGGCTTCCCCCGAATAGCTGGGTTTTATTTAAAGCCACAGAGTAATTAATTACATTGAGTAAAGAGCTCAGGCTCTCTCCTACACACCCCTTCTCCAAGGTTTTCAGCAGAAGATGCTGTGCTTACACAATCGTACACACGCCCGCGCTAACTTGGGTCCACGTTTCTTCCTCACTCTCTTCCTTCTTGTCTGCAGCCTGTCCCTGTTTTCCTTTAAATCTGAATCCCTCCCTGTCTCTCTCTCTGTGCTTCCGGCCCATGGTCCCTCTCCTAATCCCTTTCTCTCTCTGCCCTTCACTGTGACTCCTGTGTCTGGTCCCGGAAGCACAGTCCTCCCTCCCACCCATAACATGGCTTTTCCTGTTGGTGCCTTGATGGCAGACTCAGGTCAGCTCCACCCCCACCCTCCAGCTCTGCCTCTGGTGAATGACCTAGAACTTGTTCAACTTGTTCTCTCCATCCCTGCCAGCTCTGTCTCCTCCTGAAGGTACACGTGATGGCAGAGCCCTTGGTTCAATTGATTGCATTTGATCCTAAGAAGGGAGTGGTATGGCACGTGACTAGTTCGTGGCACCCGGAACGCCATCTGAGTAAGAGACCACGTTATGCTGACTGTAGCTTGCTACCGTATTGACTGTTGTAGCTGGAGTCCTGTGGATGGACAGATGGAAGGAAAGGAAGAAGAAAGGAAGGAAGAAGACGATCAGTCCATTCTTGCATTCATTCAAAAAGCATTTATTAAGCACCTGTTGTACGCTAAGCTTCATGCCAGGTGTTGAGAATATGGACCTAAAATAAAACATGGTTCTGCTTCTCACCAGTCTAGTTGGGGAGATACACATGCAAACAAGCATTACAACAAAACGGGAGACTTGTTGCAAGTAGTGGTTGCGCAAGATTCGAGGTCTATGGAAGGAGATGATAACATTGCTTGGGTCGGGTAGATAGAAGAGAGTGTGAAAATAGGTTTCCTGGGAGACACTCCTGCAGACAAACAAGGTAGGAAAGGAAAATAAGAGAATAGGAAGAGGAAGAATAGCCCTGTTCAGGACACAGAGGAATAAAGGGCTGAGTTCTGTTAGGGTACCTGCTGGTAGAGAAGGGTGGGGACAGAGTAGAGTGGGTGATGAAGCCACAGGGTCTCAGGAGCAGGTCATGAAGCCTTAGAAGCCTTACCAAAGAGTCCAGACTTCAGCGTACAGTCAGTGGGAAGCAACCAAAGACAGAAGCAAGGGAATGACATGGTCCATCTTGCAATTTTTGATAAATCCCTCTGGCAGGTGTATAGATTGGCTGGAGACAACTGTCCAGATAAGGAATGATAGGGCTAGACACAGATGGCAGGGGCATTTGCGGAGCACTGGCCACTGGGCTAGGTGCTTCCATACGTATCACGTCGTGTATGTTCAGAAGCACGTAAACAACTGCATAGCTCATCACGGCAACACTGAGCACAGACATCTGGTAGACTATCGAATACTAAGAATGACAGTTCTTCTCCGCTGAAATGATATAGATGGGTCCTTTAATGGAATTGAAATAGCTTGTCTTGGTGTTTACCCAGACTAAGTGATAGCTTTTGTTCAAAAAGAGCTAACATGGCACTCTTCATACCCCACTTGTGGGAATCTGTGTTGGCACAGCCTTTCTGGAAAGCATCATGGCCGTACTTCTCAAAAGCTGTGAAATATGAAACTTTTGTTCCAGCCATTTCTATTCTAGAAATTCAGACTAACGAGAAATTAGGGATGTGTGCAAAGATTTAGCTAAAAGGATATTTATGGCAGCTTTGTTGTCATAGTAAAATACAAATTGCAACAACTGAGGCGTGGCTTAATACATTCTAGCAGAACCGTACAGTGGCGTAGTCTTCAGCCATGAAATGCCATGGTGTGGAAGTATATTCAGAGACCTGGAAAGAGGTTCACATCGATTTGGCCCCTCTTCAAAGATGCAGTCTAAATGAAAATGGGTGATCACTATGCAAACACAGCTTCAAGACAAACTCCTTGCACTAGTTTCCAATGTATTTTTAAGTGAAGGAGCAAGATACAGAACAACATATATAGTATGATACCATTTTAATTAAAAAGAAAAATATGCACATGTGAATCTCATGAATATACAGCCCTAGAAAGGGCAGCGGGATATCTACTGAAACGTTCTCTGTGTTTATCACTGTGGAGAATCAGAGGGGGTTAGGCAATTTTAATTTAATCTTTTGGGTTGTCTCTTCACCCATCATGCGTGATGTACCGACTACTTCTAGGCATCCTGGGATGTACCAGGGATACAAGGATAATTAACCATGGGTCTTGTCCTCTGGGAACTCACAATCTAACAAGGAGATTGATTAATAGGTGAATAGTTAAAATGTTATAACCTGTTTTACATGTTATAACGGCGTGATAGGTAGAAATATTTACATGGTTTTATGGGCTCACAGATGAGTCTGGGTTTATCTTGTAGGTGGTAAAAAATGATTTGCGTTGGGTTGCTATAGTTCTGCTCTCCATGCCTCTCTCCTGGTCTGGTCTGAGAGTGGCTGGGAAAGAGGCAGCATGGTGTTGGAGGGAGGGGAGTTTTGGGGGGAGAGCACTGTGCTGGGAGTCAGCTCTAGCCTGGCCCTTCAGCTCACCCAGAAAGTCTTTGTTGTCTGTGGAGCAAAACTGTGGTGGGTGTACAAGATCTTTCTCTGACCCCACCTACATTTCCAGCCTCACCTCTACGGTTGCCTTCTAATTAACTCCACATTCCTGCTTCACACCTGAACTGTCACTCCTTTAGACCTTCTAGACCCCTGAACAACTTGGTGCCTTTAAACATATTGTTCTCTTTACCTCCAAGCCAGGGTTTTTCCACCTCTCGACAACACTGGCATTTGGGGCCAGAAAATTCTTGGATGTGGGGGGTCTGTCCAGTGCCTGTGCATTGGAGGACGTTTGCATCATCCCTGGCCTCCACTCATTGGATGCAGGAACGTCCCTCCAGTCATGACAATCAAAAATGCCTCCAGACTGTGTCAAATGTCCCCTGGGGAGCAAAACTGTTCCAGGTTGAGAAGCACTGTAGTCACTGACCACGTGACCTTGGAAAGGTCAGTTGCCATCCCTGAGCCTGAGCCCTCATCCCGAAAGCTGGCCCTTAAAAGTAGACGGAAGCTCCATACATCGCTGTGGTTCTGGCCGACCAAAGTTCTGTCAGCGTTTGCTGGGCTCCTGCCACATGCTCAGCGTCACGCTGTGGATGAGGGGGGCACTGGAAGAAATCTTGTTCCTCGTCTCTCAAGTTGCTGGGGAAACAAAACCTATATTTATCAAACAACGAACAAGCCTTGGACTGCAGTGTATGCGTGGAGTCCGGCTCCGAGGCCCCGAGCGTTCCCACCCGGCATTCCCCCTGATGATGCTGTTCCAGGGTCATGTGGAGAGGAGACAGTTTCTCTCTTGACATTTGAGGTGTGGTAACACTCACAGATGGCAGCGCTAAGGTCTCTCAAGAAGCCACATGCGGCATCTATGGTCGCAAATCCAAATTTCCGAGACCTCCCCACAGGCCTCACGTGGACGTGGCTCTCCGGGCTTCAGTTGGCCCGCTCCAGGCGGGGCCGGGAGGGCTGGGCCACTGCCGGCTGAGTGTGAGCCCCCATCCCCGAGGCCCGTCCAAAAATGCTTCCCCTGGGGAAAAACAGCATGGCATTCCACTAAGCAATCCTGGGGTTCTCTTTGGATGATTACAGAATTTTAATAGTTTACTTTTGCAACTCCAAAATCCTTGGTTTGTCCCAGAGACTGGTTCAGCTCATGCCAGGGTTTTCCCCCAAGCTTCAGAAGGATGCCCTGAATTGGGTCAAGCGAGGGCCTATTATTAAGAAAGGACTCAGTCCCTCTCAAGGGACCAGGGTTGACCCTAGTGTTTGCTCACCTGGTATTGAAAGCCAAGGTGGACCCGGTCTCGCAGCTGGACATCTCCTAAGATATATTGTTATGGCTCTTGTACATCCTCTCATCTGATTCTCACAAACCCCCTGAGAAGGTGACAGCGACTTCATTCAGCCAGTGGTTCTGCGAGGTTTCATCGCTTGCTAAAGATGGCTCAGAAGCCAGGACCCAAAGCCCAGATCTTCTCACTCTTTCCATGGGTGCTGCCTGGCATCTCAGGAAGCTCCATCTGGAACACACATTCCCTTCCCCAGGCTCTTCACCCCTCCCTGTGCAGAGTATGAAAAGAGCCACGGAGAGACCAGAGCCGCTCCTGCAGTGGGCATGGAGGGTGGGGGGATCCCCTGTACACAAGGCTGGGCCAGCTTCCAGAGGCCCGGCCCCCACAGAGCTGGCAGAGACACAGAAAAGCCCCCGAAGGGAAGGGTATTCCACAAGCCCCCAAGCCAGCCTGACTGCTCGAGGGGGGCTTCCCCAGGCCCCTACCATGCTGCCTCAGGAGCCTGGCCCCCAACCCACAGGAAGGGCTGGTGTTCATCAAGCCACAGAAGTCAGGGGTCTTGAGGCAGCCTGTTTCTCCAAGTTCTGCAGGTAAAAAGAACAGGGACATGGCCAGTGTGGTGTGTGAGGAAGCCCCAAACTTTCCTTGAAAAGAAGACAGTTGGAATCCCAGCCTGGCTCCCCCAGCTCAGCTCCCTCATCTAGAAGAAGCAAATAAGAGCATTTGCCCCTCCAAGGTATCTGACCTAAACATAAAAATTTAAAAATCACATCCACCAAATATATTTTCCAGTAGCTGGTCCACAAAAGGCAATTTTTTTTATTAGGAAATATTTCTTGGGCCCTTCCTATGCAGCAGGGTGAATAAGACAAGCTCAGTGCTGCCTCCATGGCCTGGAGACGGGGCTGGGCCCGACTGGGCTGCTCAGACTAGCTTAGAGGGATGGATTGGGGAAGCTCAGAGGAGGGGCACGGCTGTCATGGGAGGAAAAGGGAAGTGACACTGTCCCAGGACTTGTATTTATCTCCTAGGGAGGGAAGATGGGCATCTCCATCAAGGTGGAGGCCTGCATCCCTTATACCGAGTTTACTCTATCAGAAGTGTCCGTGCTGCTGGGAAAGATTATGTGACTTGGTGCTTAACTCAGTGGGACTGGGGAGAACTCCATTTTGCTGTCAGGCCCCAATGTCCAATCCATCTGAATTTTAAACCGATTGACTCTTTAAGTGAATGCATCTGGCAAGCACCTTCTTTTGCTTGCCTCTCATGGTTTTGCATATTTTTTTTGGAGAACAATTGAAGGTGAATGCGTGATTTCTAAGACTGAGTAGCTGTTCTGGGACCTGAGAGTTGGGTATGTGTTGTGTGCCCCAGCTGCTTAGAAATACTCCAGAGTCGGGCGCCTGGGTGGCTCAGTTGGTTAAGCAACTGCCTTCGGCTCAGGTCATGATCCCAGGGTCCTGGGATCGAGTCCCTCATCGGGCTCCCTGCTCGGCGGGGAGTCTGCTTCTCCCTCTGACCCTCCCCCTCTCATGTACTCGCTCTCTCTCATTCTCTCTCTCTCAAATAAATAAATAAAATCTTTAAAAAAAAAAAAAAAGAAAAGAAATACTCCAGTGTCCTGGACAACTGGTTATCAATAGCATCTTGAGGGACTCGGTCATTGTTTTTATGAAGATGAACCACATTGTGGAGTGCTGGGGCCCAGCTGGGGGCCCATCCCGGGGTGCTATGGGGGTTGGGAAGCTTACAGACTGTGTCCAGGACTTGGTATAGAGCAGCACCTTGAAAAATAGAAGCTCTGCAGAGTGTGAAGCCAGGCTGCAGCTGGAGCCGGCTTGTCAGCTTGCTTCCCAGTGACGGGGCAGATCCAATTGGCTCAGAAGATAGGTCAGCGTCTGGGAGAGTGCCCTGCCCTGGAGAGATCCACCCAGCCCAAGGGCTCAGCTGTCCAAAGGAGAATTGTTCCAACTGGAACTAAAAGAACTTGACGGGAGCCCCATTCTGCCTAGAGGGGAGACCCAGGTCGTACAAATGCCATATTGGGGTATAGGAATGTGCAACCCAAATCCACCCTCAGCCCCCCACCCCCATTTGCACACTGCAAACACGCACACTACACTTGGCTTGAGGGAGGGCACACATAGTGTCCTGGGTATGGGTAGCCCAGAGCTCTGAAGACCAAAGCAAAATGCCATCATTGAAGTAGATCCTAACCGCTTCCAAGGCCTCCTCCACCACAGTATCTGAGGGCAAAGCCCATCCCAAAGGCCACAGAGGCCCCACTCTGCTGCCCAAGGGACCCAGTGCACAGATTCTGGGCACCAGCTGGAGGCGACTGAGGTGTGACCATTAGCATGGGATCCAAGTTCCTTCTCCCTCCTCATATACACAAGGTATTCCTTCCTAGGGCCTATTTTCTGTAGGGATTAGGGTTAGGTTTTAGGGCCCTCATCCCAAACCCCCGTCTCTACTTCCTACCCCTTCTTCATTTGTTTCTAAAAAAACATTAGTATCTCTTCATTATCTCGACATGTAGGAAGCCTGTACATAAGTATGGAACAGAGAGCCCGCCACAGAGAAGGCATTTGGTGTAGGGGGCTTTGGTGTTCGCTCTGTTACCTCCAGGACCCCCATCACTTCTGCCTCTGCTCAGAGGCCCTATGACCCCTCTCCCCTGGTTTCTTTCTTGTCTGTCAAGATATTTGGGGGCGCAGGAGACAGAGAGTGTAGAGAGTGGACTAGAATGTGTCTTGCTGCTGAAGCTTTGGAAAGTCCCCAGAAGTATCCAGATAATTTAGAGTCACAAAAGTTTTCGCTTTTCGTCAATCACCCGCTAAATACTTACTCTCTGTCAAGTTCAGTGTTAGGGACTAACACTGTAGAGATGAATAAAGCATGCAGGTCCTGGGCTCCAGGGAGCTCGCAGGAAAACACACACAGGCGCATGTGAACACATATACACACGGCTTAACACTCTTCCTGTGACAAAAGCTAGTGCTCTCCCTCTAGGGAGAACTGTGAGTTGTTTCCATGACTTCTGCATTTCTGCCCTGACCTAGGTTCTAGACCCAGGTTTTGCTTGCATATCTCATTGGGCTTTGCATTCATCAGGGTTCTTCAGAGAAAGAGAATCGACAGGATATGTGTGTATAGCGAGAGAGAGATTTATTTTAAGGAATTGGCATACACGATTGCAGAATGTGGCAAATCTAAAGTCTGCAGGGCTGGAGGCCCTGGAAGAGTTGGATTTGGACTCAAGTCCAAAGGTGGCCTGCTGGCAGGACTCCCTCTTGCTCGGGGGATGTCAGTGTTAGTTCAACCCAGGCCTTCAACAGATTGGATGAAAGCTACCACAGTAGAGCACATTGGAGGCCACTCTGCTTTACTCCAAGTCCACCAACTTAAATGCTAATCTCATCCTAAAATATCTTCACAGAAACATCCGGAATATGTTTGACCAAAAAATCTGGGCACCATGGCCTATCCAAGTTGACATATGAAGTTAACCTTCACAGTCCTAGCCTATCAGGAAACTGAATTGCAGTGATTTCAAAGATTCCTTCATTTCTAGTAGTTTAGGAGTCTAACAGCTCTGGTAAATGAGATGCAGGCAGTCCTTCCTTGTTGGAACTTTCCAGAGAACCGATACCATTAATGGTTTGCCCAAGATCCCTGATGCCACCAAATGATTCCCTGGCTTACTCCACATGACAGAACCTCAGGACATAACTTAGCTCAGTGGCCCAGTTCTAATGTTTGTGAGAATCATCTGGGGAGTCTTCAGTAAGCAGACTCCCAGCCCTGATCTTGAGTCATTAGCTGTGACATGGACACTGGGGTCCTGGACCTTAAAACCTGACCAGCAAGGAAGTAGCTACTTGAGACCTGAGAAGAAACACCCCAGGGCAGGAGATGTCAGGAAGCACCATGACTGCACCCCAGGAAGCTGCTCCATTAAGGAACCCCCAGGTGACTTCATCATGGGTGGTCTGTGGACACACTTAGAAATGCTGGCCAGGCGGAAGCATTGAGGGGCTGGGGATGCATGCAAAGGGGATATGTGCCTTTTGAAAAACAAATAAAATCAATTAGCAACTTGCCCTTCCCCTTTGCTCTTTCCTACCTACTTGAGTGCCTGAAGCTTCCTCCTCCTAAACCTCTTCTTCAAATTACAAGCCATCCCTGCAAGGCATGGTGCTTGATGCTTCATCTGCATACTTGTTCTCTAGCTCAGAAACGGTCTTAGCAGCCTCAATTTTGAGGGTCTACTCTTGCAAAAAGAAAAAAAAAGACCAAGAAAGAATTGGCATTCTTCCTGAAGCCCCCTACCCAAAATCTTACCATGTTTTTTTTGTTTTTAATTTGTAGTACATCTTTCCTCCCAACTAACACTTGGAGATTTCATCACCTGCTCTGGCAGGTTATAGTAGTCTAGAAGAGATGAGAGCCGAGCCATAAATGAGAGAGCCTGCCCTGGTTCTGTCTGCCCAGGAAATCCGCTGGAGCGTCCCTGCTCTCCAGGCAGATGGAGAGACTGTGGTTCCCAGAAAGTGGCCCCTCCCTCCATCTCAGATAGGAAACAGGTGGAGAAGAGGATTTTAGGGAGGCAGAATTGCATTTGAGGATATTATGATAAAGCCAAGGCAAGAGGATGCTGTTTCCTCTTGATGGATGCTCAGCCTGTCAACAAAAGAATTCTAGAGTTGGGTCTCAGATCTTTGTTTCCAGGGTAGATTCCTGCAGGACAAAAGCCACATCTAGCTGGATTAGTCTGGACCCAATCTACTGCTTCCCATGACAATTTCTTTTAATAAAGATGTTGACTGACCACCAGATGATCTTACATTGGTCACTTCTAGTGTTTCATGGCCCCAGAGGAAGCCAGTCATTCATTCAGCACCAAGGTAGACACGGGCAATACAGTGCCGAATATGAAAGACAGTGACACCTTACCCCCGTAAAGCCGGCAACAGGGCTAAGAAAAGAGGCAAACAAGTAATGGACAAGTGGATAATGAATAACAGTTCTAAATACTGCGAGGGAGAAATGCAGGCAGCACTGTGTAGTGGAGGATAGGAACTCCGTCATCGGGCGCTTCAAAGTTGAAATCTCACTTCAGCCCAAAGGCCTCCAGCAAATCACTTAACCTCTCTAAACCTCTGTTTCCTCCTCTGTTAAAAAATAATAATAATAAAGCGAGAGGATACAACTTTGTTTGCCAATTTGGTTAGGGATGACTGATCATGAGAGGGAAAGCAGCTCACGCAAGACTTGGCATATGACACTTTATGGTAAAAGTCAGTCCCCATCTCTGCCCCTTCCATCTTCGAGGGGCGCTGGCTGGCACTTCTCTTTCCCACCTGGGATGACAGGTGGAGCCAAGGCCCGGGCTTTGGGAAGAAGCCAAAGGGGGTCCTCCTCAAACATCATCTCCGACGAGGAGGTCCAAGGATGGCAGGTGACAGTTGCAGGACTCTCTCTTGCTCGGCATGACTGGGTGGAAATATCAGGTCATTCGAAACCTGTACATAACCAGCCGCCTCCATAATTACTTGCAACAGGAGGCATGATGGGCTTCGCCTTCCATTTTATAACCATCAAGGCATTTTTTAAAAGAGTCTGTTAATTGCCACTTGCAGACGATTATTATCTATTCAGAATCCCCTGGCGCAAATGAATCACACCATACACGTGTCTGAGCTCTTTCAACCCACTCACTGACCCCATGTGCCGCTGAGGCTATAGTAATGAGAAGAGGAAGTGACTGGCTGGCAACGAAGGGGCGGAAGTCTTGGGAGCAACCAGAAGGCTCTTCCGGGTGTCTGTAGGTCAGGGGGGAAATCAGTGTATGATCTCTCTGGGGCACATTTAAGGCAGGACAAGAGAAAGGAAGTAAATGGGTGGGTTCTGTTCATAACTGGAGAAGCAAGTGAGGCGGGCTTTTGGCGAGCATGAGGCAGGGAGGCTCAGACTGCCCTCACCCAACTCAGGCTCCCTGGTTGCTTGCTCAGTTGCTGTTCCAAGTTGAGCCAGCTCTTCAGACTCTGAAGGCTTTGAATTGGGGAAGGAAGGAAGGGAGAAAGAAGGAAGGAAAGAAGGAATGAATCTGGATGCACCTGCAAAGAGTCTAACTAGGAATTTTTTTTAAAGATTTTATTTATTTATTTGACAGAGAGAAAGAGCACAAGTAGGCAGAGCAGCAGGCAGAGGGGGAGGGAGAAAAAGGCTCTCCAATGAGCAGGGAGCCCGACACGGGGCTTGATCCCAGGACCCTGGGATCATGACCTGAGCCGAAGGCAGCCGCTTAACTGACTGAGCCACCCAGGCGTGCCTAACTAGGAATTTTTAATGGTTTCTGCAAATCCTCCCATAGAGGGATCTGGAGAGAACAAAACAATCAACATGGTTACTCACAGAGCTCTAGCTGTGTGCCCAGCACTCTGCCGCATCAACCCTACTAGGTATGTATTATTACCCTCATTTTATAAATGAGGGATCAAGGCTCAGGGAGGTGAAGTCAGTTGCCCAAGGGTCCTACAACTAATCAGAGTCAATATTGAGACCCATCTCTTCTGATTCCAGAACCCGGGCTGGGAATGATTGTATTTTTCTGTGTCTTCCCTAGGATCCAGAGCATATGAATTCACCAAGGACAAATTTCTACTTCCTCATCCTTCACAGGGCCTAGCATTGTGCAGGAGAATCAGGAGACCTTTATTTAAAAGTTGCTAATTGAAGGAAGGAACTAGGGGATTGAGAAGTTTGTCCATGCATTTCAGTGTTAAATGGAAATATGCAAAATGCATGAATATCATATGCAAGTCAACTTCTATCATGCTCATTAACTGCCTGTATTGGTGTTATACTGGAGAGAGGAGAAGATTGCATGGTTTTCAGTGGGGTGGGCTCCCCTTCTTGATGACAGTATCTTCCCAATCATGTCTCATGTTGACTTGAGCAGATATTGCAAGATTTGTATGACTCTGGCCTCTTTTTATCATCTATCAAAATTCTATCCATCCTTCAAGGTTTGCTTCCATGGAGTTACCCTGACTATTGGCCCTTATCAAATCTATTAAGCCCCTACCGTGTTCCAGGCCCTTTGCTAGGGGAGACACATGTAAGCTGGTAATGGCCATGTATTAGACTTTGTGCGATATTAGAGGTGTGTATGAAGCATAGGATGAAGAAAAGGGAGGGAATGGCAGGAGACGTTGCCTACAGGAAGGTTGGGGAAGGCTTCACAGAGGAAGAGATTCCTGAGTTAGATCTCAAAGTCTGCATGGGAGACTGACAGGTAAACAAGATGCAGAAAGGAGATCCCAGGAGACAGCCTGTGCAGAGGCATGGAAATGTGTGTTTTGGAAACTATAAGTACTGCTTGTTTTACAAGATTTTGAAACACAAAGCAGATCGCATTACTCCTCTTAAAACACTTCACTGGTTCCCACCCACATAGAAAGCAATGTTGACGCCTTGCCATGGTTGGCATGGCCCGCCACATTCTAGTCCCTGCCTTCTGCTCAGACATCATGCCGTGCCACCTTTTCCCCAGACTCATCAAACTCCAGCCATGGCAGCCTCCCTGAAAGACACCCAGCTCATTCCACCTCCAGTCCTTCACACTTGCTGTTCTATCCACCTGGAGCTCTCTGTCCTTGGCTCTACTCTCCCCCCATTTTGGGGAGAGAGCTCTCCCATTCTGGTCTCAACTCAAATGTCCTATCTCTATCCCATCCCAAGTACTCTTCCGACCTACTTCTAGTTACTCATTACCCTGCTTTACTTTCTTCTTTGCACTTTTTATTGTTTTAACCTATCTTACTTATTTCTTTATGTTTGTCTCTTCTCAACAACTAAACCATGAGTTTATAAGAGCTGCAGCCTGCCTGACTGATTCATATGCATTCTCAGGGACCTGGGATATACAGTGCCTGCACATAATAAGCACTCAGTATTTATAGAATAAGTGGGTGGATGGATGGATGGATGGATGGATGGATGGAAGGATGGATGGATAAAATTTTTTAAAAAATTAGTGATAGTTACTGGACAAGGCTGATATAAGGAGCCATAAAGTTTTAAATTTGGAGAGATGTTCAGGGAACTGTGGATGCCATGAAGATTATTTGGACTTCATCCTATAGCTTTTGGGGACATTAGGAAATTATCATTATCACTAGATAATTTAATATTTGATTACCTCTTGTCTTGCATTGGCTTCTGAGAGTTTCTTATGCCTGAACCTTACCTCACCCATTAATTGCCAGCCACATAGCATTAGTCAATTTTTTCAGAGAATTCTACTTAGTCTTTCAACATTCATGACTTTATGGGGCTCTTAGGGGCAACTTTCCTTTCTCAAACCTCTCTAGCACTAGGTTGAACATTGAAGAGGTTCTCAATAAACATCTGTACACATTGAATGTCTGAGGTGGTCCTTTAAAACAGTAAAAAGAAAGAAATTGGAAGTCAGTCACAAGTGTTGGTGAGGATGTGGAGAAAAGGGAACCCTTGTGCATGGTGGGTGGGGATGGATAGTGGTGCTGCCACTATGGAAAAAATATGGACACCCCTCAAAAAATTAAAAATCAAATTATTTGAAACATGATCCAGCAAAACCACTTCAGAGTACTCATTCTAAAGAAATGAGAAGTAACTTGAAAAATGTATGCATGTCTATGTTCATTACAACATTTACAATAGTCAAGACATGGAAGCTACCTAAGTGTCCATAGATGGATGAATAGATAAAGACGATGTGGTGTCTGTGTGCAGTGGAATACTACTTAGCCTTAAGAAAAGGAAATTCTGCCATTGCTCCTTGAGGACATTATGCTAAATGAAATAAGTCTGACAAAGAAAGACTAATACCATATGATCTCACTTATATGTGGAATCTTAAGAAAAAAAAAATAAAGAAATTTAAAAAGCCAGACTCCTAGATACAGAAAACGGATTTGGTGGTTGCTTGTTGGAGGTGGGGTAAGAGACACAAAATGTGTGGAGGACGTCAAAAGGTACAAAGTTCCAGTTATAAAATAAATAAGTCCCGGGGGTGTTATGTATAGTATGGTGACTATAATGAATAATACTGTATTGTATATTTGTATATGCTAAGAGAGTAGATCTTAAAAGTTCTCGTTACAAGAAAAAACATTGTAACTAAATATGGTGATGAAGGTTAAGACTTAATTGTGGTGATCATTTCACTATGTACACAAATATTGAATCATTCTATTGTGCACCTGAAACTAATATAAAGCTTTATGTCAATTATACATGAATATAAAATTTATATTTATGTATATACATATACATGTGTGTATATATACATATATACATATGTGTGTGTGTATATATATATATAATTAGGTTGAATGGTTTAAAAAAAATAAAAAAACGAACATGTCCCAGCACTTCGATACCACGATGTCTGGGCACTGGGCTAGGTGCTTCATGTACTCGTTCCCACAGCTGCTCTGAGCCATGTGTGTTACTCTCCCCATTCATGGACAAACCAGTGCTTATAAAGAACAAGCAACCTAGATGAGCAGTGGGGCCGGGGTTCAGACCTAAGGCTCAGGACCCCTTCCATCATTCCTTGCTGCCCTGCAGTCAGTTGTCTGCCCACATTCCTGGCTTCAGCGGTCCCTGGGAATGTCTGTCCCAGAAGCAGTCTCAGGGGCCACAACGGAACCAAGAGCTCAGCGGGGCTCCCTCAGGTCACTGGGGCCTGATCGCTAATGGCATGGCTGCCTCTTGCCCCGAGCGTGTCACCAGGCCTCTCCCGTCAGATTTGGTAGGACACGCCCTTGGCCTTTCCAAGAGGTTGTTTGACCCTTGGGCTGGGTGCCTAGGAGATAAAGCTTAGAGAGGGAAGCTGATTCCTAGGCTTGCTGTCTCTTCCCGTGTCCTACTGTATATCACCGGTCCCTCTGTCTCCCCACTTGAACCTGATACCCCTGGGAAACCCAGCATTTCCACCGATATGCTTCCAGCATTGTTCCTAAACATCCACACGCAGCAGGAGCTCCAGGAGCCTCGGGGCAGGACACATCTCTTTGTTGCATGAAACCAGTCCCCTGTATCTCTTGCTGAATGTCCATCCACCTTACCCCAGAAGCTGCCACTTCGGCACCCCCTCCTCCATACCTAGCCCTCAGTCTATGCACCTGGAGCAGTCTCCTGTGGCCGGACAGGACCAGTGCTCTGTCTTTGACCCCAGCTCTCTGTGCCTCAGTTTGCCCACATGACAGATGGAACACGCCCTCTCTCCTACCTCCACAATGGAGTCCTAGGGACTAATTACTGTAAGCAAATCACTTTAATTATCATAATTATCAACAGCACTTTATGATCCCCAGTCAGAGAGATGATCATTAAATTTTGCCGCACCCCCCTCCCCCTGCCCAAGGCAGAAAGTTAATTCCATAAGTGCCTGTTGAGATTACAAAAGCCCCAGCAAAGCACGTCCGTGAGCGTGCCCTGTTTGGGGAAACGATAATGGAATGGTACTGCAAGTTTCACCACGAGGCACAATAATCTCTTGGACGGTTCCCCAAGACCCCAGTGACTCCATCCCCTTCCCCGTAGACACACGTACTGGTTCGTGGATGCACGGTGGCAGGCTTGCTCATCTTTCTCATGGACTAAACGAAAATGAAAGAGGAATAATGCCACATCCCAGGAGGAAAAAAGAGGAGGAACGCAAAGTAGCACAAGGTTCCAGCCCTGCCCCCTCTCTCCCCCATTTTTTTTTTCCTTCTCTATGTAGGAGTGAGTGTTCTAATTCTGCAATGCTGTCATTACTGTAATGGGTTTGGCAGGCCCATATTATAGCGCTGAGGCTGTCAGCAATGGATGACACGCTGTCTGTTATGGGTTCCTACTGTTCTCAGCCAACCGAGGGCCAGGAAGATGGGGGGCGGAGGGGGAGAGGCTCCAGTTAGTTTAGGCATTCTAAGACATGATCCTTTTAACCCACTCACAACATTAGGGATGAAATGATACTAGATGCCACCCCTGGAGGGCTGGGATATGGGAATTGGAAGTAAACAGCAAAACAAAGAGGTGAATTGACTCGGCTGAGAACAGCCTTCTAGTGTGGCCGATCTCAGATTGTTGGCAATGGATTCTGTAACATAATGTTAAAAGGGAAATTATAGGGGTGTCTGGGTGGCTCAGTCGGTTGAGCATCCAACTCTTGACTTCGGCTCAGGCCATGACCTCAGGATTGTGAGATCGAGCCCAGTGTCGGCCTCCACGCTCAGCGGGGAATCTACTTGAGATTCTCTCCCTCTGCCCCCCCCTCCGATATCCCTCTCTCTCTCTCAAATAAATAAACAAATATTTTTAAAAATCTATAAAATGGAAACTATAGAGCACTGGATTTGGGGGCTTGGCCAGAGGAATGCTTCCGTATTCAGGGAGCAAATTAAAAAAAAAAAAAAAAAAAAGATTTAACTGGGAAAAGAAATGGTTAACGTAAACCTTGTTGGAGTACCCAGCTCTATTCACTTTCTCACATTTCAGCCAGGCTACAGGATCCAGAAATAATTCATCACCCTGAGGAGAGAGTTATGTTTAACCATCCCAGCCGAGGTCAAATTTGTTGTCGTGTCACTCCTTCTAAAACTGCCTGACTCCCTTTGCCTGAACTTGGACCTCATTAGAGGGAGACAGTGAAGAAAATTGTAAGAGTGCCCTCTTCCCAGAGCCCCAAGGAAAAGGGTTTTCTTACATGAAAGTAACTGCAGAAGTAAACAGTGGTGACCCGGCAATTATCAGAACATTGTTGATTCCATAGCTAAATGCGGAGCCACAACCCCACGGAGATGCAGTGCTACCCACACCTCTGATCAGGAAGCCATGTGCTCCGTGAGGGCCAGCTGAGCAGCTGCGGCTGTGGGCTTGCTCATTTTGATGCCGTTCCTGGTCCTCAGGAGGACTTGAGCAGGGTTGGCATGGGGTCTTTGCTCTACTCTGCGCTGCCTGCAGTTGGGAGCCTCCCTGGAGCAGAGAAATGCCAGGACGAGAGTGGGGAAGGGCACAGAGGCTTTGCTTTGTGGGATTGGAGCAAGTAGATAAATCTGTAGATGAGCCTGAAAACAGTTCTCCTTAGGGCAGCCCCGCAAGGTTGTCCCTTGTCATGGTCTCCCATTTTACAGATGGGAAAACTGACACCTAGTCACTAAAAAGAGTTTGCAAAACCGTGGGATATGGTTGGGCCAGGGGTATTTGGGGACTGTCAGGGGCTTCTCAGTTACCAATCTGTGGCCACAGCAGTTTTGAGCATTCTAGATACTTTTATCATCCTCTGACCTTTAAGGAATGGCTTCCTTCTTTTATCTCTGGAAAGGCCATGATTTTCCCCCTTGAGCTGTCTCCAAGCTGATACCTTTTGCTTTCCTTTACTTTGTATACTGTTTGTCCCTTTGAATTCACACTATAGCAAGGCACTCTTGGGCTTGACAAAGAGAGCTGAGACATGGAGGCAAATGACATTTGGATAGCTCATGGAAGAGGACCCAGGTTAGGAGTGTGGGGCTTTGGACCCAAGGTCCTGTCTAAAGAGGAGCTACCCCTTTGAGACTGATGTAGGACCACGGAAGTTGCCACATGTGTGGATGGGGCCCCAGAGGCTGACAGCACAAGCCCAAAGCAGCTGAGTAGTATGTTCACTCGTGTGTGAATGATAAAGCCCACGTGCAGGGTCTACCTTCCCAGAGAGCAGAGAAGTGATGAAGGATCACATAAACTGAGACTCCTAGAGCGAGTGGAGAATTGTTTTAAGGGTTGAGATCCAGTTGTCATTGGCTCCCTGAGGGCTGAGGAACCTCGTGAGGCAGTGGGGGGTCACGAAGAAGGAGGTGGGCATCAGAGCTGGATAGGAAAGAAGAAGGTCCTTGGTGCCTCTGGAGAAGTGTCTCTGCAGAGAGTGACATGGCCCTGAGTCCCCACTCCCACCCCCCACCCCCCCACCCCCACCGTTGGAAGGACAGATCTCTGTAGGTTTTATTTGAGCAGAGCACAGCACAATGCAATCATCTTCTCCTATATACATCTAGCTAGGAAAGAGAGGGTGAGAGGCATGACGCACGACAGAACCGATATTCGCCAAGGCTGGGGGCACTGCTGTCGGCCTGTTGACCAGAATGACCTGCTGTCTGATGCCTTTTGTGGAGAAACTGAGTTATGCTTCATTTTGCCCCAGGGTATGTGGGTGAGTGGGTTAGACAGGGGGAAAGTTAGCATTTTATTCATTCTGATCTGAATCCCTTTTAAAACTCAAATGGCATGCATAATCTTCCCTTTAATTAAAGCTTCTGAAATATCACTGGGCATCTGGATCACCCCACCTTGCCTCTCTAAGGCGGGATGATGGGAGAGCTTTACTGGAGCGGGGATGGGGCAGCAGGGGGGCAGGGAGGAAGATACGGGAAAAGAGAGAAAAGGTTCAAGAGGCAGAAGGCAAGGCAGTGGGAAGATCTGCTGGAAACTAAGTGGGAAATGTAATCAGGTAGAAAAGGCAGAGGGCACTAGAATCCACTCACACCTCTGTGCGCTGTGCCCGTTAGCACGTTCCATCCCCACATTTGCGCATGTGAGGGGGTGTTTCTATTAGCCGGACTTTACAAGTGAGGAGACTGAGGATCGAACGCTTGGAAACTCACTCAGGGTCAGACAGCAGGAATGAGGGGGAGCAGGCTTCGTGGCTCACTCACCTCCTGCCAAACCCCACCCGTGCTTTGGTCTCTCAACAGGGACACCTTTCTTAGGTAACTTACGAGGCTATTCCACGGGCGCTGTGGCTCTAGAGGGACTAGACTCCTCAAGAGAAGGACCCCATCATCTGTCACTTCGATGATGCCCCTCGCCCTCTCCACCTCCTGCTCTCTCCTCCTTCCCCTACACCAGGCTCTGTTCAATGCAGAGCAAAAGACGAGAAGGGAGAGGAGCTGCTGAGACCTGAGCTCAGACAGGGACATTCCTGAGGTTATTTGCTTCATGTACTGAGGATGACACGGCAGTCACCAGGCAGGTGGCGGAATAGTCACTTTCTGGCATGCTGAAGTTGGCAGGAATTCCAGAAATCATCTGGCCTGACTCGCTCCCTTAGCGCCAGGAGGAGGGGAGTTGTGCAAGATGACAGAGCTGGAGCATGGCAGAGCTGGAATCAGCTCTTGACCCAGCCCGGCCCTCTTTCCTCTCTGTCGCACGTTAAGAGGAAGGTGTGTGGAAGCTGGGCTGGTCCTCCTGGGCTCCTGCCCCTGTCACACTTTCAAACTTGAATCCCAGGAGCCCTGAGTAGGAGTGGCCTCTGAGAGAATATCTCCAGCGCTATCAGCCACAACCAAAAAAACAAAGAAACAGAGCAGAAATTCAGGGCCAAGCATGGGTCTGTTGCAAGATGACCCCAACCTCCATGGCATTTCGTCACTGCTCCTACTTGACTTTTGGCCAAGGAGAGCCTGCTGAGCAGGTTGATGAAAGAGAACATGACAGGAGTCTCCACTCCCGGACCCTCCACTGACGATCGCCATAGCAAAGGTCTCCAGTCAGGTCATGTGACAAAGGCCCAGCTTAATCTTACAAACCAAAGTGAGAGTTCATTTCTCTGTCACAGGCAGTCAGCAAGTGGGTAATAGAGCATGACTCCCAGCTCTGGTCCACAGCGATTGCGCCCGCTCCCACTGTCATGCCCAGATTTCCGTCAATGGAAAGAGGACACACAGAAAGGAAGCATTTGTCTCTTTCTTTCAGGGGCCTAGTCCAGAATTTGTGCACATCCCTTCTGCTCAGAGCCATTGGCCAGGACTTGATCACATAGCTGCAAGGGAGGCTAGGAAATGTGGGGCTTATTCTAGGCGGCCATATTTTCTCATATTCAGAGCATCCTTTGCTAGTAGCTAAAGAAGAGTGGGAGAATGGACAATAAAACACAGCTGGTAACTTTTGTCTCGGTGGACACTGTTTCTAATGAATGTTGCCCATCTGCTTCGGCAAGCCAGCGCAACCCCATGCCCCAGCCAAGGGGTCCTGCTGCAGGACATAGCACTCACCAGGGGAGCCACGAAATGAAAGGTGAGCAAGCCAAGATGAACCACCAGGAGACCCAGACGAAATTCAGTTATGGGAAATTCAGAACGGCAGATCAGAAAATGAGATTGAAAGCGGGGAGCTCCCTCCTGGGGAGGCTTCCCAAGAGATTTTATAGTAATGAAGATAAAACCAAAAAGAAATAGTGCAGATGATAACTCTGCTCAAGCCCCCAGGGGCTGAGTGGGGAGCCCACTGGTCTACCTCATAAGATCTAGTGATACACAGAAACTACCCGGTAATTACATTTCTACAGGATTAGTCCACATTGAGAGCAATTATGTCCCAAAATAATAACAGTATAACCAAATAATCTGCTCTGTGAGTTAGGCTTACATTTACTTTCTAAATCTCTTCCTATTTACTAATCTTGACACCTCAGGGCATTTACTGCTAACCTCCCATTGAAGGACAGTGGAGCAGGGGGTGGGACTGGGGTTGTTTTGCTCCCAGGAGGAGGTAGGAAAAATGGACTCTAGACACTGCCCTCTGCGGTTGATCTACAGGCAAGTCACCATAAACCACAGGCCTCCATGCGTCAAAATGTCCTGAAGGATGATCCTCCACTGTCTCCTCCAGTGATCCTCCTGGAAGGTCTGTCAATAGCCTTTGCCTGGGAAGAGCTCAGGGGCCTGACAATCTGATTACCATCCCTCTTCCTTTGGGCCCTGCATGGCCGCAAGCTCCTGTCAGCCCCATCATTGCCCAGAGCTTCCATTCCTTTTCCAACTGGTCAGGACAGGGATTCCAAACCCTAGCCAACACTGCAGAAGAAGGGATGGGTTGGAGGAAGTGGGCCCCTTCCATGCCCATCCCTGTGTCTCCCGTGGTCCAGCATCAAGGAATGGGTAGAGCAAGTGACCTTCAGCTTCTCACTTCCAATTATAGTTAACAGTATTGGTCCTAGAGTGTGGAAATGGACAAGAGAATAGAGCCTTTCTTACCCCGAACCAGACTGATCAGCCTCCTTTAACAGTAATTCCTGAAGTGTGTATAGCACTTTCCAGCTTATAAGGCATGTCCACACCCACTGTTTCTCTGAATCCTCAAGACAATCCTGCCAATAGGTGTTAATCATTGGTGGCGCCTGGGTGGCTCAGTCGTTAAGCATCTGCTTTCGGCTCAGGTCATGATCCCAGGGTCCTGGGATTGAGCCCTGCTTCGGGCTCCCTGCTCCACAGGAGGCCTGCTTCTCCCTCTCCCACTCCCCCTGCTTATGTTCCCTCTCACGCTGTGTCTCTCGTCAAATAAATAAACAAAGTCTTTAAAAAAAAAAATAGGTGTTATCATTCCTATTCTATTGATAAGGACACTGAGACTCAGAGATAGAGGAAGTTTGCCCAAGGCCATAGCACTAGTGAGTGATGGAACCAAGACCAGAAGCATGGCATCTGGCTTCAAATCCTAGACTTTTTTTTTTTTTTAAGATTTTATTTATTTATTTATTTATTTAGAGCACATGACCGGAGGTGGGCGGGGGGGAGGAGAGGCAGAAGGAGAGGGAGAAGCAGACTCCCCACTGAGCAGGGAACCCGATGTGGGGCTCGATCCCAGGACCCTGGGATCATGACCTGAGCCGAAGGCAGCCGCTTAACCAACTGAGCCCCCCAGGCGTCCCCTCAAGTCCTAGACTTTTTCTAGTATTTCATAATGGCCTCCTAATTCCTAGCAGATCTGAATAGACCTCTAGCACTTACCCATGTCCTGCTATGTGCTGGTGCTCCTATGTAGCACGAATTCTTCCAACCATAGTATAAGCTCAGTGAGAACAAGCATGGATTCATAGGTGCTTCTTTAAGGCATTCTGGCATCAAGCTCAAGACCAAAGAAGAAAGAGGTTCTTGAAAATGAATGAGATAGTTGCTGATGGTCCATAGAAATGCAGACTGTTAAGAACACAATAGAATATAACACTCTGAAAGAACCAGCTACCAGGAAGAAGGGAGGTCGAGGCTGGTAGGGTGGTCAGAGAAAGCTCCCACTCTCGATGAGAGGTCTCACCTCTCCTCCTGCTGTTAGAGCTCTGTCTGAACCCAATTTGATGATCCAGGCTTCTCAGTAGGGGGGCAATGAACAATAAATGGGAGCCACGAGTTGGCAGCCTCCCAAAATTCCAGCATGGAGACCTGCGGCTGACCCCAGACAGAGAGAGTAGGGAGGAAAAGAGAATCTCAAGCTTGTCAAGACCATATCTGGCACATCTTAAACACCCAGTAAACATTTGTGATTCAATGAATGGGGAGCAAGAGCAAAAGGCTAATGGGGATAAGGAGAGCAATACTAGATAAAAATCAGTTGCATGGGAAATCTCCGAGGTCTGTCTACATAGGGAGTCTGGGGGTGGGCGTGGGGTGCCTATGGATTCTAGGCCTATGTTTGGGCTAACTTATCTGGTATTACTTCCCAATACTTTCCCATCTTGGCCGTTCGTCTCTGAAAACACCTCATCCTATCTTACTCTGGATGTATCGCCCTACCCCCAAAGAGAACAGAATTTCTGATCCTTCACTTGGAGAGACTCTATGGATAACTGTAGCTTTTCAGAAAAACATCTTCCTTTATTGTCTGAATAGAAAGATATATGAAACGTTAGATATATTTATGTCCAATGCTTATAGTCTGGCTTCTTTATGATACAGAAGTATCATCTCTGGCAGTATTTTTATAGATAGAGCTAATGAGCTCTTCATTCTAGAAAATTCTCTTTAACAGCAGGTCATCCTCCTGGCCAGCACAATATGTGTTGTTTGCTAATGATTGCCAAAGATTTTTCTTTTATCACTAACCTCCATCAACAAAAAGTTTCAGCAGTCACCCAGAATGTATGCATTTCTATGTGAGTTATATCCGTGTATTCCAGTCCTAGTGTATTATAGGCATTAAAAAAACCATTTCTGCAAAATAGGCAATAAGGAATTAAGAGAGAAAATACTTTCTTCCTGCACCCCAAAGGGTCAAATGACTTCCTGTGGTGCCCACAACCCACTTTGGAGGCCACTGGCTTACACAAGATGACACCCGATGTACCCAAAGTGAATATAATCAAAGAAGCACTTTTGTTTTCTTGCGTAGCTCCTGTGTTCCAAACCAGTGCTCAAACATCTCACTCTAAAGGGTTCCACTCCATCTTGTAAGGGTTAAAAAAATAACAACACGCCACACTTCCTATCAGTCAAAGCTTTTTTGCCACAGAAGCAGTTTTGAGGGAGAAATTGTCATCTAGCCCCACAGTTATGCAAATGTGATCGTTATTTTTGACACTGGTAAATAATAGTTCTGTATGCAGAGACACTGTTTTCTTACCTTATCATGCAAGGTCTCAAGTCATAATTTAGATGTTCGTAAGTGATTAGCATTTTGGGGCGATGGCAAGCAATTTGTGCAGTGTTTCCCATCTATCTTCTACCTCGAAAAGGTGATTAGCACTTTGGGGGGGGGGCATATCTAACAAATTGCTTCTCTGATCAAGGCAAATCAAGCTGTCTGATGGGATGATTGGCTGAAATATGTATACAAACCATACATAGCCTGGGTTCTCTCGTGTTCGCATTAGAATCAACAAAGGCTGTCTTTATCAGACATGTATCTGACTTCTCTTGAGGTGGTGTGAAGAGTGAGGGGTTTACTACCCCTCAAAATAGTATTACTACAAATTATTTGACGCGGAACAAAAACAATGAAAATATACATGTGACGTTGGTAATATAACAAGTGTAATACTGTGATAAAAATCTTCAGAAGACTGCAAGACAGCATTTCCAGCCCACTCTAAAAATAGCTAATTGAGAAAGATTTCTTTATGCTAATGTTCTTAATTGCCTGGGCGGCCTTATAGAGAAGTCAGTTAGTTACTGGCTAGTACTTTGAGAGTCTTAATAGCCAAAACCAGGAGCCCGGTTAAATAATTTCACAGCGGGAACCCTGGTGCCTTCCTGTAAGACTGTACTGGAAGTCTTTCTGGCTAATTAGTGAATCACAGCCATCATGCAAATGAGCACCTCCTGATTGGCAACAGCTTATATCTTTCTCCACCACCCATGCAAATGAGGCCAACAGCATGGTTGTTTGTAGTCCAACGCAGAATGAGAGAGATATAAAATTTTAGAGCCAATCTCCTTCAGAGATCACGTGGTCGAACTTCCCAATTTATTAGATGAGGAAACCGAGTCTTCAGAGATTAGGATCCTTGCCTTGAGTTCCTTAGTTAGCTAGTGACAAAGCCAAGCTTAATTCCAGGCTATTTTTTAAAAATTTCCAGTAGTCTCTTCTCCCCCCCCCCCCTCCTTTTTTATTTCATCTTAGAAACTTGGAGATTTTGCACACAGAAACCCATGAGATTCTATTATAAGAACAGGGAGACTAAGGTTGATGTAATGAAGTATCACCAGATCGAGGTTTGAAGGCACCCAAGGACCACAGGACTCACTGCCCATCATGTGAAGCTTGAGCCTGTTCCCACGGGAAGACTCCTGTGTCTTCTAACACCAGAGGGAAAGGACATGAACGTGACTTTCATGAGCCCTTGAAACACCTTCCCCACGTTACTTAGGAAATCCCCGAGGTTTTTCTTTATTCCCCTAGGGGTCTGAGCTGAGGCCTGTGGCTTCGGTCATAGCAAATTTGTGTTACACTTCTAAATTGTTGGAGCTGTCCTTTTCTTTCCTTTGTGTTCCTTTTCTTTTTTTCTTTTTTTTTTTCCTTCCTTTTTCCAATTCCTTTGTAATCATCTCAAAGCCAAGTGTCCATTTCCACCAGAACTTTAAACATTGTGCCTTTATGTAACACAGCTTTTAATTTTCCTCCCTAACAGAAGTGATTGTTTATGTTGTAAATGCCACATTAGTCTCCACGAACTGGAGATGGAATTGATTTTCATTTCAGAAATTTCACAGCTTGCCCCAGAACTTTATGCTTGATTGCCAGTGCTCAGAAATGCATGGGCTTCTGAGAGGTTCAGAAATGATGTGTGTAACATGGCATATAAAAATGTGAGAATTAGAGCTGCATTTCTGGGGAGACGGCCCCCTGCGTCTCTGTAGCTGCATCTGGCCAGACACTCTTTGTAGCCAATGCTTTGAGTACAGGTGACACCCTCAGGAAACAGACTTCCAGTCCCAAGGCAGCTCCTGCACAGGACTGCTGACTTTCCCTGCCAGAAGGCTCTGGAAGATGTGTTCTTTGATCCCTTCTTTCAGTGAGCACCTGCCCAGAACTGCTTAGGCAGGGTAGGAGTCAAAGGAGGGGGTAGCCTGCACCTTGAGAAGCTCAGAACCCAACTGGGGAGAGAAAACACAGGATGCCACCAGCGAATTCGGCAGGCACTTGTGGATATACTCCAAACCGAATTCAGAGTGTACACGGCCCCAAGGAACAGGAAAGCTACACAGGCTCATCGGGACTGGAGGTGGAACGGAAGGCAGATGTCAGACTGACCCAGAGGAAAGGTTTTATTTTTGTTTTTCTCTCCCCTGCCACCTACAGAGCTGCAGCCCCCTCCTCCTTGGGGAGACTGTTGTATTTAAACTGCTGAAGCCAACGCGACAGATGGTTCCACTCTCTTCCAGGGATGCGAGATAATGCCAGTGGTGTTCCGTGGGCCTGGACCCATGCTACATCTGGCCTGGTCTCGGTCAGCTGTTGACCTGATCCTCCCAAACTGGAGTTTTTAGAACACGGTTTTTAGAATACAGAATAGTTCAGATGTCCACTGTCCTTCTGTCGACCATTTATTGCATTTGACAGACCATTTCAGAGGGTGTACATTTAACTATGGGGTGGGCACAATAACATCTCAGCAGCACATAGTTTACATAGCAGAGTTGGGGTGGTGTAGGCTGCTGGAGGACATCAAGGGAATCTTATTTTGAATGATTACCATCATTATTATTATGAACATTTCTCCTTAATGATGTCTAGCTCCATCGAGCTATAAATATGTATATATTAATGTTAACAATATGAGCTTTATTGGCCAAAGACATAATCGGTGATTAAAACAGAAATCTCCTGATATGTCTAAAACTGCTACCCTAAATTTATGATAGAGTATAAAAGATCCCCAATTCCATTGCTAGTCCATAAACGAAACTTTTTTTTTAATATGTATCAAGATGACAACTGAATGCTATGTAATATTCCTCAGTGAGGCTCCCAGATTGGGTGGCTGGGTCATTAAGGCTGAGAAGTAGCACTCTCTCTCTCTCTCCCTGTCCGTCCATCTGTCTGTCTGTCTGTCTCTCTGCGAATGGCAGATGGCAAGGACACCTGCAGGGTAGGAGTGAGGGAGTGGGAAAAACTGCAAATAAGTGGCGTGGAGAAGAGTTACTTGAAGCTGTCAGGGAGAGACGTGTTGACAGGGAGAACTGGGATTAAGGGCTGCCAGGGGGACGCTCTGGAGCAAAGGGGGTGGGGTTGTGAGTTGGGTTCAGGGGTTGGGGAGGCGGGGTCACTATGTAGACCTTTTCCTGTGCAGACCATTTTCTTCTCATCTGTTTTTTGTCTTGTTTGGGTTTGCTTTTTTTTTTGTTCTCTCTCTCTCCTTTTTTTTTTTTTTCTTTTCAACTTGCTGGTGTGTTTCTCTTTTAAAGAGAGCAGGGAGAGGAGGGAGCTTTATCAAGCCGAGTTCTCATTTTGCATCAGAGAGCCATATTGATTTTTCCACCCGTGACTGCTGAAAATTAGAATTTCTTCATGAAGCTGGGTTCTTTTCTTGTCGTGTTCCTTATCTTTTTAAATATGATTACCTGCACTTCAGGGCTTCATGGCTAAAATCATAATGAACTTCCCCACCCACCTCAGCACCTGAGACCAAGAGGGAGTGCCTGAGGCCCATGGTTGTGGCTGTAGGAGGGCCGGCCAGGGCCTGGTGCTGGAAGAAAATTTTTTCCCTCTGGTTACTTAAGGCCCTATCTTTGGGCCACAGGTTTATTGACTTACTACTCATTTTCTTGTCAGGATATTTCTTCCAATCAAGATTTAAAACAAACTAGGAGGGTACTAAAGTGCTGGAGATTAAAGCCTACTGCTTTTTTTTATTATTATTATTTGATTAAGACACTCTTATCTGGGTTCTTTGGGCCCAATTTAAACTTGGCACAAACCTTCCTTAAAGGGCCAGGCTTGTTTGTTTCAAGCAAACACTTTTCCTTCACATCTGCCTCTCCTACTGTGTATTTGCTCACTAGGAAGAAGATATAGATTATTCCCACTGCATCAACTTTTAGGCAGCTGCTCAGTGCAATTTTCTTCAATGTCTTGCCATGGAAAAAGAGACCAGTCATTTCCTAAGTGGTGATTTGAGGTGACCTATATTTTAGGAAACTGTTGGATTCACCAGCGGCTCTCTCCTACCAACCTGTAGACCCAAAGCCTTTAATAGGGAACTGCATTGAGAGGAGAGACTACTGAAAAGGGGGAGATAATTCAGGAAGAACACAGCACGGTCACCTGACACCACTGGATGCCCAGACTCACCAGGACTTTTTAAGGGGATTTTTTTTCATTTATTTCTGATCCCCATGCTCTGCTTCTCAAGGGATGTTGATCCCCTTCATCAGGATCTGGTGAAGACATTACCTACCGGATAGCCCATAAACTGAGTAGACTTCGCCCCTCTCCTTCTGAAATGTTCTGTGCATGTTTATCAGCACTATCAAAAGAAAGCTCTCGAAGTAAACAGCCAGCCTGACTACGTGGTCTGAGTTGAAGACCAGAGACAGACAAACAGAGAGGGTAAAGTTAGAGAGGTAGGTCCCGGAGATGTTGTTTTCAGCACTGAACATCTTTATTTCCCATCAAGTTTTCTTTTAATCTTGCTTTCTATTAAAAGTCTTCTCAAAGCTAATGCAATAAATTTAGATCTGTAGCCAGATGCAAAGCAAAACTTTTGGCAGGGAATACTCTATCAAAAGACATTGCAAATGAAATATGCTCTCCCTTGGGGATTATTCTACAGTTTAATTTAATTTGATATTTCAAATTAAATTAATTCAAATGGTTATGCAGTTTCCAGGGAAAACAGACTTCATTTATGATGTTCTGCCACCAAATTGTTTAGCAGCCATCATACATCTTATATTGTTAACTAAGAAAGATAAATAGTGACAAGGTAGGCTCTTACCCTCATTTCTCAGTCCCAGCGTTAAATAGAACACAAGCAAATCCTCCAACACCATGTACTCCCTTATTGGGTAGCTTAAATATTTATTAAGACCATTATAGTTAAGACTAATACTATCTGTGGACCCTTCTATCTAATCATTTCCGAGCATGTAATGAAAATGCATGGAGCCTCATGAGAGGAACAGATGTGACAATTCCCATTTGATAGACCAGGAGACAGGTGGTGATGGGATTCACCCAGCCTCATACAGGGGACTCGGAGGAGAGGTAGGAGCTCAGATCCAGTGCCCAGGTTCACAACCCTCTGCTTTATCAGGGCTATGCTCCCAGTTTGTTCCTCCTCAGTAGGTCTTCATATAATCTGAACTAGATCTATACTGTCCAAGAAATTAGAAAATCAAGTTGTTACTGAGTAAATGAATCAATGTAGACATTCCATCTGGAGAGGTGGGGAGAAGACTCATGTCCCACAGTAATCTTTTAATTACTTTTATTTTAAAAATGATCATACAACAAAATTTCCCTTTTTTTTTCAGTTATCTTTCTCCGCACTCCCCCCCCCCCCCACACACACACACGATTTAGGCTACCAGCATTATTTTGTAAGAATGGATAGCTGGGAAGGGGGTCCTATGTCCCGTGGTGCAGGATGGAGCTTTTGGCTCCCTGGCATAACTAACGGACCTTTCTGTCTTATTCTGGAAAGTCTAGCTTGCTGAGAACCAGAGAAGGCACAAACCCTCTGAGGCAGCGAGTGATGCTTTGGTCTCTGATGCTAGGTCACTTTAATTTGAGAGGCTTCCTCTGATGTAGACAGTAGGCAAGCAAACATTTACCAACATGTTATACCTCGGGGAACTTTTTTTGCCTGTTTTCTTCTTTCTTTTATAGAGCAGGTTTATTGGATGTACACTGTTCCTTGAGTCCACTAATGTACGTCCCTAAACCCTCATGTCCCTATTGACTGGAGGAAGGCAGAACCTTTGGTGGAGGGTTTACATCTCTTCTACAGCCTTCATACCCACTGGCCACATGGAAACTTCAAGGCTTTTCTGCTAACACAGAATTTAATATTATCACAAGAGACTCTGGAAGAGCACAGAAAGCTAGATTCATTGCTACTTTCCTCAACAAAGGGTGAATGTTTTAGAGAAAGAAAGGGTTTTATCTATACCAACATCTCCTCACCACCTCCAGCACTGCCCATTCCAGCCCCATTTTCTCTTAAAACCCACAAGGAAACATGTAGAACCAATTATTCTTTTTCATACTCTCCCCTTTGAAAGAGTTCTCCTTCAGGGGTAGAGCTAGGAGAATCCATGGCTTTAGATTTCTTTGTCAGAAGAAATGGAATTTGCATTCCTTTGACAAGCGAACCTTTGAGGGGGCAGGGGAAATATTAATCATTAGAACAATGATGATACTTTACACAATAGATGTTTGTAATTTGTACCTAAACTTGAAAGCGTTCAGTGTTCTATAGTTCCGTGTCCGTTTTCAGGTACAACACCCAGTGGGCATATTCTTCTGTAAGGGTAATGCTATTATGCAATCATTATTATTAGCACAGTAATGATCATGTTAATTCTACAGCTACATAATTAACTCACCAACCAGTTAGCACCTAGGATCTCTTGGACTCATAAATGCCTAACTAATCCTGACAATTTGTAATTGTTTCAGTTCTTAGGAGAAGAATCTACAGAATCCCAAAGCCAGGAGGCTCCTAAGGACTATAACTGGTTACATGGCTATGACCCTAGCCAGCTACTTGGTTTAAGAAAATTAATAAGAGCTGCAACGTTTTGCATACCTACCGAGAGCCTGGGAAATGTTTAAATACAGTATCCGTTTCCGTCTTCACAACTCAGTGATTTCTTTTTTTCTTTATTGCAAAAGAAGAAACTGAACCACAAGGAGATATGAAGTAACTTGTTCAAGGTCAGATCACCGCCTAGGCAGAGCTGGGATTTGAAACTAGTTCTTTCTTGCTCTCAAGCTCCCATTCTGACTGACTGTAGCACTCGCCCACATTGGCTTACAGATAAATGCTAATTGACAAGTATGGGCTTTTGTCTCTCTTTTTCTATTCATTCTCTTTCACCTTATTCTTTCAAGTTATCTCCTCTCTGGCTTTCTTATTATATTCAGACAAACACTGGGATTTAGCACTAAGTTCTCGTTCTTTCTTTTCTCTTTTTCACTCAATGAAAATGTTTGGTGAGAATTCACTTGCAGTGGGTATTGTAATAATTACTGTGCACAGCTTTTTAACCAATGGTCACTCTTGCCCCCTAAGATCTCACATTCCTAAATTATTGTAACTCTCTTATCAAAGGGCTGGTTGTGTAGAAAATGGTCTCTCTCTGTGACAAATACTAAACGAATCAAGTTTATTTAGCCAGCGGAAGAGAGACTTGAAGAGTGTTTTAAACCAGCTTTCAAGTTCATAACAGAGATATTGAAAACTTCCCAGCTGTTCTCCATTGCCAGCAAGAATAGAACAGAAGGAAAAGTGGTTTGCTCAAAGCAATAGACATTCTGATTATGTATAAAAACTTTCTGACTGTGAAGAATTGTTAGACAAGGAGGTGGTTTACTGAGGCAGGTTGTCCTTGAAGACCTTTCAGAATAAGATGGTTCGCTTCCTGGGGCATTCAGTTCCAGGGAGTGGATTGGATGAGCTGAGTAGAGAGTCAACCTGTCTGAGTCCTGTGGTTCCACAGAATGCATTCAGGCAGCTTGTCTACACTGCCCACATGAAGGGGAAGTTCATCAATATTTTAGTAAAGTCTGCAGCATAGACAGAAGATAAAATATATTTAGCCTAAATGATCCAAATTGATTTCCCTGTCCAAATCACATGTATACACCTCCATGTGGAGAAACTAGACAAGATCATATTAAGATAACAAACTTAATTGGATTTATAAAAATCTATAAATGTTTTTAGCTCCTTAGAGATAGGCGCCATGTAAATGAGAGCCGTCTCTAGAGTGATAGCCACTGAGTATTTTATTAGCACACTCAGGAAAATAGAAAGAGATAAGCCTCACTCACTAAGGACCTGGGTTCTAATTCTTACACTGCCATTTGCTTGCTTATACAACTCCTGTGATGTATCTGAGCCTCCTCTTCCTTATCTAGAAAATGAAAAACACTATACCTACTTCCTGGTATGGGGAGAGGGAGGTTAAACTAGATAGTGTTTATAAATCACCCAGCAGAGGGGCGCATGGGTGGCTCAGTTGGTTAAGCATCCCATTCGGTTAAGGCTCAGGTCATGGTCTCATGGACATGAGATCAAGCCCCACGTCAAGTTCCACGCTCAGCAGGCAGTCAGTTTGGGATTCTTTCTCTGTCCCTTTTCCCCTCCCCTCACTCATGCTTGCTCGCATGTGCGTGCTCTCTTTCTCTCTCTCTCTCTCAAAATAAGTAAGTCTTTAAAAAATCAATCAATCACCCAGCAGAGTGTTTGGCAATACAGGTTGGTTCTTTCCCAGCAAAATGTTCCATGGAACTTCTTCCATTCTGGCTTGGGCTGGTAACTCTGGACCAACCCAGTAGACCCTCAAAGGCCTAGCTGTTATATTCACTGGCAAGTTCATACCACATTCCTAAAGCTCTTTCAGCCAAACCTCTCCGATCTGGGCCCTTGTTTCCAACGAGGATAGGATAGGAGGGCCTCTCACTAGCTGACCTCACTTGAAGCTCCAGTGTGGACTTTGAACCTGTATGTATTTGAGCATCGAGCACTGATAAAGACAGTGTGTCATAATAGAGAACATTTTCATGGCACCTTCAAGGAATAAGAGTGTGTTCAGCTGGGGCAGATATTGACAAGGTGGCACCAGAGTGGAAGTGCTGAGCTGGATAATAAAACACCCAAGTTCTGGCCCCAGGGTTACCAGGGTGACTTTGAACAGGTCATTCCACCGCTCTGTGCCTTAGCACCAATTCGCATTTATTCCGTGCCTACTGTGCGCCAAGGACTGATTGATTATATTCATTATTTTCAATCTCCACAGTAAGCCCCAACGTGGGTAGTACAACCTTCATTTTACAGATGAGAAACTGAGGCTTACCAAAGTTGGGAAGTTTAATCAAGGACTTCTGATAGCTCACAAACAGATGAGTAGACATTAGGACCCAAGACACATGACGTCATAATGCGCTCACACTCTGCTAAACAGCCCTGACTCAGTTTCCTCATGTAGAAAATGAGGGTAGACTGACATCTCTAGGGTCTCATATGGCCCAGATAGTTGATGAATATCATTCTGGACTCCTTCCCAGCCTCAGCAGCCAGCCTGAGCACATTAAGGGTGGAGTTACGGAAATGATCACAATGATTTCCATCTCTCTCATTCCACCCCCCTTAATTTGTCTCCCTTCCCCTGTAAAGACTGTTTGGGAGTTCTCTTTTATTTCCTTCTTGGGGAAATAATTGTTGACTTTTTTTTTAAGAAAGACTTTTTGGTAGAGGGGGCAGAATTGAAACAGTACTTTGGTGAAGAAGTCACTTGAACAATGATCCTATTTCCTTTGGAGATGGTCTTATAATAGAATTATGAACCATCTACTCACCTCCTCTCCCCTTGTACCATCTTTCTGGTTTTCAGCCCCTGGTGTCCCCCAGAGAAAACTGGCGGGGCTGGGGGGCGATGAGCCTTTCCCATTGCATGTCGAAGAATGGGTTACTCGCACAAGGCTAGTAGTTGGTGCCGTTTAGCAAAGGTGTAGAAAATCCCAGCCAAGCATAAATACCAACAAATGTTCTAGGGATTAGCAAGATAAGTCGTATCAGGAGAGAGCGAGAGAGCCAAATTTATATAGTTGAGAAAAGATCTGGCTCCGAGGGAACACAATCATGGTCTATAAATACCTCCATGAAAACAGTATAAATGAAGTAAGGGAATTAATCACCGGCTCCAAAGCCGGGAGGACAAGGTGCAATGGCCCTCAGCGTGGTGCGGGAGATGGAAAGCACAATAGTAGAAAGCTCAGAGCTTAGAGAAGCAATTGGGCACAGGTCCCGGGCTCTCCAGGGGAGGTGGCCGCGCTCCACGCGAGGCCTAGGGACTGGAGGCAGAGGAGATTAAATGCTAATAGGAACACAAGTCCAAGGAAGCCCAGGAAGGCTAGATGGAGGTCAAATAAGATGACCTAAGTGGCTCTCCCACCTATGATTCAATGAACTGAGGAGTAATTACTTGCTCTTGCAAATTGCTTGGTAAATACACTGAGTAAATCAAAGAAGCCCATTTCACCAGCGGAGGAGCGGGGGATGAGTGACCAGAGGCTGCAGATTCCACAGAGATCCCATGCAGGGTTGGGTTTGTCCGTGGGACTTTTTATCGTGACGTTGGATGGTGCACCTGCCCCGGGCTTAATCCACATTTATGAACATGATAAGTAGCTTCTCTTGTCCGAAGGCAGGTGCCCAACCAAGGGCCAAACGGCCGCAGCCTCCCCACCCCGACCCCCTTCTGGAAGAATCTTCTACTTCCCTCCCAACAGCACACACTTCCTGCCCTTCCTGCCCCACCCTCTCCCTTCAGCAATATTAATGGCTCCTGCCTAAGTACCAGGAGCCTCTCCTCCACAGAGCCTGTTTAGAGATGGCCTGAAATGCCTGCTGGGAATAATTCTGCCCGTAGGCAAGCTCAAGAATTATTGATGAAATAACCTTTTGGGGCCTGAGTCTGGGGTTTTGCAGATGCAATGGCAAGATTATTGTTTAAGTGGGGACTTGATCAGGCGGTGACCTAGAAAACATTTAGCTCTTTTATTGCTTTTGCAGCTTCCTGGGGCTAACACTGTCTTCTGCCACGGACGCCGGGGCAGCTTATCGGAAAAGGAAATGAGGGGAAGTGGGCAGTGAGACCGTGAGATTGTCTGCATACCCAGAAGGCCAGAAAGTTCCGAGGCAGCATCTCGCCCCAGGAGGAGAGGGTCCCCGGGGCCTCCCCGGAGTCACCAGACCTGGAATGGCATAAAACAGTTCCAGCGTTGCAGTGACTTGCTGTTTTTGCCTTAAAAGCTCAACCTCACCAGATTCAAGGAGCAGATCAATCAATCACAGGGGAGGCAGTTATTAACGGAGCACCCCTTCACAGGGGCCGCAGTGCTAGGCATGGTTCCGGTGGAGACTGAGAAAGAGGAGAGCAGAAAGTCATCCGCGGCCAGAGGGACAGGTCAGGAGGGCAGTGCCCCTCTCTAGCGTAGGCTTCCAGCTGACCACAGGCATCTCAGGCCACTCAGGGAACCTTCTTCAAAGAACTGCTCTGCAGCACATAGAGTGGGGTGCAGGGGTCCTTTCTTCAGTCTCTGCAAAGAGCTCTTCCCTCACCCCTACTGATTCCTTCCCTCGATGTTTAATGGGTGCCTATCCCATGCCAGATACTTTGCCAGGTGTGGAGGTCCCAAGGTCAATAACACAGCGGCTAGTTTCGAGGAGCTTGAGGATGATGTACTCCCAGTCATACCAGGGACTCATACCCCAACAGAGGATATCCGAAGCCTTCTTTGTGAGCACGGTGGCAACTGCAGAAAGCCCTCTGAAGGCCTTTGAAGGTTGAATAGGTGTTTTCCAGTTGAAGGGGGGCAATCCAGATTGTGGACAATGAGATTACATGACTTAATCCTGGAATAGTAAGTGGTCCGGCGTAACTGGGGTGTGGAATGCCTAACGGGGAAGGGTGTGAGATAATAAAGCTTTCAGGATCGAGGTCTAGAAACATGCTGGATACTGAGCCAAGGGCTCTGCTGCCATTATTTGAGTGAATCCTCACGACGCTCGAAAGTGTCGAATGATTGTATGACTTGCTGAGAGTCCCTGCTTGTCGGGATGGAGTAGGGAGGTGAGGTCTGCTAGCCTGGGATGAAGTCACACACCAAGCTCTACGTCCAGCAGACAGGCTAGGAGGTTTGAGATTTTAGAATCCAGTGCACCAGAGCTGCAAAGTACTTAGAGGCCATGGAGGCCAAACTGCTCATTGAGAGGGAAGGAAAGCAAGTTAGTTACACTGCTGCAAGGCTTCTGGTCATTTTATGAAAGGCAGTCAGTGCCACGTGAAGAAGGACAGAGGTCATGAGCATGGCTGTGTTTCAGAATATACCCTGGTGGCAGCACAGACGCGTGAAAGCAGGACAAGGGCTGAAGGCAGAGATGGCACAGCTCCGTGGTGCGTGCGAACCACCCACCTTGGAGCAACCTGAGGCCCTTGCCCAGACCCAGCGAGCCAGCCTCCCAGGCTAGGGGTCTAGAAAATATGCTTGTAATTAGCTCTCTGGGTGATTCGTAAGCACAATGGGGATTGAGCCCAATGCCCTGGGAAGCAATTGCAATACTCAAAATACTCCAGATGAGAAATAACAAGGGTCTGATCATGGTGAAATAGAAGGAGGCAGGTCAGAACTTTCACAGAGACACAGTCCTCGGGATGTGTTTGGGTGAGGGAGAGAGAGAGGTTCAAGATCGCTCAGAGGTTCCCCCTTGGGTGGCGAGGTGGCTGGTAATGGTGATGCATGGAAGATAGAGTTCGGTTTTTAAAATCTTGAGTTTGATGTAGCTGCAGGATACACCAGTGGAGAGATCTGTTAAGTCATTTGAAACTCCAGTGTGGAGCTCACAGGACAGGAGTTAGGTCGTGGCTAGAGATACGAATTTGTGAGTCTTGACGCATCACTACCTGCTGCGTGAAGTCAGTCCCGATGCACCAGGCAGAGTGGATCACTTCCTCCTCGGCACCTCCGTAACACCTTGTACAGCATATCAACACCACGTTATGTCTGCTTTATGAACCTGCTTCTCCACTAAACCACAGGCTGATTAAGGGCAAGGACCCATCATTCATGTTCGTATCCCCAGATATGCAGCACGGTGCCTGGCACATCTGAGCGTCTTTAAAAATATTGCCAAATAAGTGCAATGAAGAGAGAATGTAGGCAAACTTGAGAAAAGTTCTGAGGACCTAATCTCAGGGACCAGCAACATTTACAGGGTGGGTAGAACAAGACAAAACCGCAAAGAACCCTGACAAAAAGTGGCTGGAGTGGGACGAGGAAAAGCAAGGGAGAATTATGACCAGGAGGAGAGCGGGAAACCCTACAGGAATGGCAGGGAGGCTGAGGGCATCAAGAGTTACAGAGAGGCCAAGCAGAACTCTGGCTGGCCCTGGTGGCCTCTGCTGTTGTCCCTTTCAGGAGTAAGGCTGGGGCTGGTACCGAAATCAGCACCCAACACCAGGCCTGGCCTCCAGAACTTTTGGATGGTTCTTTGCTTGTAAATACAAGCGACCTCTGCATCATGGGGGTGAGTGGTGAAGCCAAGAAAACCCACATTGTGTCAAGCAGTGAGGGGCTGGAAGAATCCAGAGGGCCCCCGTGGGCTCTGCTTTCACTCCAGCCTCCCATGGCAGCGAAGCTCAGTGCTTAGACCACCTGAGGCTACCTGGATACTTTTTTCTCATCTGCTTGATCTCCAGTTTTAGCCTTGTAAGCTTGTTTTCATACAGGTCTTGGGGATTTGGGGGGAGAATCTAAGAACCACTGGGAATGACCATAGCAAGGATACCAAGTATTTACTCTAAGGCAACCAGTTCTCTGGTGTTCTGTTTTGTCTTGTTTTGTTTACTTTCCTTTTCTTTTCTCTTTTCTGACGTTGGTCATGTTTCACTGGTCTCAACTCATGTGACCACACTGTAAAATTCCATTTTGTCTCTTTTTTCAGATGTTGAAAAGTGAACCAAATGCTGTTTTTAATGAGCTAGGAAATTGTTCAGGCTTCTCTCTCTTTCTCTCTCTCTCCCTTTTTTTTTTTTTGTCCTTTTGAATTGCTATAGGGTGTTCTTCAAAGCTTCAGTTGGAAGCCTACAATTTCAGAGTGCTTTTCTTTAGGCAAAAGAGGCCATCCTGTATCACAGAGATATCACCATGACTCAAATCCAAAGAGTCTCTAGTGGAGGAACCAGGAATATGGGGCTTGGGAAGTGGGAGGGTGATGTTGGGGGAGGATCCCTGAGAGCCTCTCCGGGGGATGGCCAGAGGCAGGGTGAATGTCAGGGATGACAGAGGTGCCCACTGGTCACCAGGGGTCTCCCTCTTGAAACTGGAAGCTCTAGCCCGAGTATTCAGCTGCCCGGTGGACATTTCCACCAGGATGGATTCCATAACCTCGACCTAGTAGGTCTTGAACAGACTCAATTACTTCCCATAGGAAACCGGTTCACAGTTACTTTTTCAACCTTTATTTAATGTCTACTATGTGACAGACATGATTTTAGGTGTTGGGGTCACAGTGGGCAACAAGAAAAACATGGTACCTGCCTCCAAAGCCTATAGTCTAGCAGGAAGAACAGACTGGAAATGTTGACATGGTCATAAGTGTCATAGATAATAGTAAGAAGAGTAACGTTTATGGAGTTCTTACCGTCTACCAAACACTATGGCTGGTACCATGGGTCCGTCATAGGACAGGGAGCCCTGGCTTTGTCTGGAAGGTCAAGAGAGGCTCTGAGTCCTTTTCCTCAGCCCCATTTAGTGGCCCCATTGGCCCCAATAGTGTTCCAGATACACACCCTGGACACTGAGGTTTCTGCGTCTTCTCACACCTTTCCCTCTAGTGTGTCACCAAGGTATGGTGCTGCTTCTGTCACCTTCCCCCTGTCCCTCTAGCCCAACAGCCTGTCACCCACCCCTGGAATATTACAACAGCCCGGGCCTCCCTGCCTCCAGCCTCCTTTCCATCCTCTCTGGCCTGCATCCCACCAGATGAACTTTCCAGAAATGTTGTTCCCTGCTCAACATCTCAGTCACTTATTCAACAAATATTTGTCAAAAGACTTGCTCCCCGCCCCCAAAAAAAGCAGTTTGTATGTTTCAAAAGAGAAACTGATGCTAATTGTGTCCCTTCGCTAAAGATAAGCCAGCCTCCTGAGCCTGGCACTTGAGGCCCTCCCCGCCAGGCTAGCTTCCCAGGTTCATCTTCACAAGTGGCCTGTTCACCATTTCCCCCAGCTCAGCTTCTGCCTTCCTTGGCCCTCCGCCCCTCTCCGTGTCGAAATCCTCCCCAGCGTGAAGGCCCCCATCAAATGTCCCCTCCCCCACGGAGGCCGCACGTGCCTGCCTGCGTGCGTCTCACACTCTCATGTACGTACATACCCCACACACACCCCTGAGAGCCCCACGCATCCATGTGCGTACCTGCCCTTGGTGAGCCTCGGCTCTGCTCAGGAACTGAGCTAAGCAGCTCAGCCGGTTATCTCTTATCATTACAGCCCTCTTAGGAAGAAGGCACCGTGATTATATCCCCATACTACAGATGAGATCAAAGAGGTTAGGGGAATCGCACAAATAAGGTCACACCCCCAGCAAGTGGCAAAGCAACGATTCAGACCCGATTTTGACTGAATCCCATGTATGCGATCCCACACTGCCATTCACCAGGCAAGAATTCTTCCTTAAACAATTATGTACCCCGGTTGCCTTGTAGAGTTCTTCGCCTGCAGTGCACACTGCCAATTAAATTCCCAGTACCTACCACAGGCTCCAGAACATCTCCTGCGTGTGCAGTAAACACCTGTGAATGAGTGAATGAAACAGTTGCTGGGCGCGACAGCAAACCTCCTGAATCAGAATACCTGAAATTGGGACCTGAGAGGCTCTAGGTTAACAAACAAGCCAGGTAATTCTTATGCAACCAGCAAATACCTGTCCACAGAAGGATATTACAAAACGAATCCAACCACCCTGTTCTATGAAAAGGGAAAACTGAGGCCCACAGTAGTTAACTGAGTTGCCCAAGGTTAGCAGCCTGCCTCCCCTCCCCAAGCCATGTCTCCAGCTGGGCCTTTTATAGCCAGCTCCTCAGAGTGTCAGCCTGGCCCTAAGATAAGATAACTGTGGGCAGAAAACAAGCCCCTATCTCCATCTGTCCCATCTCTTAAAGGGATCTTAAATTGGTTTTCCTGACACTTCCCTCCGAGGAGGTCCTTCCTGAGGACCTCATCTTCGATAAGCTGAGCAGGGCTCCGAGTGCTGACCTAGAAACTCCAAACCACAGCAAATCAAGTCTTTGACCCGAAAGTGCCTTGTTATTGGGTTTTGCTTCATGCAGATCCGTCATCTTCAGGATCTACTTCTTGCCTCTTCAGAGAGGAGTCTTGCTGCCCAGCAAACAGTGTGGCAGGGACGTGGCAAAGCTCTTGATCAAAAGTCCTGGCCGTGTAACCTCTTGCTGCTGCTGTGTTGGGCCCAGCTGGTTCTAAAAACCGCTGTGTGATCACTTTGGAGCAGCTGGGTGATGTATTCGAAAGAAAGTAGGTTTGGAATTAGACATACCTGCGTTGATGTCCCACCTCCACCACATACCGGCTGTGTGATCTTGACAGATCACTTGCACTCTCTGATCCTTGGCTTCGTCATCCCTGTTGTGAGGGGAGAAGAATGGAAAATCTCTGGTTGCTTCCAGTTCTGACATCTGTATCCTGTGTTCCATGACCTGGGGCGTGAGCTGCTCCTAGGATCCAAGTTTAGCCTGATGAAGACATTCAGTCCTGTTCTGTGTTGGCCATTCCATGTTAACAGTCCAGCCCACTGAGGCGTGAAACTAAATCAGAACTACCGAGAGGCTAGGATTTATTATCCTTCGGTGGATACCACTCTCCTCCCAAACCCCAGTTTTGCCTTGATAATAAAACTCCCTTGCATACAGACAGACAGCACGACTCCCTGGGAAATCCTAAAGAAATGTCGTCCATATGTTTTTAAGTCATTTACACTGAACCCATCATAATATTGTTCTTTGAAGATCCATTTACATTTGTTCTAAAGGCTTATTTTAAAGCTTATGCAAATGAACTAGATTAAGGTTGCATTCTGGAAGCTGAAGCTGGAGAATGGGAAGTTCATTTTAAGGCTTGGTGTAAATAGAGTTTCACATGTGTTCTAAATAATTCTCCCCTCTCAGCCCACGTGTGACCGGAGGTTCTCTGTGAGTGAAATGCTAATTGAGGGCAGTTAGGAGTAATAGAAAGAGCAAGGGAATGGCAGTCTCATCCTCCCCCTTCGCTAGCCTTATGGCTTTGCATGAGTCACCCAGATGTCCTCGGTTTCTGTTTCTTCCTTTGGGACCCACACAAGAACTCCATGGTTCCCTGGTAGCAGCGGCGTTAGAATTCACTGGGGACCAGATGCCGGACCTCTCACCCTGACCTATGGCACTCAAGTCTCCAAGAGTGAAGACCCAAGAGTCTGGGTTTTTCATATGCTCCCCAAGTAATTCTGATGTGTGCCCAGGTAGGAGAACCACCAGAGCGGGGTTATCTGCATTTGATAATCTGATCTCTCCTCTCTACCTACAAGATTCTACAATTGATTGCCGAACTATCCCGTTATCCCTACCTGGGTCATAAACTCTCCCATGTGCTAACTGTTCCCATTCATCCCATTCATAGGGCCCTGTTTGGACTCTGAAGCGTTTGCTTTGAAGAATCTTGATGCACTTGTAGAATTCTGGTTAGATGTAAGGAACCATCACTTGTCCCCCTCAACACACTCTGATGGGGAACCTGAAGCTCAGAGCCCAGTATCTGGCTGCATTAGAGGCCCCTGGAAGACTCATTGTACTTGCTGTATGGAAGCTAGCAGGCTAACGGGTGAACAAACAATACTGCATCAGTGAAATTACATATTAACATCCATATGCACATGTAGGTGTTGGCTGAGTAGCATTTGGGGGATCTGGATTAGAACTTGGATCTGAGCTCCAAAAGGCTGGCAAAAGTGGAGCTGGGGAGAAGGCACAGCTCAAGGTCAGAAACTAGGGAAGAAAGAAGAGGCCTGTGTATAGCAAAGAACGCCTTGTCTTTGACCTGAATTGCCTCTTCCTGCTGTTGAGAAGAGAGGTTGGCTTGTGTTACATAAGGCTTGGGGGTGGTTTTCCACTGAGTGCCTGCAGAAATGAGCTCCCCGTGGTGAAAACTTCTCCCTGGTCTGCCACTTCCCTTCTTCTCAGAACCCCAAAGTGAGCACTGTCTGGTAATATCTCCAAGAGCCTTGTCACTTGTTATACCATGGGGGAACGCTCCTGGAACAATGTACATCTTCTGCTCAACGAGTCTGGCTTTTTCCAAGGAGCATGACCTCATTTTAATGTCAATCTAGCAAGAGTTACCTTCTCTGCTCCCGGCAAGAAAAGGATATATCTGAGCCTGGTGAGGCAGAATTAGGAACTTTTCTTTCATTTCTATGCCCTATCCTCAGCCCCTTCCTTGCTTCCCTGCCCCATCAAGGCACCAAGTGACCCTCTACTGGCCCCTCCATCTTGGAGTCTCAGTCAAGCTTCAGAGTAAGGTCTCATTCGTCTTTTCTTCCAAGATAAAAGAGGATGCTGGTAGAGAACAATGCTTTGCCCATAGGAGTAAATTGCAAATATAAACAAAGGGCTTCCCAGGTACAAGAGAGATTTGTAAGTGAGAGGCTCCCGTGTCGCACCCACGTCAGAGCGAAGAGTGACTGCTGAAGGCTAGTCAGGGATCTCCAGACGGGCTGTTCTCCAGACGACTTCCAGATGATCGCAGCACCCAGAGTAGAATGAATACTATCTCCACTGAATCTAGTGGTAGGCCACTCTAGTTTCTTTCAGTCCTATTTATAAAACCGTATTTTACATCACTGCTTCAATTCAGTGCCATCTGCATTTTCTCCCATTAATCAGATAGAACTCCCCACCGTAGCTTTCATTACCTGCTCAAAATGAATGTGGAGAGAAAACATAATTAGATGCCACTTTTTAAAAATAATACCTTGAAAACAGAGCAGCGACTTAAATAAAATAGGAGGGAGGGAGGAAAAAACGCACACACACACACAGTTTGAACTAATGGGCCAAATTACCTCGGGTTAAGTTGGATTTTAAATCAGTTTCTTCTTTCTCCCTTTCCTTCTCTGCCCCCTCCCCTCCCGTGGGTCATGACAAACATAGAGTTCAGCTGGATGGATGATTAGATTTCCCCGTCCGTCCTGAAACAATGAAATATTTCTATAATATTAAACCCGTCAAACTGATCGAAGTGCACTGTCAAAATTCTAAGTGCTCCTTCTTGCCCAAACCCCTCAGCTCTGGCAAAATGAAGCACATTTTATTTGCTGGCCCTCAACTCCCTGAGGCTTTTAAAATCTGACACACGCTGCCTGATTTGCAGGGGGTTTCTTGCTATGTTCCTACTGTAGGTGTTTGCCAGCCTGAGAACCAGAAGCAGGAGTGGTTGGTGTGGGCCACCTCACCTCCCAGCCCCCCAAGGCCTCTGACTGTTGCTTGCTTCTCCTTCTCAGCCCCACCTGAAATGCAGATGCCACCAGGATGCTATCACACAAAGCAGCTGAGCCAGGTGACAAAACCTTGGGAAGAGAGTGTCAGCTGGCACGATAAGACCCAGGCAGGGGTCCCGGCGGTGCCGCCGAGCACCCTGACCGACAGCCCCAGTACTACTCTAGAGCTGCTCAGCGTCTCAGAGCCTCAGCTGCTGTCTCCCTAAAACGAGAGTAACTCAGTGATGCCGCTCAGCCCATCCCACAAGGCTGTGGAAGCGGAGGAAAAGAAAGTGATTTATGGAGAAGCCCGTAACTATGCCACTAAGAGGTCGATGTAACGCTATTATGAGGATCATCCGATGCCCTGCGGGCAAGGCACACGTGGGCAAATCGCGTATCAGGCGTTCCGCCTTGGTGGGATCCACATACAGACGGGAGCACGGAACGCCGGGAAGAGCCCAGCTTTGGAGCTGTCCCAGGCTGGAGCAGAGTTTCTCTTCTGCCGCTTGCTGGCTGTGTGGCCTTGAGCGAGTTCCTCGGTCTTTCCGAACCATGCCTCCTTTGTACAATGGCGATAACACGTACCTGCCGTTCGAGATGGCTGAGAGTCAAATGAAACGTAGAGCCAAGCACCCGGGAGACAGTAGGCACTCAATAAATGATAGCTTTATCTCGGAGAGTATTTTGTTTACTAGACACTGTCTGGAAGAAAGAAGAAACAGGAGACCCCTCTCTGCCTTTAAGGGGCTTCTGTCTGACACCAGATCGGGCCTAGGGGACGGAGCGGGGTGGGTAAGGGAGTCCATTTCTTCTCTTTTTTCATAAATTTTTTTCCTCAGGTAACTGCTTCATGAATGCAGCCGTGAACCACTTCCTGGGGCGGTTGCTGTTTTTGTTGTTGCTTTTATGTGTTTTTTTGTTTGTTTGTTTGGTCTTGTTTTGGCCCTCTGTTCCTGAGACCTGCTAAGGCTGAAGTAGGAAAGGACATTTCTGGGAAGGAAAAAGAAGGGAAGGAGCCAAAAATGGGGTGGCTACAGTGACTTCATTTCTTAACAAATGGGAAACAAGCTCAAGACGTACAGATTAAGTGCTATTAATTACCACCCAGCAAATATTGAACCATAATGTTGCACGCCTAGAAGAAAAAACAAAAAACAAAAAACAGGACACTCAGCCTGAATATTAACTACAGGGTTCCATTAATGCTCTGTGCAAATCCTGTGTCACACTCACGTGGTACTGAGGTAGGCACAGGCCCACCGGGCAGGGTCTGGCCCGGAGCTTCTGGGAAGCCTGCTTCCATCTGCTGCCTGAGTCTGGGACCCTGGGTGAGCAGGGCAAGAGGGAGTGCCCGGCCCAAAGGACAGGCAAGGGACCAGATAAGGTGGGGTGAGTAGGGTGGGCTAATGGGGGCTGAGGGAGTCTTCTTGCCTTGGGATGAAAGACACTCCAGGTTTCGTTCCTGGGCCTTGCACGCTTTGTAACTAGCACACAGGAAGCCTTAGGTCCACTAGTGCATGTTAAATCCCCTGCCCTGACCAACATTCGGCATACCGGACCTTCCTGCAGCTCACCGTGTCCACAGAGGCCCTCATATGCTGGAAGACTCAGCAGGGAGAAGCACTGATGGGTCCCATGTGTCGTTGCTGTGCTAAGTGTACCTGTCGGTGATCCCACTCTGCCCACCACCCCTGGTGTGATTGCCATGGTTGTACCGGGAGGGAAACTGAGACTTAGAGATGCAGAGAATCTGCCCAGGTCTTTCGCCAGGATCCACATGTGACCCAGAAGCCCCTGTTCCTTCCTGTCCACATGCCGCCCCTCTCCTAGACCCCCAGAACCGTGGGAGCTGCTTGGGTGGCAACGCATGAGGGACAGGGTCATGAGAACGCTGAAGGGCCAGCCGGACCCCACTCTGCCTTCGCCCCGCCCACTGGTCCTCAGTGCCCTGCTCGGAAAGCCGGCGGCAGGCGCTCTGTCCTAAAGGTGTCCTGCTTCCCTCCCGAGTTCCAGGGCCCCGGCCCCATGCGCTGACAGCCCCCACTGCCTCGGAAGCAGCCCCTGGTCAGGACGACAGGCTCCTTCTCCCCTTGGCAAGCACCTTCCCGCGCTGCGCACTCCCAGATTCCACCGAACCCACATGAGAAAATTGCTAAAGGGAGCAAAGTAGGAATCTTACTACTTGAGAAAACTTGATTCTTCTTTTGTTTTCCTGAGTGAGGAAACAAATAAGGGTACTACTCCGGAGGATAATGTTTTCTGATGTAACAAATTGCTGATTCCCCACCGTGGCTTTCATTACCTGCTCAAAATGCAGGTAAAGGTAGATAATGCCTTTCCATACCACGCCGTCTGACAGTCGGAGTAGGACACACCCTTGGAGCTCTTGCTCCTGGAGAGCAAAGGTGGCGGAAGGACTGTGGGAGAAGTCTGGTGGTCCCCAGGGGCCTCTGTCCCAGTGACGTAAGCATGACCTTTGACCCTACCCTCGCCCCAACTCCCACCTCAGTTTTCCTGTCTGTCAGTCAGATTGGTGTGGATCAGACATTTCAGGTAGGCTACTCTATTGTTGTGGGGGGCTGTCCTCGGTGCTGTGGGGTGTTTGTCGGCATCCCTGGCCTCTACCAGTTAGATGCCCGTAGCACGCGCCCCCCACCCCTCCACCTAGTTGTGACGACCAAAAATACCTTCAGACACTGTCAGATGTCCCCTGGGGAACAAAATCATGTCTCCTCTGAGAACCACTACCCTACGTGATCTCCGAGGGTCCTTCCAGCTCTCCAGTTCTCTCTTTAGAAGGTGATATAAAGACTCAAAAGAGCTTGGATTGGATTGGTTGACAAGCGATGGACCTTCATTCAAACCCCAGCTCTAGCATTTACATTTGAGCTTCTTACAACTGCTCAAATTACTTCACTTCTCCGAGCCTCAGTGCGCTTACCTGCAAAATGGAGACAGTCTAGTTCCTATTTCATAGGACTGATTAGATGATTAAATGAGAAAATGTATGTAAGACTTCTGGCACGTAGTATATTGCCCCATAAATGGTGCTATGATTGCTAGGATTATGATTGAAAGTAAAGCAGACCGTCTGCTTTCTCCAGACAGTCCCCCTTGTGACCAAATGCACACAAACGCGGGGTAGCCAGCCAGCTGCGGTAACTATGCCATGAGAGAAACTAATATATGTATTGAACATCTACCATGTGGTAGGCACCATGCTAGTCAGTTTCCTCCAAATTCTCCAGCTAAATCAGGAATCGACATAGCACTGAAGTCTAATAAATGCAGGGAAACTAATGGACGTACCCACACTGCTACCAATTGCTGATACCCACCGTCAGGATCTGGAACTAGTAGGGTGTTCATTTTGTACCTTCATCATCAGGAATGATTCCTTTCATTTTAGCCATTAAATTAAGATTATCCCCTCATCTGTGACCCATGATAAATGCCATATATGAGAAGGGACAAAATGGAGAAGTAATTTTTAGCTGGATTTATTCACTTGTGACGTGTTCATGTCTTCTCTTTGGTTTGGTTCTGCCCAAAGGGCAAGTTACTTCTGTTTGTACAGAAAGAGACAAGGAGAACACTACATCAAAAACTAATGATGTAATGTATGGTGATTAACATAACAATAAAAATTAAAATAAATAAATAATAAAAAATTAAAAAAAGAAAGAAAGAGACAAGGAAATAATATCTGTCCTTAAATCTGAGTTACAGGTTTCAATTTCCTCTTCTCTCGTTTCCCATTTTCCGCAGCCTGACAGCTGTCTGTTCCCTCCAAAGCCACCTTCTCCAGCAAGCCCACATTGCTGAGAGCAAATCCCCGTTCTGGCCCGCCCCTCAGAGAGGTTTTCCTCCTCAGCAGAAGTGTTGATCTGTCGCTGGGTGCCAACAAAGAGTGGGTGGAAGAGGCTGGAAATGGGGCCCGGGAAAGCTCTCCCTTTCTTTCTTCCTGATTGGTCATCCCTCCGATCTCCCTTGCTCTAGGGCCCCAGTGATGCTTACCTGGCATGTTCTTTTCCTTGTCTTTGCTATTATTCACTTCCCTGCCCTGCCCATCGACCTCTGATTCAAGCTCAGATGCAGCCGTGTTAGGACACGCCTACTAAGTGTCAGTTCCTTTCACATCTTCTATCTCATCCAGCCTTCCCAGGAACCCATTTTACAGATTTTACAGAGAGGTCGAGGGTACTCATCAAAGGCCAGCGATAGTGACTGGTAGGAAGGAGTTGGTGCGTCCCCCCAACTCCAAGTTCCAGAGAAGGTCCTTCTGTCCGTCAGCAGCCAACCACAGTCCCAATGGGAAAGCTTTCTTCCCGAGGATGGGGAAACACCCCCTGATGAGCCCCAAGGCTACAGATGCTGTGATTGCTCCAAGCACGGCCCTTGACTAGTGCCCGCAGCAGGGCTGGACCAGACCAGAATGCCATGCCAGCCATAAACTCCACCTGAACGTTTACACATCTGTGTCTTTTAGCCATTGCCCCTTGGCTTCAATCAACATTGTCCTCCCCAACCACACCTTCCCGTCCATCTGGTGAACTCCCAGTCATCTTCAAAGATCAGTTCAGAAATCACCTCTTCAAAGACACCTTCCCTGGCATCTCCATGAGTCTCCCCTTCCATGTGGCCTTAGCGCTTGGCGCACATTACTGCTATAATAGGTGGCACTCCCCGTCTTCCTTGTCACTTTCGGTAACTCCCAGCACGTGGCCATACTACATAAAGATGTCTTAAATGAACGAATCAATGGACAGAAAAATGGGGGACATCTTGAAGCAATTAAGGAACACAGCAGTGGAAGTATTTTTTTAGAATGGGAGCCCAAGAATTGGCCGTAGGTCCTGAGAACATAGATTTTATTCCAGGAAAGCCTGGGAATTTTGAGAGAGAGGCAGAGAGGAGCTTATTTTCTTGCCACCCACTGATTGATATCCTGTGGTGCAGTGCTTCTCCCAACTTGAATGTGCACACAGATCCCCTAGGGATCTTGTTAAAATGCAGATTCTGAGTCGGGGTGCTGGGGTGGGGCTCCCAGGCGAGACCGAGCTGCCAGACCACACTTTGGGAAGCAGACACTGATTTCTTCTGGGCTGTGTCCCACCTCGTCTGAAGTTGCTGGCCCGTCACTGTGAGCCCCCAGCAGGGCCCGAGCACCCTGGCATCCCTGTGCCAGCTTGGTAAAGCAGCTGTCTGCTCGTTTATTTATTCCCTCCCATTATCACCAGGGGAAGAGGATCCATAGACATGCCACGTCTTGTTTACAGCAAGCCTCAGAAAAGTTAAAAGTGCAAGTTTAAAAAAAAAAATTGCATCCGCAGCCCCTTAGAATCACACATGTCGGGAAAAAATGGGCTAAAGGAAATTCATAAAATATTAAATGACACTGTGTCAAGACACAGATAGGGGCAGAACAGTAATTAAAGTAAACAGCACATCAAAACTCTGGCTAAAGCCGTTATTTAAATTGAAAGTAAATGTAGGAACTGATCATGTAGCCTTGTATAAATGTGTTTCCAAGAGCCTTTTGAGAATATTAATGATAATGGAAGAATAATGGCTGAATATCAATGATCATTTTTATAGCAAGTGACAGCTCAGAGAGAGAAGAAAAGAATCTGGATCCTTCAGAGGATATGTGCTGGTTTGATCTTCCCAGCACATCGAGTTCCTCCAGGGAAAAGAGGGAGGAGGACTAAAGTGTCCCCAGCTGATAATGCTGCTTCCTGCAGGTCAGAGGGACTGGAGGCTACTTGGACAGGGTGCTTTGGCCATGATCATGGTCCTCCTTCTCGTCCAAGACCCCTGCTCAGCTCTCTGTGCATTGCCCCTAGGTCCTTATCATCTCTAAAAGTACTTACCCGCCTTGCTTTAAAGTTTCTGAAAAGTACAGCAGCCCAAAGCCAAAAGTGAGACTGGAAGGTACCAAAGCTGACTTTTCCGCAAAGGTCCTGGAAAGTACAGCTCTGAATGGTAAGGTTGTACTCCTATGTCCGAGGTGAAGGGCTCTATGTGTCTCCAGATGCCACCAGAGCCTAGGGTTCATGTCTTCACTACCCATGCTGGGGTCCAATCCTCCTCCTTTGACATTGGATTTCACCAAAATGGGAATACAGGGGGTAAGCAAAATGTCTGGGGTCCCTAATGAAACACTTATACACTGCTGTTGACCTTGGGTTCAACCTCATGCTAACTTCTTGGTTTTCTGGTGAGATGAGGGGCTCCCCACTGCTGCCTTTTCTCCCTAGAGCCGTCTGGGGTCAGGTCCCAAGACTCTCCTGAGCGTTCTCCTGAGGCAAAATCTCATGATGGGCAGCATCCCGGCATTCAAAGGTCATCTTCCTAAAAGTATCTCCTGTCTCCTCTCCTCTGTTCTGATGGCAGCCAAACCAGAAGTGGGGTCCTGGTTCTGGGCGCAGCTTCCCAGGCCAACTCCAGCCCAGGAATCAGAGGGAAATGCTCACTCTTCACCGTCTTTCCATCTCTGGCTCCAGCCTTCTAGGGGCTGGTGGGGCATTGGATTGGCCATTGTGATGAAGCTGCTTAGGCCTGACTTGCTTAGTAGAAAACATAGTCTCATCCACCTGACCGGAGAACTCCGGATTTTTGAGGCCAAGCCCAGCTAACCCTAAAGCCTTGCTTTGCTCTCCTCCATGTGCTTATATTTTCCCAGTGTGATCTCATGACAAGGAGTACCTACTCCAGGATTTGGGCACCCATGCATCGCTGGGCTCAATATAATAATGGATTAAATTATTGCATTATTATAAACTATAAAATCATTTTATTGTTGATAAGAGTTTCATATTAATTACTGTATGATGCTAGCCATTGCTTGTGACCGTCCTTCCCAAATTTCCAGCCCTGATCGCCATTCCTGTAGGAATGAATCCTCCGTCTCCTAATGGAGCAGATTGCTGAGGCTTCAGGGCAGGGAGGCAAGGAGGTGAGATTAATGAGATTCCCCCCCACCCATTCCTGGTGCTCCCTGGAAACTGGCCGCCGAACAGCTAGTGAGGCCCCTCTCTTCGTGATTTCATTCAACCTTCTGGCAGCCACTTCTTTCTCTCCTCCCTGCCGGGGGCTCAGTCCTCAGCTGCTCCCTCAAAGACTTGCCTGCATCAAAGTAGCTACTGTTGCCAGTGTCTTTCTTTCATAGGCCTTTTTGTTCTTAGCTTTTGATCGGGCATATGCTGGGGGGCCAGGCTTTTGTCTTTCAGCTTGTGAATAAATGCAAGCGCCTAGGGAGGCGGCAGCAACCAGGCATGATTCATTCCTTGTTCTTCTCTGCCTGGGAGCTGGCGGTGGGTTGGGAGGCCGGGGGTCAGGGAGCTCAGGACCTACCAGTGGCCTCCTTGGAGGAGCCATCAAGTCTGACGAGCGAAACATAGCTTGAGATCCAAAGACCTGAGTGCCAGGCGTGGTCTTTCCAGCAACAAGGTATGTGAAGTGCAGCCAAGGCTACTTCCTGTCCCCATTCGCTCACCAGGCACGGTGTGGGGCACTGGGTCTGCAGGGATGATTAAGTCGCCTCAAGAAGACTGCAGAAAAGTGAGAAGGAGACATCAGAATTCATCCAAACTATGGTGGAGGGGACATCCAGGTGAGTCTCGAGGGACAAGTCAGCACTGGCCAAGAGCCAGCAGTGGGCACGGTGGGCTGGGCGCTGGGACAGGGTCATGGGAGACGTGAGCAAAGTCCTAGGGGCAAGAGAGAGCAGGCTTTACTCAGAGACCTGCACGTTATCCGGTTTCGCTGGAGCAGGGCTGGGAGAGAAATGGAAGAAGGGGTTCGAGAGCGGGTAGGCAGGAGCCAGACCCCAGAGAGTTTGCAGACCATGCTGAGAAGTTGGGAAATGGAGTCATGCAGGCAGATCTGTTTGTCAGTTAAGAATTCTCTTGGCAGGCAGTGATGACAGTGGCTTGAAGGGGGATCTGATGGCAGAGAGCCCAGGTAGGAAAGTGGGGTATAGTCCCAGCCCAGGGTTCTTTAGCTCTGCACCGCCAACATCTTGGACCGCGAGCTCTTGGTCTCAGGGGCCATCCTGTGCACTGTAAGATGCTCAGCAGCCTGCCTGGCCTCCACCCACTCAATACCAGTAGCAACCACTCAGTCATGACAATCAAAAATGTCTCTCCTGGGGCGCCTGGGTGGCTCAGTCGTTGAGCGTCTGCCTTCGGCTCGGGTCATGATCCCAGGGTCCTGGGATCGAGCCCCGTGTCGGGCTCCCTGCTCCGCGGGAAGCCTGCTTCTCCCTCTCCCACTCCCCCTGCTTGTGTTTCTTCTCTCGCTGTGTCTCTCTCTGTCAAAAAAAAAAAAAAAAATCTTTAAAAAGGTCTCTCCTAATGTGCTTTGTACCAAGACTAGAAATCTGCATTTAAGCAAACACCTCATCTGATATTTGAAGGTCATGGGTTTTGAAGAACTGAAAGTGAGTGGATGGCATAGCATTCACAAAATCCAATGTGAATGTTAAAGCGATTATGACCCATTTGAATCAGATGCCCTCTCAAGACAAAAACATACGCCAGTGTATCAACTGTAGGGTCCTATATGTAGTTACGTAGGTTTCAAGATAAATGGATATACCTTGTGATAGATAGATGAGGTCATTAAGTTATAAACCAAATATAGCTGTGTCATGTCTACACAAAATAATCTATTTTGTCTTAGAAACGATAACATATAGTCTTTCATGCGGACAATAATTACTCATGTCCATTTGGCTATTCAATCTTTTCTTAATATAAATAAAAACTATACTATAAAAAAATGTCAGGGCGCCTGGGTGGCTCAGTGGGTTAAGCATCCATCTCTTGATTTCAGCTCAGGTCATGATCTCAGGGTTGTGAGATCAAGCTCCACATCGGGCTCCACACTGGGAGTGGAGCTTGCTTAAGATTCTCTCTCTCCCATGGGGCGCCTGGGTGGCTCAGTCGTTAAGCGTCTGCCTTCGGCTCAGGTCATGATCCCAGGGTCCTGGGATCGAGCCCCATATCGGGCTCCCTGCTCGGCGGGAAGCCTGCTTCTCCCTCTCCTACTCCCTCTGCTTGTGTTCCCTCTCTCGCTGTGTCTCTCTCTGTCAAATAAATAAATAAAATCTTTAAAAAAAAAAAAAAATTCTCTCTCTCCCTCTCCCTCTGCCCCTCCCCACCTCCCTCTCCAAAAAAAAAAAAAAATTGTCTCCAGATGTTGCCAAATATCCCCAAGGATGAGCAATGAGAATCACTCACCTCAACAAACATGGCAAGATCCTGAACTAGGGTATGAGCATAGACACGTGAAGATGGGCACAGACTGAAGGCACACTGAGGAGTCAGGCTGGGAGGGTGACTGACCAGATGTGTGGGGTGGGGGAAGGACTGAGGCCAGGATGACCCCCAGGTTTGGAGTGGACAACTAGGGCATGTTGGCGGTGCACTGGGATGGTGGGAAGCAGAGGTGGACCTGACCTGGTGGAGAATGTGATTAGATAGTTTAGGCTCATCACTCTTGAGGGACTGGGGGTCCCCCGGGTGGGAGGATCCAGAGGCACCTGTCTCTACGGGGCTGAGGGGCAGAGCCAAGGGTGAGAGACAGATGTGAAAGTCTCGGTGGCTGATGAGACTACCCTCAGGAGGTGCTTTCCGGGCAAGAAGGGGGCTCATGATAGCACCAGAGCACGTCAGCATTAAAGTGACTGGGCAGGGCGCCTGGGTGGCTCAGTTGGTTAAGCGACTGCCTTCGGCTCAGGTCATGATCCTGGAGTCCCGGGATCGAGTCCCGCATCGGGCTCCCTGCTCAGCAGGGAGCCTGCTTCTCCCTCTGACCCTCCCCCCTCTCATGTGCTCTCTCTCTCTCTCATTCTCTCTGTCTCAAATAAATAAATAAAATCTTAAAAAATAAATAAATAAAGTGACTGGGCAAAGGAAGAACAGTCAGGCCAGGCCACTGAGAAGAAATGGTCAGAGAAGCTGATGGAAAATCAGGAGGACAGTGTCCCAGAAAGAAGACAACAGAAGGACGTCTTCAGAGGAGAGCTGTCACAGAGCCAAATGTCACAGAAATGTCAAGAAAGGGAAGGGCAGAAAAGTGTCCGTTGGATACCTCAAAGGATGGTTGTGGGAGCAGATGAGCTTTTGAATGTGAAAGACCTGGAAAAGGTTAAAAGCACTAGACAAACATGACATGCTATTAGCGATTATTAGGTTTTCGTCCCTAACCAGGATCTCCCTGTGCTTCTGGTGGCAGTGATCTCCCATCAGATAGCAGGCCCATTCCCAGGGGGCTGTGTCTCTGACTCTGGCCAGCCCACGCCACCTGTGGGCTCCCTGCCAGCCTGCCTCGGGGGCTCCCCACCATCTCTGCAGCAAAATGCCAGGGAGCCCGCCCCAGTCTTCCTGCCGGCTACATTGTTTACAGGGAGACTCCCCCGACAGACTCAGGTGAATCACTCTCTGACGCAGCAAAAAGCACCGATCGACCCGCTGCTTCCCTCCTGTGGCTCAGGGAGGTCTCTGACCCTGGCCATCTCGCAGAACTGCCCAAATTCCGACTTTCCGTCTCTCCTGCTGTATGTCCCTAAAACGATGTTTCCCATACTCCACTTCCTCCTTCTCTCTTTCCATACCTTATCTATGATGTATTATCTCCCTTCTCTAAAAGAATTAGATTTTTTGTTGTTGTTAAGCCAGGAGGAAGGAACTCTTGTGTTTCTTAGAAGTCTGTTTCCCATACTCTCTCAGGCCATTTCTTACTCAGCACCACTCTGACCCACTCATCATCTTCTGCCCCACCTGCAACTCAGGCAGCCTACCAGCATGCATGCCTGCTCCAAAGCCGCCTCGCTGCGGTCTCCTCAGCCACTGGGGAACCCACTGCCCAGCGCATGCACTTCTCCTCCCACCCCTCAGGCTCTGAACCTGGGCTCTGCTCTGAAGACAGACAGCACCCAGGGAATGGGGGGTGTTTCTGTGAGATGCACGGAGCCCAGGGCTGCTGTCAGAATTTATTTGACAGGAGAGGAGAGGGGCCACGGAATCAGCACAGAGGACAGGAGGGACTGGGGGGGTACAGAATCTTTTGTCCCAGGGGACCACGTTACTTACTAGACAGATCTGCCCTCTAAAGCCTTACCAGCCCTCACTCCATTGGAGGTACTCAGGGTGTCCTCTGCCTCTCTTCCCACCCTATATAAAGTCAATGTGGTCCCGGGCTTTTTGGATCCTACCTTGGCATCAGTCATCCCGGAAACTAATAACTATGCACAACAGGTGGCCAGCAATTTAACATAGATCATTTCAGCTCAGGTGAGCAAGCATGAGCTCTGTATGGGCCAGGCAGGATGCTTAGCACTGGGAATAAAGCAGTAAGTAAGACACATAAGACACACCCTGCCCCTCTAGGGGCCTGCATTCTAGTGGGGAAAACACCTCCAGGGACAGCTCTTTTTAATATGGGGGTCAGCGTGACACGTACAATGGAGGCATGCATGGGGTGATCCATAGAACCTTTCTGTAGAGGGGAAGACTGAGGCGCAGGGGCTTCCAGTGACTCACCCGAGGTCACGTGGCTCTTCAGAGGTCCTCTGACCCTGCACCTCTGTGTGGTTCAGGGGGGCGGGCTTCCCTGCTGTGACGACCACAGCTTCTGGGTGTGGCCCTGCCTGCAGCATCCTTATGCCACCACTCTCAGCCCCTATGATCTGCCCACTTCTGTGAGTCCGGTATGCCCAGTGATGGGCTGCCTCTGTCCTACTGGTATGCGCAATGTGCTGGGAGGCTCCCAGGCAGCTCTGTCCTGCTTCTTCCAGAGCTGCTGTGTGTGGGGTCTGCAGGGGGAATGCTCACACCGGGGGCGGCCCTGCTCCCTCGGGGTCTCCTCACCACTGGGCTTTGGGGACCCCCTTCAGACCAGCCTCGGATGGCTTCACCTGGGTCTGTGTCAGATGAGTCCCTCAGACACCGCCGTGCCCCCACGCCCACCCGCCCCCTTCCTCCCCCATTGGAAGTCACAAGTTTGGCCCTATGTCCTCACACAGACAGTTAGTGTTTCAGTAGCCATTGTGGAAATGCATCGAGTGAAGTCAAATCTGATTTCCTTCGGGAGGAAAATCAAATTCTCCACTTTGTGAGGCAGACAGGGAGATTAGAAGAGGGAGGACCAGGAAAATACAGCTCACCCAGGGTGGAGTAGCCAGACACTCAGAGGGGCAGAGGGAGGGGCAGGGCAGAGGGGAAAATGCCAGCCGGGCAGGGTCGGGCTCTCGCGGGGGAGTTCTCAGCCTTCCGGCCTCCCAAGTCAACAGAGAAGCCAGCTCCTCTGGATTTGGACTCAGCACCAAGCCAAGGGACTACTGTCCGTGGACTTGTTTAATTTTAAGATCTGTCAACTCTGTGGCCTTCTCAGGCTGAAAACCCCATGTTTCCACTTAGAGGTGCAGAACACTTTCTAGCGGGATGGGAAGTGAGGAAGAAGGGAGGGGGCATCTAGGCCTTGAAGGATGAGTAGGGGTTTTCTAGGGGGAAGGTGGAAAAGGGGGTGTTCCTAGCACAGGAATAGCATAAGCAAAGGCACGGAGGCACAGAACGCATGGCAAGTTCCGTCATGGCAGGTAGTCTGATGCAAAGTTTCACTGGGAGAAAGGAAATGATAGGGGTGGGGGGAAAAGCTGGAAAGGTGGACCGGAGACGCTCATAAAGAGACATCCTGAGAAGTTTGGATCTGCCATGAGGTCAAAATTTATCCCCAGAGAAGTCCTCAAGGAAACACAAGGAAATTTCTAGAAACCATGTCAGAGATCTTTCCTAGACTTGTGAGGGATTTTAGCCTTAATGGGTCCCCTGGAATCACTGAATGTCTGAGCTTTAAGAAACTTAAGTTAGTCTGTATCTGGGGTTGTCAGACTGGGTTCAGTTGGAGCCTGAGGGTTCCAAGAAGGGCCTTAGAGACCCACCCCATTAGGCAGACACCACGAGACAGGCCTTTGACTGCTGAATCAGCCACTGTCCACTTTTGAGGGATTACCCTCAAACCCTCACCTCTCTGAACCTCAGTGATTTCATGTGAAAGACAGGAGTGAAAATACCTACCACCACCACCTAGCACCCTGCCTGACACAAAGTATAGGCATTGGAAATATTTATCAAAAGTATGATTCATTGACTGGTTGATCTGTGATAAAGAGGAGTGCAGGAAAGCCGTTATTTCAGTTATTCAGAGTCTAGTAAGAACCCTGCGTACGTACGCAGGTGTTGGTCTTGCTCTCCCAGCTCAGCCTTCAAAAGACGTCTCATTGGAATTCAAGAGGAGAAAAGCCTCAAGAAGGGAGGCAGCTAAAACATACACCTGGATTCAATTTTGGCCTGACATGTCTACTGAGCAGCTGAAGAGACCTCTCTAGCCCTCGGCGAGAGAACAGTTTGGCTCCAGCTGGGAATTCAGGGAGCCCACCCATCTCATCGGCGGCCCCTCCCAGATCGTGCCTGGACCTGCGGAGAGGGCTGATAGGGAGTGACATGGCTCAGAACCTCCAGGGTGTCCATCTGCTCGCTCACTCACTCTGCATCTCGTCCAGGAGAAGAATGAGCTAGGACAGTGCGTCTGCCTGGGCGCATGCACACGTGTGTGAACTGGACTAGGGGCCTGTCTTGTGAGGATTTTAGTGGATCATGGCACAAGTATCCAAGGTGGAGAGAGAACAAACTCACGTCAAGGAGACAGAAACAGGAAATCTTACACGGGAACCAGTCTTCCCCTGGCAATGGCAAAAGACCTCCCTCTGAGGGGTGAGATGGGGGTGACTTTCATCCCCTCACTATCTCTTAGGTCTGTCCCTGAGGGTACATGCGGTGTCCGTCTCTAGCCTCAGCGAGGGCCTTGGTTTTGACAAAGAACCAGGTGAGGCACAAAGGCTCAAAAGAGAGCTTCGGCATTTCTGTTTCCATTACATGTGGTCGGAGAGCTGCCCTCCCCTCCGCTAATCACCACGGAGCTTCATGAAAGCACTCAGATCGGCAGGCAAGGGGTTTGCAGCTGTGTTCTAGAATAGACGAAAACAGCCAGGGACCCTTGAGGGGGAGAGAGCAGGGATGGTTTTTACCATCTTGTTTCCCAGGTTCCAAGTCCCAGCAAGCGCTTGTGCTGGTCCCTTTCTTCCTGCTTCCCCTCCTCCCTCCCTTTCTCAGATTGGGCCAGGCCATTATGGAATCCAGCAAAAATTAATTGAGCATCTACTATGTATTCAGGCACTCGTCTCAGAACTAAGAATATAAACAAATAAGACATACTCACTACTCTCAAAAAACTCAGAGTTGATAACATTATATTCGCTTTGGTTGCTCTCCGAGGGCCTTTAGTTTAAAACCATGAAAAAGAAGCACCCAGGAAATGCTTCGCAGTGAGGTGCAGATACATGTCAGCCCCAACTGCCTAAGGATCACAGACCATGTGGGTCAGGAGGCCAGGGAGAATTGGTTTTAGGAAATTGTTACTTCTTCATCCCAGAGTGGGATAAAATAGAGTATGTCTCCTCCCTTCTTTGCTTAACCATTTCGGGCTCCCTCCCCTTAGCCCCCACCAGAGCAGTGTTCTCTGGTTCAGCCCCGTTCCCTTTGCCTTCCTTTCCAGCTCAGCCCTCTTGGGGCGCCTGGGTGGTGCAGTCAGTCAAACGTCCGGCTCTTGGTTTGGGCTCAGGGCATGATCTCAGGGTCGTGAGATGGAGCCCCGCATCCGGCTCTGGGCTCAGTGTGGAGTCGGCTTGCGATTCTCTCTTTCTCCCTCTGCCTCTCCTGTTCATGCTTGCTCTCTCTTAAATCAATCAATCTTTATAAATAAATGAATAAATAAATAGGAGGGCTCCCAAGGTTTTAGTGGGGAAGTCCAGCCGTGTTCCCCGAGCAGCACCATGTACCAGTACCACGGGCTCTGAGCCGGATGCCTGGGATGGAGATGACAAAACCACAGTCCCTGCCCACGAGGACATCAGTCAACTGAAGGCGTCCTCCGTGTGCCAAACACTGCAATACCGTGTTCCATGCGCAGCCATAGAAAGCTATAAGAGCATCTGGCCATCACCCCTCCTTCAGTGCTCAGGCCTCCTCACCGGACGCTTTGGCTCATCCGCCCAACTTCTCCCGACATAAGCCTCAGTCTGCCATCCTATCATCATCTTCTTGAGGAGCACCCCTTCCCTGTTGCCAGAGAAGCACCTATTATGCGCCGTGCACGCATTGTGCTGGGTGCCTGGCAGGTTTTATTTATTCCCCCAGAATTCCTTAAGGAAGGTGCCATCAACCCTCAATTTGCAGATGAGGGACCTGAAGCAGAGCCGAGTCAGGGACACTCCCACAGTCCGAGTTCCTGAGTGCCAGGATGTGAGACTATGTCTGTCTGGACTCAGTGTTCTTTCCAGACCACCGTACTGCTCCTCATTCAGTTGGCCCTGGAAAGCACTTGGGCTTCTGCCAAAGCTGTTCTCATTTCATGGCCCCACCCTTCCCAGCTCAGCTAGTGCCCAATTCGCTTCTTTCTTAGGAATCCCATTTCTCTCTCCTCTGTCGGGCATGGGAAGTTGACCCTCTCCCAGAGCTGCTTCCAGCCTCTGGCCTTCTCAGGGGTCAGACCAGATGCCCCAGCATTCCTCTGCCCTCTCCCAGCTGCTCCCTTTCTCCTGGTCCCCTCTCTGCCCCCTCTTCCATTTTCCCAACATCTTCTCAACCCCAGCCCTCCAGCATCATCTCCATACCTATCAGGTCTGGCCACAAGCCAGACCCTTCCTCCCCGATTCAGGTGATCATACCTGGTTTGCCTAGGACAGTCCTGGCTCGTGCTTATCATCCTGGCATACTTACTAATAACTCCCCATTCACTCCCAAAAGTGTCTCTGCTTACATGATGAATGTCTTCACCCAGGCTGGACAGGAGAGGGAACATGAATATAAGCCTCTTGGACCTAAATTGAAAATAATTATCAGGTCTTCCCCACGTTTTATCCATCTGATGTTCTTATGTCCTCATATGCATCCTGAAATCTAGCATATTTCCTTGAGGTCTGATTTTTAACTACTGTGGTAACATCCTTCCTGGAGGGATTTGGGGCCTCGGGGGCATGGAGAACTCGGTATCTCCAGGGAGCCAAGCATCTTGCCGCATCTTGCCGGCGTACCCCCTTCTGCACGCAAACAGCACTGTGCAGGGTGCTGGCCGAGGCGGGACTCCAAAGTCACACTGAGTTTAAATTCATCCCCTCTGCAGATATTCACTGGGTACCTACCATGTGCCTGCTTTGGGGCACCTCTGATTCTGAGCAGTAGGGCCACGGTCATGGCCAAAACAGATAAGAGCCCTGGCCTCCTTCTAGCAAGAGGGGAGAGAAAATCCACAAATAAATATATGATGTCAGGTAATGGTAAGTTCAAGAGAGAGAGAAAAAAAAGACAAAGTAAAAGAGATGGCAGGCAGGAAAAAAGTAGCAAGGACCGAGTTCCTGAGAAGAGAGCCTGCCTGATGTGTTTGAGACAGAGTGAGAAGGTTATGTGGCTGCAGCAGAGTAAGTAAAGAGGAGACGCATGAGCTGAGATCAGAGAGGGAGGGGGGCCAAAGCCTGACCCTGAGCCATTGAAGCATTTGAACGGAGGAGCAACAAGGTTCTGTTTACCCTGAGCAAGGATGGCTGTGGCCGCTGGGCCCAGAAAACTGTAGGGACAAGAATAGAAGCAGGTCACCTCTTAGGAGCTAATACTCTCTTCCAGGTGCAAGATGATGCTGCCTGGGACCAGGGTGGCAGCAGGAGGGATGGTGGGGAAATAGTCCTTTTCTGGGTAAAAGAATGAATGGGAAGCGTTAGAGAAAGAGAGGCAGCAAGGATGACCTATAAGTTTGTAGCTGAGCCGACAGGAAGAACAAAGTTGCCATCTACTGATATGGGGATCAGGCAGGGGGCAGGGTGTACAGGGGGCAGGCTGGGAAGCAGAAGGTGGTTTTAGCTGGCTTACATTTTAGATGCCCGTAAGACATTCAGAGGGAAATGTCAAGCAAGGGGAGAGTCTTCAGCATGTGGATGGGGCTGAAAGCCATAGAGCTGAATGAGCTCATCGAGGGAGTGCATGTGGACAACCCAGAGAAGCTCTGAGGTCCTCCAACATTTGGGAATAATAGCGATGGGGAAGAACCAACACTCCTCCTGTGAGATTGGGATGGACGCAAAAGAGATTGCTCTCCCAAAAGAGACTGCTCTCCCAGAGGCTGAGAAAAGAAAACATTCAAATAGGAAGAGCTGATCAACCATGTCAACCAAGAGTTGACCATTGGATCTGGCAGTAACCTTGAAAAGAACTGTCTCGGTGGAGTGCTGGGAACAAAATCTGAGTGAGTGGGTTCAAGAAAGAATGGATGAAGGGGAATTCGAGGCAGTGAGAGACAGCTCTTTTGAATTATATAAAAGAGAACACAGAGAACGAGCTGTAGCGGGAGGGAAACCAGGGTCAAGGGAGGTGTCTCCATTTTTAAAACTTAGAGGTATTACAGCATTATTGTAAGAAGATGATTGAATAGACAAGGATAAATGACGGCGCTAGAGGGAAGGGGGACACCTATTTGGATTAATGTCCTTCGTGGGAGAGAGGGTCTGGGTTTCAGCACCAAAGAGGAGGGAGGGTTTGGCCTCAGGGGCAGAATGACTGAGTGATGCCCCTCTGGGATCACACCAGGGGTGGGGGGGACGGGGGCTGGCCAAGGTGGTGTTTCCAGAGCCCAGAAGCTCTGTTAGAGGCCCTGGTGAACTTGGCAAGTCACTTATGTCTAATTATCAGCTCCCTTGTCTTAAATATCAGCTCACCATGCTCCCCTCCGATGATCATTGGGAAGAGTGAATAAAATATGTGCAGAGCACAGTGCCTCTCGTATTGTAGGGGTTCGGTAGAGACCGGGTTCCTTCTCCCCACCCTCCCCTGATTTGCCCTCCAGCATGTCTCTGGGGACCTCTAAGTTATCCTGAGAAGCCTGGATGGCCCTTTTGCTTCCAGTGCTGCTTAGAGGGCAGAGGAGCTGTGTGAGCTGTAGCCCCCCACCCCCAGACACCCCTTCCCTACATTTCTCTCAGTAGATTTTTCCCTGCCAGTTTGAGGAGTTGGATATTTTTCTGTGCAGCCGAGTTCTGTAACCTGCCCCTGCTTGCCGCTAGGATCTTCAAAGAGCTACTGCCCACTGAGTGGAGCCCAGTCGGGGGCCCCTGCCCTTCCCCCGCCCCACCCCCCCCCACCCCGCCCAGGTCCATCGTGCAGGACAGGTAGATGTCCGTCTGGAACTCCAGGCCAGCCCAGACTCAGACAGCCTAGATGAAAGAGAGGCCCAGACCCAGGATGCTCCCCTTCTCTTAGCCTAAGCTCTGCAGGGCTCCCTGGCCCAGGTAGGAGTGCCATGAAATCTTGACCCAGAAAGACTGGGCTCTTGTCACGAGGAAAGTGATTTTAACTTCCATCCACGAACTTCCCAAGGAAAAAAATGTAAAGGTCTGTCAAAACAGGTTAGCATATTAGCAGCCATGGCTCACTACCATCTGTATTTGTTCCATTTGAGGCATTTATGATGGTTATCCACATTAATTATTTCGCTGCTCAAGTCCCTTCTAATTTCTGAACACTGTTATTTCTAAGAAAGATGGATATTAAATATGCCACACATCAGCACAGGGTGGCATTACAGCATGCTATTAAGTTCAGATGCTGAAGCTCGGCAGAAAATAACTTTGCTGTTTGTAATCACAATAAAGTGTTTTATATTGTGGCTCAAAATGAAGGGCAGCATTGATGGAAGCTGATTTCTTAGTTGCGCAATTACCCTGAAGTCACCGAGAGAGGCAGGGGCCAGAGGCTCGGGTGGGTGGGCAACCCGAGGACCGAGATGAACGGGGATGGAGGAGAAGGTGGGCTGGAACAGTGATTCCCAAGCCTTACCACACCGCAGACCCGCCCGAGGGAGGTTTTAAAAGGCCCAGGTTCCAGAGAGAACTCCCAGAGACTCCAGTTCGATAGGTTGAGGGTGAAGGGTGGCCAACGATTAGAACATTCTGTCACTTGTGGTTCACCCAGCTTCTGGAGCCCCTGTAAGAGAATTTACAGAAGGGTGAAGAACGGGTATACTCCAGAGGACAGTGACCACTTCCAGAGTGCTTTAGATTACAAACTGCGTTCACACATCCATTGTTTCCCTGGACAGCATGACAGCCTGGGAAGGGAGCTTTTATTATTATCATTACCAGGACAAAACAAGACATGTCTTCCCTTCCTCCTAACTCCCACCCCCACCCCACAAAAAGACACCATTTGGTTAAACAACCAAAACACCAAGAAGGCGGTCTTGAAGGTGATATCCAACATGAAGATCCACAGTGAGCAAAGAAAACTCTTTGTTAAAAGCAACATTTGAGACTCCCATCTGACTGGAGTTTGGTAGGATTAAAGGCTTCTTAGAGATCCCTTCCTGCTCAAGCGTATATTCATCCTCTCACTTGCTTTATTCATGCACAGGTAGGATGCCAGCCCTGGGCCAAGAGAACAGAATGAAACAGACACACCCTTGCCTTGCAGGGGAGACAGACAGAACCAGAGTAGACAAGTCCATGAGTACAAGTTGAGCAGAGGAAGCAAAGCAGATACTGATTGAGAATTAACAGGTAAATCCCATTTAGATGGAGTCCAGGATAAAGTAAAAATCAGCTGATAGGAATCAGCTTGCTCAGCTGGTGCCCTCCCTGATCACCAAACTAATCCCCCACAAAAGCAAGCTAGCAAATAACTTCTTTGCCTGACTTGGCTATTTCTTACATCAATTGGGTTCCTATTTCTGCTGGGAAGATAGCTCCCCCTGGTGGTTGGAGGCCTAAATGGTTACATGCTACAGTGCAGTATAGGAATGAATGGCCTGTGATTTGGTCCAGAGCCCAGAGATCCAGAAAAGCAGAAGCTAGCCTGTTCCCCTGGAATGGAGCCAATCGTGAATCATCTTACACTTCCTTTATTCCTGAGTTTGAATCCCAACCTTCTTACTTCCTCAGTGTCATGATTTGGGGGCAAAGTTACTTAAATTCTCAGAGCCCCCAATTCCTCACCTGTAAAAAGGAGGGTGATCGTGCCAATGTGGTGTCAGAGTAAGGATTAAATAAGCTAATGAAATGACACCTCGCTCCATGTGCGGCACCTGGCAGCTGCTTTGTTCTTCTTAGCTTGAGATTTTCTAAATCTTTCCTCCAGCTCTATCCCTTCCCCTCTTCTCTCCCTGTGTCTTATTCCCAAATTCTCATCTGTCCTTTCTTTTCTCGTTCCCTGCTCCCTCCCTGTGTTCCTCCTTCTCTCCCTCCAGTCTCCCTCCCTCTCTCCATCTCCTTTCCTCTCTCTGCTTCTTTCCCATCACCTCCCATCCCTGCCGTCACCGCCGCCCCCCGCCCCCGCACTCCTCGAACCGCAACCTTCCCGCTCCTCATGCCCGACCTCTTGCCAAGACACCTGTTGAGGGTCTGTCCAAAGATAAATTGCATCCTGTGCTGAGTCAGAGAGGAGCCATTTTTCTGTTAGTCAATAACCCCGCAGATTGCTCTTGTGTTCTTCAAAGGGGCACCAAGAGCTTCTCTGCACACTTCACACAGCAACAATAGGGCCTCCACCGCTGGGTTCGTCTTCCATGAGGTCTGAACACGCTCCGTATCCCCTCACTCTTCGAAAGGCTCTCTGATGGCCACTGCTCTGACTTCCTCCCCCTCTCCTCCCTGTGCCCCCCTGCTCTCTCCCTTTTTCCCACCTCATCTCACGTCTCTCTTTTGTACCATTTCAGGTGCTCCCTGTCCCTTTCCTCTTGTTTTTTATTTACAAGATGGCCCGCATTCCCCTCTATTCCCAAACTGCATTTGCTCAAGCAGCCTGCGATATCTCTTCCCTGTCACTATAAAAGCTTTTTCATCTCCATTTGGAGCCTTTTGCCCTGATCATTTCTCTCCTCAAGATCACACTGATGAGCCCATGTGGTCTTTAGCTGTCAACAATTCCCAGGAAAAGGAGAGCACTTACTTAAAACTTGTATTTTAATTTGGGGACCCGTCAGGGGCTGGCCAGCGCAGCTCGGAAGCCTAGCAACTTGCCCAAACTGGCCGAATGTGCACTGAGACCTTCAGGAAGGAAACTGAAAAACACAGAATAGTTGAGTTTCTTTCCAAGACAGATGGATGGAGTAGTAAGCCAAGATTGCTTTTCTCAAGTGATTCTTTCTCTGCACAGTTTTCTTTAAGGAGGAAGGAAACAGAATTATCAGATGACAAAACAGAAACTGTATCAGTTGTCTGGACGTTTTTCTTGGGGTGGAAGGGCAATAGCCTTGCACATGGAGTCAACTGTTAGGAGTGTAGAGTCCCCAGCAATGCAGTCACCCAGAAAGGTGGTATGTGAGTTTAGAATTAAAAAAAAAAAAAAAAAAACTAAGCCCAGTTCTTCATCCTGTGGCTTAAGACCTAGGGGAGAAGGGAAAAAAAAAAAAATCATACAAATAAAGCTCTGCTAATTATCCAGAAGGCCTCGTTTCTCTACAGTGGGACTTGGTACATAGGTCTTCCCACACACCTTGGAGCAGCTGAGGGACCTCCCACCCTCTCGTTTGGGTCCCCCTCAAAGCAGATGCTGAAACAAGGATTCAAATGCACATAGCTTGTTTGGGGAGTGATTCCAGGAAACACGGATGGGGATGGTGAGCCAGAAAGGGAAGGAAACGGGCCAGCGAAGGGTTCATTGTCAAGTCAGACACCGCTGCGCACGCTGGCGTTCGGTCCCACCAGGTGGCTCTGGGGCATGGCCTTCTCCCCGCTGAGAAGCAAGGAAATTAGGCTATTTGTCCCCACAAGCCCCCTATCCATCATTTGTGGAGGGCTTCCAAGGCAGCCACTTCCCAGCACCTCCTACTTGCCCTGGACACGGACTGAGCATGTTCCTGCAGCTGGGCATGATGCCCCCCTCTGCCGACCCCCTGCAGAGTCCCACGTGTTCGCACAGGTGTCTTCTGCCTGCAGAGCTGAGTGCGAGGGGGAGCTGGGCTGCACTTCAGCCGCATCAGTGCTTGGCCTGTGCTCTAGGCCAGAGGGGCAGCAAGCTTTTTCTTATTATAAAGGGCCAGGGTGCAAATGTTTTAGACTTTGCCACCAGAAGCTCTTTGTTGCAATTTCAGTTAACCTTTGAACAACACAGGTTGGAACCACGCAGGTCCATGTATACAGAGATTTTTTTTATTTTCTATAAAGGAATACGGCACTGTAAATGTGTTATCTCTTCCTTATGATTTTTTAATAACATTTTCTTTTCTCTAGCTGACTCTACGGTAAGAATATAGTATACAATATAACATACAAAATATGGGTTAACTCACTGTTTATGTTATGGGTAAGGCTTCTGGTCAACAGTAGGTTATTACTAGTTAAGTTTGGGGAGAGTCAAAAGGTATACGTGGAGTTTTGACTACATGGTGGGGGGTCAGCACCCCTAAATCTAACATTGTTTATGGGTCGACTGTACTCAATTCTGCCCCTGTAGGAAGGGAGTAACATGAGGTAAGGAAGGTGCCTGGTGTACAAGACCAGGGCTGGGCTGGGCTAGGGGAAGTCCTCCTTAAATGGTGCACCCGGGCACCTCCCTTCCCTTACACTAGTCCTGGCCTGACAGTGTGAAAAAGCAGCCACACCCAGGATGTTCACGGATGGGTACGGCTGTGTTCCAAAGAGAGTTGTTATTGATGAAACAGCAGACCGCTGTATCGGCTGACAGATCATGGTTGGCCCACCCCGGCTCTAGCCAGATTGGCCATTAAGGACCTCCAAGCACCGTGCTTCCTCCCGCCTGCCCCTTCCTCGTGCTGCTCCCTGTCCCACCCGCCACCTCACCTCAAGGAAGCCTCCCCGGCGCCCTTGGCCAGAGCCCATCCTCCGCTAATGGGCCCACACACCCTTCTACTCTCCTTCAGAACACTTCTCACAGGGGTAATTGCATAATTAATTGTGTGATTAGTTGTCTAATGTCTGTCTCCCTCCCCAGAATGTAAGCCCCATCAGTTCCCAAGGCCTGTTAAGTCTGCGTCCTCACCCATCTGGAGCCTTTCCCATCCTCGCTGCCTCTGCCAGCCACGCCCTGGGCCAGGCCTCCAGCATTTCTCCCCAGGCCTCTGCTGCCCTTCCTGACTGACTCTTAGATGTGTCGCTCCTCTGCTTGAAAGCACCCAGTACTCCCCAGAGCATGCAAACTTGTAGGAACCCATCCAGCCCTCTTGCCTCTGCCAACCTCAGCCAACGCCCCTTGCTTCCACCATGCTGGTCTACCAGTTGTCTCCGACTTCCTACATGAGAATGTCTCCCTTCCTGTACCTCCCAACATCAGTGCAGGCACGGGCCTCTCTGAGAGACTTTGTCCTCGCCCCCCATACACCAGCCTCAGTTAGCTCCCAGCACCTCCACAGCCCCCTGTGCTTACCTGATTTCGTGTTTCTTGCACTGCATTACAACTGACTGTTCATCTGTCACCCTTATCAGACTCTAAACTCCCTGAGGCCAGGAGCCAAGAACCTAGTACCCAGCACCCAGCACCTAGCACCTAGCACCATGTCAGGGCTTAGGAGACTGTCAGTAAGTGTCTGGTGAATGACCAGAAACCCTTGGAACACCTGAACTGTGGTTTCTCTCCAGATGAGCGGCAGGGGTATTTGAGTGGTCTCTGGGCCACCTGTTAGTCTGTGGGAAGAACAAGTATGGAAAAAAAGGGGCCTTGGCTGAAAAGCAGCACTATCTCCACCTGCTTCTTCCCTCTACTATATTTTTCGGGGGAGGGGGCAGGTTGTCTCCAACCTCAGAAAGCCACAGTCCCAAACTTGAAGACACCCTGCTGCGCTCCTTTCCTTCCCACAAACCCCACACAATGACGGGACAGAGACAATGGCTCCTGAGGTCAGGGGTACAGGGCATCGTGTCCAGGCCCTCACCTGTGTCCTGGCTCCTGGGGTGGAGGTGCCAGCCCCAGGAGAACACGGGTAGCAACCCTGGGCCTCCATTTTACCTTCTCCCACATCCCTAGGGAACAGAGGGGACAGGTTGGCATTGGACTGAAATCCAGTGGGGTTGGGGAGGAGGGACAGGCAGCAGGAGGGGCTCCCTGGCTTGAAGAGGTCCTGGCCATCTGCTGTCATAAGAGCAGACAGAGGGGACTCTGAGGGACTCATCCCCCTCAGCCCTTTCCTTACTCAGAAGGGCTCCCTCAGGAATTGCTTTGGTGAGGACGGCCCTGGCCCCACAGTGTGTGCATGCACACGCACACACTCGCACGCACATACACACTCCTCCCCACACCCCCTTATCTGCAACATACATTCCCTCCTCCAGGCTCCCAGCAGGCAGCCGTACTGTCACTTTTATGATTGCAGATAATTCACATTCAAACAAACTCTGACTCACCAGACACAGAAAGAAAATGCTCGTGAAGTAGGAACACTGCAGCTCACTGTTTGCTTTCCCCTTTCCAGGCATCTTTCATATCCAAAGAGGACCGTTGAGATGGGGGCTTGGCCAGCGACAGTGAAAGCCAAGGACCCTTACCCTAAGAAGCAGTAGGTCAGTGCCACTAGGGAGGAGCCTTCCTGGACCCCAAGGGCGGCATTTCCAGTGGAGCCTTAGCTCTCTCATGTCCCTGGGATATCACGTTCTTAGAAATGTCATTGCTATCTACGATGAAGCGCTCCATGGCTGGCCATGTGGCAGAATCACCTGGAGAGGTCAACCAGGTGGGAGGGTGGCTCTATGGCTTAAACAAGACCTGGCCTTTGCCAACAAAGCATCATGATGGGCGCCTGGGTGGCTCAGTCGGTTAAGTGACTGCCTTCGGTTCAGGTCATGATCCTGGAGTCCCGGGATCGAGTCCCGCATCGGGCTCCCTGCTCGGCAGGGAGCCTGCTTCTCCCTCCGACCCTCCCCCCTCTCATGTGCTCTCTCTCTCTCATTCTCTCTGTCTCAAATAAATAAATAAAATCTTTAAAAAAAAAAAAAGCATCATGAGGCGACGGGGACTGTACTAGAAATCTGCACCTTACTAAATTGCACCTCTTAGCCCATCCCCACTAAATCTGAATTAATGTGGGACTAGGGACAGGACTAAAGTCTTCCTTTGTTTTTTATCCTTACAGCAAACACGATACGTGTTCTGCCAACTATGTGGGAACCATTGATTTAATAAGTTAGTTCAAGAATTCTCCTTAAGGAGCACCTGGGTGGCTCAGTCAGTTAAGCATCTGCCTTTAGCTCAGGTCATGATCCCAGGGTCCTGCTTAGCAGGGTAGCCTGCTTCTCCCTCTCTCTCTCTGCCCCTCCCCCTGCTCATGCTCTGTCTCTCTCTCTTTCAAATAAATAAATAAAATCTTTAAAAAAAAATTCTCCTTAAATCCAGGTGGTTACTTGCCTGCGCATCAGGCAGGACAGAGGTCAGTCTGTAGTAACTCCACCCCTCTGCCACACACTTGGTGAAAAGATGAAGCAGGGTCTTTTCTCTAAGAACGTAAAAGCACTTGGGGTTCGCGTTTGAAACCTGAACGCAAGAAACCAGTTTGACAATGAAATGGTTAACTTGATTAGTGTTGATCACTGATTTCTCTTGAAGGAAGGTGAGCTTGGCCAGTTCCTTGCCATTGTCAGCTGTAGAGGCATTGTCCCGAGGAGGGGGCGCATCTGGAACCCAGGGCCCACGTGCCCGCTCCCCCACATGAATCCTCCCCACAGAATTCTCTCCCCCTTGCACCCCGCTCATTGCGAAGAGATAGAGCAGGTTGAGACTGTTGCCATGCATTAATTAAAGCCTCGTTAATTATTAAAATGTATTTAGCGAGGTTTAGCAACTCTGCAACAAGATTTCATGTTTGTGCCAGTTGTTGAACTTCGGTAATTCTTTTCTTAATAATCGATTGTGGTCTGTTTGACTTGGAATCACTTTTCTTATTAAACCTAAACCAAACCTTTATTTGAGATACTTAATTATAAGTGAGACTAATTTGCTTCCCCTCAGGGTGCCAGGGACTCTTTAAGTCCACACTGACATGAGGAAATCCCATGTCTGAGGACAGAGAAGGGTGCTCCCCCTGGGAGATAGGAAGGGTGATGGTTATTCTGTAGAGCACCATTTAGAGAAATAGTCCCCCAAGCTCCCATCTGCATACACGTTAACTGGAGCTTTAAGGACTGTGTTCTCATCCCATTCAAATGTCAACGTGCCGTGGAGGGGTACTTGAATGATACTGAGCGGTCTCAGGAAGCTAAGGCTGGCTCCCCATTCTGGTACTTCCAAGACCATGCTGACTTTAAGTATGAAAGGGAGGTGGTTCTGTGTTTTGGTAGAAAGAACACTGAGCTGTTCCTCCCTTCCTCAACACTGTGAAGTCGTGTGTTTCTGCCCCATGAGCTCGGTGGGCATGCCCTCCTGGACAAGGCATGGCTCCCAAAGCCCACGTGATGGTCAGGACTCTGCTGCCTCTGGACCAGTCTGGGGTCCGCCCATGCCAGCCCTCCTGCTGATGAACACAGCAGAGCACAGTAGAATGGGCACAGGCTTCCCAGCGAGGAGCATGGGGTTCAGATCCCAGAGCTAATGCTCACTATCTGTGTCTCCTAGGGATATTTACTATTACTCTGAGCTTTGGATCCCACACCTCTGAAATGGCTGCGACGGTTACTACTTTGCAGGGTACTTGTGAGGATTAGCGGTAGTGAATGTGAAATGTTTGTGTAGTTGTGTGGCGCTCGGCGTATAGAAGATGCTCAGTAAAGGTACCTCTTATTATCATCCCCTCCTCTCATGCCCCATCGCCCCACTTCTGCCTTTCTTAGGCCAGAACCTGCTTGGTCTCCTGTATTCGTTTGCTAGGGCTGCCAGAACAAAGCACCACAGACCAGGTGACTTCAACAAGAGAAATTTATTCTCTCACAGCTCTGGAGGTTAGAAGTCTGAGGTTGGTTTCTGCTGGGGCCTTCCTCCTTGGCTTGAAGATGGCTGTCTTTTCCCTGTGTCTCCACACGGTCTTCCCTCTATATGCGTCTATGTCCTCTTCTTATAAGAACACCAGTCAGATTGGATTCGAACCCTCCCTAATGACCTCATTTTAACATAATCACCTCTTTAAAGACTCTGTCTCCAAATACAGTCACATTCTGAGGCACGAGAGGTTAGGACTTAAACGAATCAATTCTGGGGGACACAAGTCAACCCATAACAGTTCCTACCATCACCACAACCACTCGTTGTCTGGACTTTACCCAGTTAGGGGTGAACTCTGCCTTTTCTGCTTGATGCCCTTCTGCCATATGGCCTGCCCCTCCATCCCCTACTCCTCCTATAGAAGAGATAGGCCTGATTGGAACCAAGTTCCTCTTGGGATAGAGTACTGAGAAGGCCAAATAGTCAAATCAGAGCCATATTATGGGGAGAGTTCTGGATGCCGGGAACGGACATGGAATTACTCTAACTTCTTGGTCCTTTTGCTTAAGGAGAATAAAACACATTTCATAAGGTTGCTGACAGTATTAAATAAGCAAAGAGTGTAACACAGTGCCCCACGCAATGTAGGCATTCAAACATCACTGTCCTTCTCTCTTGACCAGGAGGGAGAGGCTGGATAAAGTGTTAAAGAAAGATCCATCTGGCCATGATGACACAGGCCGTGCCAGGGTAGAGGTCAGAAACTACTGGATTAACAGGGATCAGGGCAATCACAGTGGGATAAAGAAGAAGAAACATTCAAGAGACACCTGAAGGAGAAACACTGAATATAGGGGCAGTTTGGATAGAAGGAGGGGAGAATGAAAACGAAAGGGAGAGATCATAGTTGATCCCATGGTCTTAGACCTGGCTTAGTGGAGAATGGTACATTTGCCAGAAAGCTGGAGAGTGGAGGGAGGGGGTGTTGATGAAGTCCATGGAGGTCATGCTGAAGGTAAGGGTAAGACCTTGGAGGCACTGGAGAAATGGGGGAAGAGGTCTGGAGCTATCAGCTAAGATTGCCGCTCTTGGCTCATCTGCTCTGGGTGCCTCTCCCGGACCTGGAACCACATGCCTTCCCAACCAGAGGAGACCCCAACTGGGAACTGCGACTTGTTAAATAGGCTGTTGTTACTGATGGTGATGACTCTGGTCTTGTGTGCCCTGGACCAGGGTTTGAGACCTGAGATCAAGGACTCCATTTCCAGTCCTCCCCTCCAGTGATTCCCTTTCAAGAGAAAATAGGGGCTTCACAGCTGAATTACAGATCCAATTTCCCATTTTCCAAGAGGAAAACAAATAGAATTCCTAAGCAGGAGTGCTTTTCTAGCTAAATGCCCTTGGTGAGTAGGACATTGTTATTCCAATATTGTTTATTTCAGACTTTCCAGGCCTTCTCAGATGCTTGACTTCACATACTCGTTTTGCCTGCTTTAGTGGCAATTTAACATAGTAAACTGCCAGGAAGAAAAGGGAAGCAGCACAGGCAGATGAGTTTTCAAGGGGCATGAATATTTTCTGACTCCCTGGCCAGGGATTTCTTTAACGTGTGAAAAGTTGGCGGAAGAGCAAGACAGTTTATTTTTTGATCATCAGTGACACACGGGTACTTTAGGACCTGTGGCAATCATCACCTTATTCAGGAACACCTACAAGAGACCCATCCATCTCCTGGTTTACTTTCCACTTACCCGACCAAGCTACCCCATGTAATATTGCAGGTGAGTGAACAGGCAAGAGAATGAATGAGTATGGATGGGCCATGAAAGGAGAACTTTTTCCCCAGAGGAGGCAAGGAGAGGGAGGTGTTGGCTCAGGGTTGGAAGGGTTCCGGGAAAGCAAGAAGAGCTAATCACAGTGACCAAGAGGAAGAGTTTAAGAGCAACTTCTGAAAGACATTTCTCTGCTCGGGGGGATATGATCCAGGGAAATGAAACTTTCTAAAGTGCTGTATGGAGTCTATGGAAGAAAAGAATGGGTTAAAATAGAATGAAATGGGATCATTATATCTGGAGGTGGCAACAAAGTCCGAGTACCCTAGACACTGGCTCTAAGAACAAACTGTGGTCCCAGAGGACATGCAGGCTGGAAGAGCTGAGAAGCAGGCGTTAGGTACTGGCTGCCAGTAGAGAGATCAAGCGAACCAAACAGAGAGCCCAGAAATAGACTCAAATGTCTATGTGGGGAGATAGCATATGAGAAAGGGGTATAGCAAAGCAGTGAGGAGGAAGATCAATTACTAAATGCTCTTGGGCAACTAGCTAGATAATTGGAAGAAAAAAATTAAATAGAATCCCTTCCTCACTCCTTATACCAAAACGAATTCCCCCTGGATGAAAGATAGATCAATAAAACCACAAAACAAGAGAAAAATAAAATGTATCGTGTGTGTGTGTTTGTACACAAAATCAGAGATTAAAAAATCATCTGTGAAAAAAATATCTGTAACAGAAATGATGAAGGGCTAATATCTTTCATTTTGTTATCTGAGAGTTCTTAAAATTCAATAAAGGAGAAAGTTTTTATGAGCCAGTAGAAAAACTGGGCAAAGGACATTCACCAAAAAAAGAAGGGGGGAAAAAAAGCTAATAAACATATCAAAAGACATACCACTTCAGTGATCATTGAAGAAAGGCAAACTAAAACACGGTTAATTTTTTTTAATCTGTCAGCCAAGAAAAGATTAAAAATTTGATTATATCTCCATACCCTTGTGGGCAAGGGTATAGAGAATCTGGCTCCTTCATACATTTTTGGTGGAAATACAAAATGTGGTAGGCTCCCTTTGGAGAATGATTTGGCACTATCTATCCAAATTTTAAATCCACACATCATTTAATAAGAATTTTATTTTTAGGAATTTAGCCTAGAGATATCTATTTATACATGTGCACAAATACACACATATCAGATGTCCATTACTCTATCCCTGCAAGGAAGTAGATATAACATAAATGCCCTTTCTTATGACATGAGTTTTATAAAATTATGGTACAGCTATTCAATGGATTAGTAGGTGGTTATTAAAATGAATTAAAATCAGTTGACATGTTTCAGTTTTCTATTTCTGTGTAACAAGCTACCCCCAAACATAGTCACTTAAGACAAAAGCCACTATTTGCTATCTTTCGTGGTTCTGTGGCATGACTGGGTTCTGTCTGGTGGTTCATTTGCTCTGTCTCGTATCAACTGCAGTCATCTGAAGGCTTGACTGGGCTGGATCATGCACATGGCTGGTAACTGGTACTCACTGTGACTCAAGCTCAGTTGTGCTGTTAGCTGACTGCCTCAGTTCTCCTCCTTGGGGTCTCTCTATGTGATGTGGGCTTCTCACAGCATGGCGGCCGGATTCCAAGAGGAAACACTGCAAGCACCTGAAACCAGAAACAGCAGATCTCTTAAGGTTATGTCTCAGAAGTGACACAACATCTCTTTCTCCACCTTCTGTGGAGGAAGTGGCAAAATCTTTGGGGCCATCTGTAATCCTCCATGGTGTATTTTCCAGTTATCCACATACACACATATCTATCCATCTACCTGCTTATCTACCTATCTATGTATACCCGCAGATACGTAGATGTATGTAAAATTTCTAGAATGATGCACAAGAAACTGGTGATAATTTTGGTATCCATGGAAAAGGACTAACCTCCTTGTACTGTTGTATTCTTCCTATGAACATGTATCTTCTTGGGTTAAAAAAAAAACCAACAACTTTTTTTTGAAAACCAAACCCATTTATTGACCCAAAGCAAACTATGTTCAGCAGCTAAGCTATCCGTTTACTACCCACTTAATGAAGTTTGGCCCCAAAGTTCCTCCCACTCTGATCGTGCAGCTTTATCTTCCAAGGACTTTGGTGATTGTTTATAGAGGCAGGAAACTGGCCAGTCACAGAAGATAGAGACTTTTGTCCCAGGGACGTGGTTGGAGGAAGAGAGTATCACCCTGTGGGTGATGGCCTATTGTGAGAATATTGTTTCCTTGTGGGTGATAGCCCGTTGTGAACCCCAGGTGCCTTCTTTCTGATGGACCCCTGGCTTGTTTAGTCTCCAATTTTAATGTGGTTTCTGTGGTAAGCTTTGGGACTGGTATAGGTGATGGAGCCAAATGCAGACATCCAGATGGTCATGGAAGCCCGGGTCTCAGGAAGGACTCAGACTTCCCTTCTTTGCCCCAACTTGTGGAAACCGAGACATCTTAAACTAAAGTGCTGTCTGTGTATGGAGAGTAAGCCTGATGCACACGCATGCATGTGTGCGTGGATGGGACGACCTCCTGGAGGAAGACTGGAGAGCCATGGCCCTGAAGCTGAAGGTTGTATTCTGCTGAGATCGCTCAGCCAGATCTTCTCAGGAAGAAGACCGTGAGCCCCAGTGTGCTGAGGCCAGCCCCTGCAGTCCTTTCCAGGCCTCCGTGCTGATAGTGCTCATTCCTTCCTGCCCCCCCCATCCTCCACCCTCCACTCCTTCCCATGCACACATCTTTGCCTAGCTGTTGTTCTGTGCTTATTTGGTTCTGCAGTTAAATGGACATACATGTTCAGTTTTTTTGGACTTCCATACCAAGGAGCAGATTCTAAGTGACACACCTAAAGTGTGAAAATATGTGACTATGGAGTCCTATCTAATTGAGTGTGTGGGTGTGGGTGGGTGGGTATGTGTGTGTGTGTGTGAAGGAGGAATGAGTCTGGTGGCAATCTCTCTGGAAAAACAGGCCTGGCAGTTTGGGAGAATTGATCCAAACAATCTGAAAGCTCCATTTCTCCTTCCTTTTTGGGAAAGTGGGGGTGAAGCAAAGAACCCATATGTTCCCAGCCCAGCCACTGTCAACACTAGTTCCTGAGTAAGATTCATGATCTGTGTTAAGGGAGGAATCCTGAGACAAGGATGATGGGGACTGGGAAGAAGGATTCTACCAAATTCAGCAAGAGCTCCCCTTCCTCCTTCCTTCCTTTGGAGAGAAAGAATTCTGAGGTAGGGGCCCTGGACCAGTCAAAAGGCCCAGACCCTGGCGGCCTGGCTCCATGCTGTCCCTTAATCTCTTCTGCATAGTGGATGAAGATCAAGAGCAATGGTCTTGGGAATCAGATGGCCCTGCGTTCAGGTTACAGTTCCATCACTCCCTATCTGACTAACCTGAGACAGGTTGCCTAATCTCTCTGGCCTCAGTTTTCTCATCTATAACTTGGGAGGAAGGTAATAACAGTACCTACCTTATAGGGTGTGAGGGAAGGTAAAATGTCAAGGGCTTCATACAGAGCCTGACACAAAACAGGTAAAGGATGCTCATGTTGCTGTTGCTGCTGACAGTGATTTTGTTTGCTCCTCACAAGAACCTTATGAGCAAAGCTGTTGCATAGTACAGCCCTCTGAGGCTCCATTCATCCACAGTCTATGCAACTGTCAACCATTAGCCTTGGGCAGTACACAGCCTGCACAACCATCCATGGCAGCCGGGCCTGTGAAGTAGGCCAGACAAGGTGAACAGGCAGGAAGTGGCACAGCTGGAATGAATCCAGGCTTCCTAGCCTGTCACAGTGGTTCCCACCCTGCCCCAGGCACCACTGCCCTAATCAGTATCCATAGTTGGGAGAATATGCCATCCATAGCCCTCCTCAACTTTGGTCCACACTCACCATATACCATCCTTTGTGTCCCTCTGACACTAAAGAGGCTCATCAAGAGGGAGAGCACCAAGTGTCCATCAGGTGCTCCAGCTGGAATAAAAGAGTGCCGCTGTCACCACCCTTCAGTGAGCAAGGCGGACCTGGGCCTCGTTTCCTCCTGCAGGCTGCCGCCTCCTATGGACAGATTGGGCACAGGTGGCACCCAGTTCCATCAGCCCCCTTCAGAGGACACCATGCTCCCCATGAGATGGCACACACAGGCTGCCGAGCGCCCGCCCTCTAGGGCGAGCTTTTACGGGGCACACAGAGACACACGGGGGCATACCCAAGGGGCCCGGCTGGGAGGGCTGTGTCTGTCCCCGGGGCAGGACGGGGCAGGGAATCTGCCAGGCTTCTCCAACGCCAGTGTTTTCCATCTGGCAGCCCCCAGGTGTTTTGTTTTGCTCTGCTTTGTTCTGGAAAGGGTCCACAGGCTGTAGGGCCACTGCGGGAGAGGAGCCAGTGAGAGTGCAGGGCTGGGGCTCCCGCTCGCTCCCACTCGCTGGTGCCAGCCTGTCAGAGGAGGCTCCTGTCCACGGCTGTCTGGGCACTGAGTAATGTGGTGACGCCCACCGCACTTGGACTTCGCCTGAAGGAGTGACATACACAATAATAATAATAGTAATCATAATGTCATACACTTGTGAATTCCTGTGCACTTTTCAAGGAGAGCTCGCCTGCCCTAATTTGTTTTCAGTACTAGTACAAGCTTGTATAAATACCTGTAGCTACCATCAGTAGGCCCCATGCTCTGCGTTTCCCATGCATTATCATTTCATTCTCACAACAGATCTGTGAGGCAGGTCTTCTTCTCCCCCATTTTACAGATGAGGATCTCGATGGGAAACTGGAACCTGTGCAGGCTTTCCCAAGATCATCTAGCTGGTTAGCAGCAGAGCCCAGATTCAAAGTCAGGTTTCTGTGGCTCCGAGCCCACCCTCGCAGTCACCATGCTCTATTTATAAGTTAAGTAGGGAGGTATGTTATGACCTTGTTATAAAGAAAGGAATTGAGGCCTAACAAATGTTACAGAACTTGCCCAAGATGACACAGCAAGTTGATGACACGCCCCTAGAACCCAGGACCTGGCCACCATTGACTAGTCTAAGGATCTTCACAAAATAAATCAAGAACAATAACAGAAAAACACCGAGGGATCTTTTGTGACACCTTCATAGGCTGTTTGCCTTCCCTCCTTATAGCGCAGGCCAGCAAAGGATTTGTCCACACTGTCCCAGGGAGGATGGAGTGTGGCTGCTCACCAGGCTGGGAGCGGACTCTAGGACTCCTTGTGGGAGCCGCCTCGAGGTGAGGCGGGCAGGGTGCCAGCGCATCTCCTCTGCTTTCCGCCTTTCCATCTCTCTCCTCTCGCAAAGAGAGTTCTGCAGTCCTCTGCTCCCCTTAGCTCGTTAGCACGCTGTAAGAGTTCCTGCACACAACAGGAGAGAAGCTACTTTGAAAGGTACCCAACCTAATGACTTTCCGAGGAGTCTCCGTTTCAACATGACGGGCTGGCTGAAGGATGACAGGTTGCCAGCTCAAAGCCACCAAGGAGAAAGGGCCATTGATTCAGAACGTTTATGCCCCCCTGCCTCCCTGCTGCTTCTCTTAGATGTCCTTCCGTAGCAGTGGGAACGTAATCCCCACTGTGTCTCCCACCATGACACAGAGCCCAGGGCGCTCCGTGTTTCGGCATGTCGTGTTCCGTGGTGATGGGTGCAGAGACCCGTCCTTGGTGACGTCAGCTCGTCTAGGCATTCGTCACTGGGAGGGGGGTCCTCACACATGTGAACACATATACACACTGATCCGATCGTGCAGTTCATTTGTTGTCAAAGGGACTGTGTTTCTGAGAAATGAACCCTGGTGTTGGGAAGTGATTGAAATACATTGAGATAATTTCTCTGTAGCTACTTTGTTCAAATGGCCCTTTCATGACAATACCGTGTGGTTTTTGCAGAGACACTGACATGTGCCCAGGCGTTCAGAGGCTATTTTGGGATGAATGGACTGCTGGGCTGGCTTTTGTGGGTTCTCGTTAAATGAAATGAAGCTGGAGGCCTTAATTCGGGGCTTTGTCTACACGGCCAGCCGGCCACAAAGCAAAGAGTTGCTGGAAGGGCTGAGACAGGAGCTGGGCTTAAAGGGACGGAGCTCGTTAGCCCAACACTGCCGAGGAAGGTGTGCGTGTGAATGCCCTGCTTGTGAAGAAGATCTCAGGGTGATATTAACCCACCACAAATTTAGCCCTGTTGGACATCATGGGGCAGGGAGGAAGTTGCAGGAGAAGAGATTTAATGTGCTGAATAGTGGGATGAACCCCACAGACAGACAATATCTGGCCCCCACGGGCTCCCGGATGCTTCTTGGGACCAACCGCCCAGCCCTCTGAGAATGGCACCCCCTAGTTTCCCTCTGGTCCAGCTAGGGAGGGGTTCATCACGGCAAGAGGGCCAGCACAGCTCAGTCTCATCCAGAGGCAGAAATTGGTAGAAGGAGATTATGGTACATGTAGCACAGCGTGGTGACCTCAATTAGCTTTCCAGCCCCGCTACTCAGGGGCCCTGGGCCGGGTGCTTAGGGAGAAAGGGGCCGTGTGGAAGGGAGAGCAAACCAAAGGAAGAATGTAAGGAGCTCAGGAGACAAGGTTGCTCTGGGAGGTGGTTTCATGGCAGGCAGGTCTACACAAGTGGTAGGAGGGTGGTGTTTCCATCTCGGGAGTGTAAGAATTTCCAGGCTCGTGTGAGATACTCTGCTGAGCCCTGGAGCTGTAAGAGGAGGATTTGAAGGGATCGAGGTGGTAACCTGTGTTCCTGAATTAGAACCACGAAAGGTGGGTTTGGGGACCCTGCACATGTGGGACCTTGGATTCAAGATGGCGACTCTGGGCCGCATCCTCCAGGAGCAGTACCTGTGGTGTGTGGTTCTTTAGACGACGCTCCTTCATTCTGCAGACGTCTCCTGAGTAGCTAGCATGTGTCAGGCACTGTGCCAGGGCTGTGTGATGCAATCTTAAGCAGTGATAAATAAGAGACTTGGCCTGCCCTTGAGGAGTTCCCAGTCTGGGGACAGATATGGACACATAAGTGATTATAATTCCATAACATCTCCTAACAAATTATAGTAAAAGGCAGAAGGAGGTGCTGATATAGTAACTGATGACAGGATGGGGGCAGATCTGGGAAGTTTGAACAGAAGAAACTTTTGAGCTGGTTTTTGAAGATAAATAGGAGCTAGTAAGGAAGAGCGGAAGGGGAGGGAATCCTGGCAAAAGGGGGCATGTACAAAATATGCGAGGCAAGAAAGAGTGAGGCACTAGTAAGAAGCAGGAGGTTGGAAAGGCAGCAGCCTTTGAGTAATGCTGCAGAGCCCTTCACATCCAAGACTTCATTTGATTCTCCCAACAGCCCCGTGGGTATTAGCCCCATTCTACAGATGAGTCATGAGCTTGGGGTTACACACAATTCATTAGCTGCAGTGCTAATGAGAAGGGCAGAGGGGTGGGAGCCACATAGAATCCATACAGTCTTCTTCGACCAGAGTTGCCACGGAGGGAGTGTGAGGGCAAAGGAAGCAAGGGAGGCAGAGGGAATGAGCCGAGCTATTCTTTTCATTGATCCTAAAAGGAAATGAGCTCCACCTTATTCGAGATCAGTGGTTCCAAATTATCAAACATAATTTATAAACTATGTTCTCCTAGACCCTAGAAGCTGTGAGGGGGACAGGGAATATTAAGATGTCCCTGCATCTGTCCTTCTGCCCCGACCCACCCTGGGCAGTCCCAAGAGCTTCGCGGGGAAGTGTTCCCTAGCAGCGTAGCAATCATCCCTTCTTGTGTTTGTGGTAGCATTGTCCTTCCTGCTATCCAGGCTCAAAGCCTTGGAAATGAGATGTGAACACTGCCTTCCTCCAGCACCCTCGAAGTCACAACAATGAATGTTTAATACTGCTTACATCCATCCATTCCTTTCCATGTCCATGGCTACCATGCCACTGTAGACCTTTAATTCATCAACTGTGTCCCCTTCTCAGTGTCCACTTCTGTCCCTTTCCTCTAGGGCCATCCACCCCGTGTGACACCGAGAGATCATGTGATCATGATCTAAGGCAAAGCTTTGGTCACTTTACTTCCCCCTTCAAAACCATCATAGCATGTCGTAAGTGCTCAGTTAACGCTGCGTGAATGCAATGCACCTGAGTGCGTCTACACTGCCTGAGCCGTAGCATGCAAATCCCTCCCTCTGCTTGGAGAGGCTCCTACAACCCGGTCTCAAGTTACCTCTTCAGCCTTATCCTTAACTACTGGCTCACACTTGGCCCGCTCCACAGATAATTGGGTCCTTGCTCTGCTCTGTAAGGAGCTTGTACTTTTCTACTCTACTCTGATCGTGGCTGGTCCTCAAACAAGAAATCTCCTCCCCACGACCCTCGCCCATCTCTCTGTGGCCAAGTGCCTCCCATCTGTCAAGACCCTGGTGGGATGCTCCTGCATAAGCGATATAAGGTCAGGCCTAAAAGCTGTGTTTAAGAAAGAAGGAGAGAAGCACATTAAGTTACCTCCCAGGTCACAAAGTCACTTCAGTTCTCTGAATCTCATTTGTATTCATCTGTTTAAAGAAGTGGTATTGACTGTCCTTATCTCACAAAATTGCCAGGAGGATCAAATGAGATCATGTATGTGAAAGTATTTAGCCAATGATTATCTAGAGTTAAACAGTAATAATTACTATGCACATATTATGATAATTAGTATACCTACATTTTTCTCTCCCTGATAAGCTCAAAATCTGCATGAATACAGTAACCACACGGACATATGCTGCCAATAGAAATACACGTACCAGATTTTAAAGACTCACTACCAAAAAAAAAAAAAATATCCAATTAATAATCTAATCAGCAACTTTTATAATGATCACACGTTGAATTAATATTGTGGATACATTAGCTTAAATGAAACATATTGTTGAAATAAATTCCACAATCTCTTTTTGCATTTCACGGGGCTACCAGGAAATTTCAAATTCTATACGTAACTCTCATTAGATTTCTTTTGGACATCGCTGCCCTGGAGAATTGGAAGCGTGCTGTATTTTGTTCTATAGCCCCTTGTGGGAACACCATCCCTCTTTGTCGGATGGATTATGATGTGAGTACACTCTTTTCTTCATCCTCGGGAATGTTCTGGTGGAGGTTTGGAGGTGATATCAGATTGTGTGAGGACGAGCTGGGTGCAGGGGCCCTGGCTCTGCCATCACCTCCTCCAAAGTCTCCAGTCTGTATGTGGCGATAGGTCACGCCCCCCTGGTGCCCACCACTGTCACCGCTGCACCTCTCGGCGCTCGGAAGATATAGGGTACTGGCCTCATTTCCCCTTTCTCCTGGCCACCCTCTCCATGATTAGGGCCCACTTATCAGAAGGGGTGGGGAGGTGAGTTAGGGTGGGATCTTTCACAGGAAAGCAAAACTCACCGATGAATCACCTGCAGGCTCCTCTCCTCTGGAGGAGTCGCTCCGGAGATCACAGCCCCCAGGGTTCCCTTTGTAAGCAATGGGGAATGGGAAACACTTTCCCTCCTGCATGCAAAGAGGCAGTGATTTGGGCGGGAAACCTGGAGCCTTTCCTACTGGGGTACACGATAAGGCCACCTGTCTTCTCTGGGACTCACTGCCAGAGCAGGGAGAGAAACCAAAGGCAGTCAGAGTCACTCAGACACGGGACTGGGACACTGGGCAGCCCTCTCCATGCCCACATTATTGAGCTACCACTGAGAGCCAGGATACTCCCAGCCCCTCCCAGCCCCTCCCTCCCCACTTCCCCCCTCTTCCTCCTCTGGGCAGCAGAACCTTGCCTTTGACACAGGAGACACAGTAAAGGGACAGCCCTGAGCAGATACTTTAACAACCTGCCACCTTCAGGAAACACGGACGGGTCCAGTTTCTCCATGACGGAGCATCACCACCAGCCCCCTCTTGGCCGCAGCTGGTGATCACCGGTCCTCTCTCCAGGGCTAACCCACCAAGATAGGCCTGCTGACGACAACACCCAAAGTGGGGGGACTGTGGGGCCCTGCCTCTTTCTGACTCCGTAATAGCATTTGAAGAGATTATACGACTTTTTTAAATAGAGTCTTAGCAGGCCTGGGAGAGGGATTTGTCTCTCCTGAGTGTCTTTTCTTCACGATATGTGTCAGAAGGATTCTTAAATCTTCAAAAAACCTTCATCTCTCCATGAGATGGGAACGTGGTAGCAGTAAGGCACGGTAAAAAACCTGCTGATAGACAGATGGAATGGTGTAATTATATGCAGGAGGGAGAGAGGGAGCGTTTGCTGAAATTATTAGTGTGGGCAGACAATTAGAGGCTTTTCCAGAAGATTACACTTTTCCCTCCCATCTGCGCTCCATTTAGGAGTTTTTACATTCACAATGCTATTTCCTCCTCAGCTGTGCCATTTGCCATTTTGCCCAAATTATTATTGTGCTTGACTTTGCATTTGTTCAGACTTCCCCAGCATCCCGTCTTCACTTCTTGACACATGCCGGCTCTCGGAGCGTGCTCCCACTCTCCTCCTCGTCCTTCCCATCTCTTTTCCCTTTGCTCTCTCCTCCTCCTACTTCTCCTGCCCCCCGGTTGGAGACTTGAAAATGTCTACCAGGAGTATGGCTGCTTTTTGGAAGCTGAGCGGGACGTGATCTGCAGTAAAATAAGAGAAGGTGATCAAAGCGATCTGTAGCACTATGTTCTGCCCCCTGGGACCCGCTCCAAAGCCATAGACGAGGCTGAGCCCCCAGGAACGTGAGACTGGCTGGACATTTAGAATCTGTGGTCTGGACCTGGAGGAGGGAACCAGTGTTCTCTTTCCATCCAGTTCTACCTGAGTTCAGGTCATTGGGATTGGTTCACATCTTCGGACCTCCTATGGGCACATGGCTCTAGAATCCAGCACTTTATTCATAATCCCTGTTCATTTATTCATTCATTCAACACATAGGCATTGAGCATCTATTGTGTCCCAGTCTCAGGACTTAATCCCAGGAGGGAAGGAGAGAACCAACGTTTATTCCGTGGCTGTTCCGAGTCAGGGCCTGCGAAAGGTACTTTGGCAAGTGGGAATTATTGTCTTCACATTCCAGGTGGGAAATGAGGGTCTAAGAAGTTGAGTTAGTTGCTCAAGTCAGAGACAGAGTGCCACAGCCTGGATCTCTGACTCCAAGACTAGTGCTCTCTATCGTATACCTCTGGTCCCAGGAAAATAGACGAATCCCTGTCATTGGCTGGATAAATAAGCACATACACAATGCCAATAGCAAATAGGGAGGGCCATGAGCCAGGGGGACAAAGGTCTGCAGAAGCCAGGAGGAAGAAGTGACTAAGCATTTACAAGGAGCCCGAAGGGAACATGCTAGAGTAGCAACCTGAAGGATGAGTAGAAGTTGGCCAGGGAAAGAAGCAAGGAAGGGGCATTGTGGGCCAAGAGGACAGCAGGTGTGTAAGGCCGCTGATTGAAAGGAAGGAGCCAACACTTCTGTTTAATGAATTTTTTTGTCCAGCCTTTTCCCATTCATTACACCATTTTATCCTCAGGCAACCCCCAGGTGGTCATCACTGTCTCCGCTAATGCAAATGAAGAAACAGAGGCTCAGGATGGGTGAGGAACTTGCTTAGAGAGGAAGTTGCACAGTAGATCCACAGTCTGAGCCCTGGGCAGTTGGACTCTAGTCTAGCTCCTGACCTTGGTCTCCAGAGAGCTGAGGTATGTTTGGATAATGGAGTCTATTCGGTGTCGCCAACACCCAGTGCACACGGTGCAGGCAGGAGGATCGCTTGCTTCTGAGGCAGGAAGGGAGCCTGATGTCAACTCACCAAGGGTCATATGAACGACACAACGGGTTTGGCCCATCCTGTGGAGATGCGGCCCCATTATGGTGTGTGGTGCGTTGGTGGTGTGGTATGGTGGTTGGCAGCATCTGGCAGTTGATGGAGGATGGCCAGGAGGGAGAACCAGCCTGGAGGGGGCCGGGAGATCATTTGGAAGGTGGGTCCAGAGGTCAAGGTAAGAGGTGATGTGCCTGAGGTAAGGCTGTGGAAGCAGAGGCAGGATTCAGAATCTGATTGGAGGTTGGGAATGAAGGAGTAGCAGAGGTTGAGGACAACTAGGAAGTTACAGCCTAAGAAACTGGATGGACAATGTTGCTGTTAAGCAAGCAAGGGATTCAAGGAGGAAGAGGAGAAGGTTCGAGAAGAAAGGGGAGAAGAATGAATTAATCAAGAAGGAAACTTTAAGCCATGAAGGAGACAGCCGTGCCAAAGAACTGGGAATGTCCCCATGAATTGTAGATAATCTCACGCCATCCCACTAAAAATAAATTAAAAAATAAAGTTTTCCAGGTGACTCTACATCTGGCCACCTGCTTGCATGTCTCTGTGGGCGATGGAGGATTCTTCCACTCCCCACTTTCTTCCCCTCTTGCATCTCTGCCCCAGCTCCCCCTTTGCAGTGTTGCAGAGCCCCAGAGATGTGGAAATCCACAGACGGGCGGGCACATGGAGACACACAGACAGACCCCACACTAAGGAATTGGCCCAGCCCTCATCAGAATTCTGGAAGATGAGTGCTGACCGACACTGCTGGCTAGCAAAGAAGTCAGGGACAAGGGGACCCCAGTGGCTCTGGAAGGGTTTGCTGAGCCTGGAGAGAAGGGAGTGCATTGATGAGGGGCATAGAAGGTGAAGCCTTGGGGAATGTGAGAGGGACTGATGCCAATTTTACCAGCCAAATGGAATTCGGGCTGCCATGTGACTGAGAGACTTGGGGGGTGGAGGGTGGTGAAGCTAATCCCAGTGGCTTTTGGGTCTCTGCAATAGTACAGACAAAAGAGCCAGCCCTGGGCCAGGATTCAGGAAAGCTGATTGCGCTTCTAACTCAGACACTGGCTTGGTGATCTTGGACAGCTCACTTTTTCTCTCAGATCCCTCTGACATTTTATAGATCTGTGATTCCTCTGATCACACAGATAGGAGCAACCCCAGAAATTATCCATGAATAGAGTAAGGGCCAGCACACTTTTTCTATAAAGGGCCAGATAGGAAGTATTTCTTTTTTTTTTTTTTTTAAGATTATTTATTCATTTATTAGAGAGTGAGCAGGAGAGAAACAGCATGAGAGGGGAGAGGGTCAGAGGGAGAAGCAGGCTCCCTGCCGAGCCGGGAGCCCAATGTGGGACTCGATCCCAGGACCCTGGGATCATGACCTGAGCTGAAGGCAGACGCTTAACCAACTGAGCCACCCAGGCGCCCCAGATAGGAAGTATTTCTGGCTCTGTGGGCTATCGGAGCTCATTCACAGCTAGTCATCTCTGCCTTCATGGTGCAAAAGCCACCACAGACAGAACACAAACAAGTGGGCTTGGCTGTGTTCCAATACAGCTTTATTTACCAAAACAAACAGTGGCCAGATTTGGCCATTGTTTGCTGACCCCCGACATAGAGCATTCTGGGCATAGGGACCCTTGCAATCTCCCAAGCAAAGCAAAGGAGTGAGGGAGATTTCATCCCTTGGAGAGACCCCGGGGCATGGTGCACAAGTCCAGAAGATGAGGTTAGGTGGGATGCTAACCTGTCTCTTCCAGCTGTCCTTAGAAGGCGGCTTCACAATCAGTGAGTACCTACTTATACTAGGTAAGTCCCTCTACATACACAAAAAATCTGCATCCTCATTATTAACAACAGGCCTAGGGGCGCTTGGGTGGCTCAGTCAGTTAAGCCTCCTGACTTTTGGTTTCGGCTCAGGTCATGATCTCATGGGTTGGGAGATGTAGGGAGCCCTAAATGGGACTCCGTACTCACCACACAGTCTGCTTGTCCCTCTCCCTCCCCATCCACTCCTCCAGGCCTCGCTCACTCTCTTCCCCCTCTCTCTCTCTCAAATAAATAAACAAATAAAATCTTAAAAAAAAAAAAAAAGCCCTCTATTCTTAACCTCTTTTACAGATTTAAAAAATAAAGTGTGGAAAAAATAAAGGCAACTGTCTTAAGATCAGGTCTCATTGCTTAGGGTAGAACCCGATAAACTTTAGAGACTGAGAAAGGCATAGCACCATTCATTATCCAAAGAGGCAGACTCTTCTTTGTTTGAAGGCCTGGTCACGACCCCCAAACCTGCCCTCAGAGCAGCATTCCCTGCACCCACCCAGAGCTGACTCGGCCCAGGCAATCATTCTCCACACTTTCCCTGCTTCCTCTGCAGTATTTTCCGTCCCCACCTGCAAATGTCATGGAGCGTGATGCTGACACAATCAGGCAGAATCCCCAGTCCAGACAGCCCCACAGCCAGGGGAGATACAACTCCAGCACACACCCTCTGGGATACACTGGAAAAGTGCGATTCACTTTAAATAGATTCCCATAAATAAGCAATAAAACAAGAACAGCCATTTGCAGTGAGCATTTCCAGGGTGTGATGAGCTAGGAGTTCGGAGCGGGGGTGCGGAGGGGGGAGTCTTTTTCATTATTTCCCCATCCCTGCAATTTCTTTTTTACTGCCTGATGACTTTGAAAGGGGGGAGGGGGGAAATGAATGTGGCCTCTTAGGGATGGAGCCACAGCTCCTATCTCCTGCTGCAGTCTGCCAAATTCAACTTCCCAATTGTCCAAAGGTTTCTTTGTGAGCTACGCCTCTGTCCTTCTGCCTTTTTGACCCGTGGCTGCCTTGGCCTGCCTCCCTCCACTGATAGGTTCCAAGTGTCCTGGGAGGTGAGGTAGGAAGACAGGGGTGAGGTACCGGGGAGGGGCAAGAACTAGGAGACTGAGACCTGAAACGGGAGCATCTGAGTTTTATAAAGGTGTATCTAGAAGGTAAGTGCAGGGGGTGCAGCCCAGGCCAGGGCATGGTCAGAAATGTCCTCATTTCCTTTTTCTTTTTCTCTGATGTCAGATGTGATTCCTTCGCTAGGAGGTAACCTGCCTCAGTTTATACTAACATGGAAAGTGATAGAGACTGCCACTGATGGACATTCCTTCTTTTTGGAAGCTCACCTGACTTAGAATGCTATACTCTAGCACTCTGGCTATGGCTGTGTGTGTGTGTGTTTGCACACACATCTGTGTGCATGTGTCTATGCGTGACATCACACATAATTGTATGTCCACTCTGTTTGGAACCATGTCCCATACCATGAGCTACATGCTTCTACAGCATTCCAGCATAGTCTTTCTTTCCTTGTTGACTTTTCTTTTTTTTTATTAAGATTTTATTTATTTATTTGACAGAGACAGACACAGTGAGAGAGGGAACACAAGCAGGGGGAGTGGGAGAGGGAGAAGCAGGCTTCCCGCGGAGCAGGGAGCCCGATGCAGGGCTCGATCCCAGGACCCTGGGATCATGACCTGAGCCGAAGGCAGACGCTTAACTGACTGAGCCACCCAGGCACCCATCTTTGTTGACTTTTCAAGCATTATTCCCCTCCCGACAGGGAGTTTCCATCTTAGGACTTCCCACAATCCACCCTGTATTTCGAGCATAGCCTGCTGACAACCACCTTTGACTTTGCTCCCCATTTTGAGTCCCAGCCATGCTTAAAACCAAAGAATCAGCTCTAACCAAGTTCCGATTTTTCTACGCCTATCAAGCCATTCTTTCCATTCCCCCGAAGTCACTGCCCTTCTTAGGACTATTTAGCGGGTGTGGAATCACTGTAGAGTGGCTGCTCAGTGAAGCTCTCCTCAACAGCCATGCTGCCGACCCACGTTACAGATGGGGCACACAACTTCACATTTGATTTTCTATTACCATTTATTGTTCTCATGTTGTTTTGTATGTGTTAGTCTGCTAAGCTGTCTGAATATGAAAAACTACATACATTCATACAGACATTTCTCAATCATCCTCTCAGTATCGGTTAGCTATGGCTGTGTAAGAAATAATGCCAAATAATAAGGATTTCTTATTGCTCATCGAGCTGTGTGTCAGCTGGGCAGTTTTGCTAACCTGGGCCAGGATCAGCCAAATGTAACTGGACTCAGCCACCCATCTGTCATTAACCTGCAGTCATCTTGGGTGGCCACAGTCACATGTCTGGTGGTTGTGTGGCTGTTGGCAGTGGTGACAGAGGTCACCGGGCCATATATCTGGCATCATCCAGCCGGTTATCACAGGCCGGGCACACGGTGGCAGCAGGGCTCCAAGGGGGTGCGAGGAAGCATGAAACTTCAATTCAGAACTAGACACCCTCATTTCCACCACATTCTGTTGGCCACAGCAAGTCACAAGGCTAGTTCAGATCTGAGGAATGAGGAGATAGACTCTACCCCTTGATGGGAAAATCAGCAAAGTCACATTGCAAAGGGTGTGGATTCAGGGAGAGGGGGAGAATTGTCTGCCATGTCCACTACTGGACATATACATAACATAAACCAATTTTGGATTTGGTCAAATCCAAAAATTGGTTCTGTTGTAACTATACCCATTTATGTGTTCTCATTCTCCTTTGTACCTAGCTCTGATCTCTTCCAAGGTTGGCTGTGGTGTGGTCATCTCAGGACCCAGCTCATGGGAGGAAGGTCTTTGTTACTGCCAAATAGGTAATCCAGTTGAATAGGATCATCTCTTGTTTGATGAGCCACCCCATGAATTCATAGGATGACAGTAAATAAAATATGAGTCCAATAAGTTTCATTACCTCCTTTAATAAGCAATAAACAAGCATTCAGAACTTCTTCAGTCAAAGATGCTAGCCTAATCTTGCCCAGAGAATAGCACAAGGATCAAGGAGAAGGGACATAGATGGGACTAAAGCTTAGCCAGTCTCTCTCCTGCTTGCTCAGACTCCGTAATCACATGCTCCAAGGTTTTCCTCACTCCAGATCAGGGGCATCTGGGAGCTTTCCATCTGTGGCCTCATTCCCTCTCATCAGTACCAGTGACTCGCGTTGAGACACAAATGAACTAAATACAGCCACTAATCACATACTCTCATTTTTAGTCCATGAAAGGCTCTTTTTATTTTATTTCTTTCTTATGTGTTTGTTCTTATTTGTTTGTGACTTATGGATTGTTTTTGTTTTTGTTTTTGCTTTTGTTTTGGTGGAGGGACAAGGTTGATATGTTGGAATTTTCTGTAATAATTTTTTTTTTAAATGTTGAACTGAGGGGCGCCTGGGTGGCTCAGTTGGTTGAGCGACTGCCTTCGGCTCAGGTCATGATCCTGGAGTCCCGGGATCGAGTCCCGCATCGGGCTCCCTGCTCAGCGGGGAGTCTGCTTCTCTCTCTGACTCTCCCCCTCTCATGCTCTCTCTATCTCATTCTCTCTGTCAAATAAATAAATAAAATCTTTAAAAAAATAAAATAAAATAAATGTTGAACTGAACCAGAGATTCTTCTCTTGAACATTTGGCAGTAATTTAGTGAGTGCTTATAGGGATAGCTCCCACCTTTTCTTTTCCTTGTAGTGAAAAAGTAGAACATAAAACTTACCATCTTGGCCACTTTTAAGTGCTCAGTTCAGTAGTGTTAAGTCTGTTCATGTTGCTGTGAAACAGAGCTCCAGAACTTTTTCATCTCACAGTCTGAAAGTTTATACCCATTAAATATCAACTCCTCATCTCTCCCAGCCCCAGCCCCTGCTAACCACCATTCTACTTCCTGTTTCTATGAATTGGACTACTTCAGATATTTCATGTAAGTGGAATCTACAGTGTTTTTCGGTGATGGGCTTAGCATAATGTCCTCCAGGTTCATCCATGGTGTAGCCTATGTCAGAATTTCCTTCCTTCTTAAGGCTGAATAGCATCCTATTGTATGTATCTCCCACATTTGTTTATTCACTCATCTGTAGCTGGACATTTGGGGTGTCTCTGCCTCTTGGCTATTGTGAATACTGCTGTTATGAACGTGCGTGTGCCCCTACTTTCCAGTATCTTGGATACATACCCAGAAGTGGGATTGTTGAATCATATGGTAGTTCTATTTTTAATTTTTTAAGGAAACTCCATACTGTTTTCCATAGAAGCTTCACCATTTTACATTCCCACTAGCAGGGCACAAGACTTCCAATTTCTCCACATCCTTACCAACACTTGTATTTTCTGATTTTTTGATAGTAGCCATCCTAATGAGTGTGAGGTGATAGCTCATTATGGTTTTCATTTGCATTTCTCTGATAATTAGTGATGTTGAGCAGCTTTTCATATGCTGGTTGGCTATTTGTATCTCGGAGAAATATTCAAGTTCTTGGCCCATATTTTAATTGATTCTCTGATTTTTTTTGTTTGTATTGTTGCATTTGTGTATTTTTAAATACTTTGATAAATATCCATTCAATCACCAACAAACAAGAAAACTAGAGCATTGACCTCAGTCTGCATCGTATCCCCATCTTCCTCTGCCCGAAGTAATGAAGGGCCATCTTGAATCTTATGTTTGTTATTGCCTTGTTTTCCTTTTCTTTTTTTCAAATGAAGTTTTATTATAGCCACATATTTTCTTTAAAAAATAATATTTTGATTTGGATTGATTTTAACTTTATATAAAGGGTAACATGCAATATTTATTATTTTGGGGCTTGCTTTTTTTACTCAAATTCTATTACTAAGACTAATCCATATTGTTGCATGTAGCTATTGCTCATTCCTTCTGACTGAGATTTATTATTGTATTACATACCACACCATGGTACATTTATCCATTCTCCTGTCAGAATATATTTGTATGGTTTCTAGGGTTTTGCTGTTTATGAATAGTGCTGTTATGCACATTTTTATCCATATCTACTTGTGGACATGTGCGTGAGTTGCCCTTGTGTATTTTCCTAAGAGCGAGATTGCTGGGTTGTAAGGTATTCGAATGTTCAACTTCACAAGATGATGCCAAACTGTTCCCAAAGTGGCTACACAATCTCACACTCCCACCAGCAATGTGCAAAAGGTTCTGTAGATCCACACTCTACCAACACTTGATATTGTTGAACTTCTTAATTTCTAACAGACAAATGGGTGAGGATGGTATCTCATTTGCCCTTGATATGCATTTCCCTGATCATTAATGAGGCTGAACATCCCTTCATATGTTTATTGGCCATATGTGTTTCTTTAACCAAATTAAGAACTTCTGTTCATCAAGACACTGCGAAGAAAGTGAAAAACAAGTTACAAAGCAAGGCGAGTTATTTGCTACACACATAGCTGACAAAGATTTAGTGTGAAGAATATAGACAAGAAGGGGACAACTCACTCCAAAGAAAATGGGCCAAAGAAATGACAGGCATTTCTCAGAAAATCCTCCTGGTTATTACTGTTAACTATAAAAATGTATTTGGATCCATACCAGCAGCTAGTCACAGAGTGGAGATTTCTCACATCAAATGGAAACTTTCTTTAGTGTAGAAACAACTTTCCAAGGCCTTGTCCTTACCTAGTTCAGAGATTAGTCAGAAAAGCCTGCTACTTTCTCACTTGCCAGCTAGAGAAATCATCTGAGTCCAGAAAAGTTGTTCACAGGGATAAAAGCTCAGAGCCAAGATACTCTCCCACATGGTTGCCTAGGGACAGTCAGGCCTTAGAAAACCCTAAAACTTAAGGCATGAAATCACCATCTTTCTCAAAGAGAACTACTCAACACTTTCCCCATCAAGGACCTTCCAGAGTATTCCCAGGGAAAGTAGGGAATCTTCTGCTCAATATTTATGAACGGAGGAAAGGGGGACTATTTCTCTTGCTCTAAAACTGCTCTCAGGGACACCTGGGTGGCTCAGTTGGTTAAGCATCTGCCTTCGGCTCAGGTCATGATCCCAGGGTCCTGGGTTCGAGGCCCACACTGGGCTCCTTGCTCAGCGGGGAGCCTGCTTCTCCCTCTGCCTGCCGCTCCCCCCCATCTCTCTCTGACAAATAAATAAATAAAATCTTTTTTAAAAATTTTAAAAATAATAAAACTGCTCTCAGACTAATGACAAAAAAATAATAATCTATATAGAACTAATTTCTCTCTGACATTCCTTGGAGCCAAAGAAATGGTTAAATATTTAGGCTTTGAAGGACTTCCCTGCTGGGATGTCAGTTTCTGGTGAAGAGTAAAGAGAAGGACTATAAGAGGTCAGCAAATAAACGAATTAAAGGCAACAGGCACTAGCTGTCAATAATCTTCAACATAGGCAACACAGCCAATAAAGCCCACAGAGGTCTATTCTGGAGTGCAACTGAGGCTTCCTTCCCAGGTTTCCCCTCGTGCCTTGGGAGGGACTTGGAGAAGGAAGGTCCAAGCTCTAGGAGAGCACTGAGACAGAGAGATAAATAGGGACTGAAATGAGAGTCGGCTCTCATGCCCCTGCTTCTGTTTCACTAGCCAGCTTCCTAACACGTTGCTTGCCATTTGCAGTTAATAGCAAGTGTCTTCCCATATTTACTCACTTACCTGTCAGGGGTACCTATTCCCTGTGCAGCAGTGTGAAATCTGAATCGCAGATTATGCCTTCGGTGCTAACCTGTCAGTCCCAGGATATCCTCCGCGGAGACCCAGGCAGCCACAGAAAAGTGACAGGCAGGCAGGTAGCTAGTTGCACTGACTTGAAGAAAACTAACTTAAAGGTGGACCCTTGCAATGGAAGCTACCAGAGGAACTGGCTAACAAGACATCCTTTCCAATTTCCCAGCTGGGTTTGGATGAGATCATTAGACATGTCTCCACTGGGGAGTGTCAAGGTAAGACAGAGCTAGGTGATAAGACAGGCAGCTAGAAAGTCTGAAGGCTTCCCCTTTAGAACAGAGGAAATATCCTCTTTGGAGCTGGGAGGAGCTGGAGCGGTTGAGCTTGTGATCTCCTGCACACATTGGAGGAGAGGGTGCTAAATGACACGTCAGCAGCTCAGGGTTCCTGAATTCCTGGGTGGAACGTGAGAGTCTGGCTGATTCGGGTCATCCTCCAGGTGACTTGTTCTCCCCCCATCTAGATGAAGCAAATTCCTACACCACATATTAATCTCAGAGGCCTCTGGCAGAACATACTAGCTCATTTGAAAACCATCTTTCGTAACTATTCCAGGATTTTTTCCAGCCGCTAAAACAGCAAATCACAGATTGTTGACATTTCCAGCAGGACCACAGGTCAGTTTATCACTTGGTGAAGATGGGGTGGTTCACGCCCAATACATCATTACAGCTCATTCTCTCTCTCTCTCTCTCTCTCTCTCTCTCTCACACACACACACACACACAAACACACACATCATTTCTACATAGCTTCTTTATAGCCAGCCAAACAAAAACAAGACTGAAAACAGAAAAAAAAATTCTCCTGTCCAACCTTTTTTTCCCCTTTTATTTCCTTCCTCATCATCTTCCCACTGCTGTTTGGGGCCTAGAGAGTTCTGGGTAGTTAGTGTTCGATGTTATTAAGCAAAAATTTCTTGTGGCAGCCACCATGTCATCTCGTAGTCTTTTGGCATTGATAGAGACAAGAAAAGAGCTTATAAAATGCACACATTTCCTTCCTTCCAGGAAACTGGGACATCAACAGAGATTTATAAAATACACACTGTCCTCCTTACTGAAAACTGGCGCTATGTATTGAAAACAAGTAACAACAATTCCTTCCTGTATTGTTTAATTATGAGCTGACGCAGCCAAGATAAAGGCCCAAGCAATCGAGGGCTCAAAAATGCCAATCATTCTGTGAAGAAAGCTGAGGTTTACTCTCTCCTTTTATTATATTTGTTATGATTTTAGTTTGTTCAGCGGTAAATGCAATATTGACATTTAGAACTCCTAGAAAAAAAAAAAAGAAAGAAAGAAAGAAAAAGGCAACCAAAACATTGCTAGCTTCAAATATTTGAGCAGTTTCTAACCGGAGGCCACGGGTTTTTCTCACTCTGTTTTTAATTTTATTTCCCTCACCGCCCCCCTCCCCGACATTTCCACAGAGGCATATCTTCCAGTCAACAATGTATTTGCAATCAATATCTCTTCTGTACAGCATGCATGCAATCATGTTCTAAATGGAAAAGGAAGGTTATTGAGTGCACTCATTGAGATCATCTGACTGTGGCCAGAGCTGGGTGAGGAGGTAGTCAGACAGTGGAAACTGGACAGTGGGGAGAAGGATGCTGTCTGCGTTACTAATTGACGGGGCTAGCAATCATGCTGAGCTCTTCAGCTCCATCCATCTTAAAGCCCAAATTATTTTAGGTTTCTTGGTACTGACATACTGGGAGAGGCAGGGAGTTGTTCTTAAAGAAGTAATGCAAAAAAAAAAAAAAAAGAGGGGCGCCTGGGTGGCTCAGGTGGTTAAGCATCTGCCTTCGGCTCAGGTCATGATCCCAGAGTCCTGGGATCGAGTCCCGCATCGGGCTCCCTGCTCCTTGGGAGCCTGCTTCTCCCTCTGCCTCTCTCTCTCTCTCTCTCTGTTTCTCATGAATAAATAAATAAAATCTTTAAAAAAAAAAAAAGAAAGAAGTAATGCATCTCCTTCCCCTTGACATTTTCATAAATATAATTATTTATCTCTCCAATGTAACTAGTGCCCAGGATAACTTTTATAAGCATTGGATCCTTCCTTTTAGTTTTCTAGATATTCTTTTCCTTTGGGGCAGGTGGGAGGCCTTCTCCTCTGCTATCAGTGACATCTATGATTCAGGGCTCTTTAAAGTCCTGCTCACCCCATCATTGCACCGCTTCTCCCTCTGCCCACCATTATCCATGGACTTTTACAGCTCTCTCACTAGACTGTGAGCCTTCTGGGAATAGAGAGGCCTTGTGGCATTCATCTTTGTATCTCCAGCATCCAAAAGAATGTCTGGCATGGAGGAACAATGTAAATTTGTTGAATTTAGAAATGGAAAAAAAAAATGCATGAATGAATCAATTAATCAATCAATCAATTAACTGAACATATCAGAGATGGTAGTGTTACAGAACCTGGACTGGATCGCCAATGGAAGAACCAAGCAGCACTCGAAGATCTTGGAGGATAGCAGGTTTATTTATCGCCGGCGGGCTCAGAGGAGAGTGATCTCCAAAGGTCTGAGCTCCGAGCACAAACAAAAGGGGCAATTTATACACTGCTACGTCCACATACTTGGCAGTTTTGGCGCGAAGCAGGGCAGGGAGAAGAACCCAGAAGAGCCCCGGGGCAAGGACTGGGACTCTCTGGCTGGCTCGGTCAGCCATCTTAGGACACAGATTTTCCTTATCAGTAGATGGAGAATGTTCTGGTAAATTGGAAAATCTTCTTGGAGCTAATAGAGAATGCTATCATTCCCCCCTCCCCACCCACTGCCACCACTATATTGTTTCCAGAACGGGCAACTCCAAAGGGCTGCAGGGATTCCTAGAAGCCTTGGTCTGTATTCTAGTGGTTTTCCCACACAAAAACTTCCAATGGGGTGAGATTGCCTTGTTTCTAAGGTTTAGTGATTCAAAAATTAAAATATTTTAAAAGTAACATTGGGCTAGGTGAATTGGGGGCTATTATGTTTAGGGGACAGTGAAAATTTTTTCCTCTTTGTGCCAGTCAGAAGGGGATTTTTTAATGAAATATGACATCTGAATCAGGGCAACTCTGTGAATTAGCTTTAGCAAGAAAGCCAGGAGAGAAAATAATGACTAGCTCATTGTCTAGCACAAAGCAGGGCTCAGCAAATGTTTGCGATAATGTTGCGTAAATTAATCAGCTCCTTTCTGTGGCATGCTTCTTTCAAGTACCCATTCATGAACTTGAGCCCTCTTTGGCATGTTCTGAAGTTAGGCCTGTTCTAGCTACATCTGCAGCTTCGCCCCTTGCCTCTCATGCCCTTGACTCCCACAGCCAGTCAGACTCGTGACTTGCAACTCCAGGAATGCTATGCCCTCCTGGGCCTTCATGTTTTTGAATGCAGTGCTTCCTTCTGTCAATGTGACCATTCTCCTAGTATCATCTCCTTGGTAGCTCGTACTTACCTTTCAAAATTTAGCTTAGGGTCACAAGCCCAGGAAACTGTCCTTCACCCACCCTCCTCCTTCTTCAGTGGCCCACCCCCCCCATTGTCATAGCAGCCAGCCTGTCTCCCACAAACACTCAGCACACAGGACTGACTCCCTTTGTCTGTATACCTTCCATTCTGTTGTTTCAGAGGGTTCATGAGAGTAAGCTGATGTTTTCTGTCTCTGTAGCCCAGCACCAAGCACAATGCCTAGAATGGTCCATAAGTGGTTACTAATGAACAAATACATCGATGAATTAATGAAAGAATGCCAACCACTGAAAGAAATCTGGAGATGACCTTGGAGAAGCTACACAATACACAGAAAGCTGCCTCTAGACATGAGCCATGAGTCCAAAAACACGAGCAGATAGATGGGTTGTGGGGGAGAAGCTCAAAGTGAGCAAGAATGCAGAGACCCCTGCCAAGAAGCAGGAACAGAGGGAAAGGAAAAGTTTATGGAGTCAGGGGCTGCCTGAGGTGGGCTTTACTGAAACTGCTGGAATAGTACGCACAGAGCCAGAGCAGAGAACCTTCCCTTCCCTCCCCCAGGGTCTAGAAGGCATGAGAAGGAGCTATCGCATGGAAGAGAGGTAGAGGCGGAATGGCACCAAATGAGTGAGGCTTTCCCATGGGGACTGGATTCAGCACTGATCAGGTGCCTACTGCTGTGTGAAGAGCTAGCATGAAGGAACAGGCTCCAGTGGCCCCTGACTCCAGTGAGTTTGCCATCCCATCCTGAGCAGTGTAGACTGGCTCTGGAAACCATGATGTGTGGGCAATGGCTCCGAGCAGCCAAGATGCTGCTAACAGTGGGGAGATATTCACCGTCATAAGCAAGAGATCAAAATGAGATGGAAATGACATGTCACAGCATTTTAATACAGCCTTTGTATTTTGGAATGTTTTAATTAAGGTTTATCTGTTACCAGTATGACTATAATCCTGAGAAGCGCCAAGCCTGCCCTGGCAAGGGGAAGAGAGGGGCAAAACACGTCATAATCAAAATAATTATTAATTTAACCTCATTAAATATAGATTATTAATTATTGTCGCTATTCTTATGCACTGGGGCAGACCCCTTCGTCTCATCAGTTTGCATGGAGGTGGAGTGCGGCAATGCCTGGGAGATCCTTCCCCTGACAGGACAGCTACCCTGTCTCCTTCCCATGGAGTTTTTCCCCCCAGATCTCCTTTGAGAAGTTCTGCACAAAGTCCACACCGTGCTGGGTTTGAGAGAGAGGTTCTGCATTTGGTTGTGTGCCCACCACCCTGCCCTTCACTCCCCTGTGCGGAGCTAAATGCTCCTTCCTCTGCTCTCAGGGCCCCCTGCGGCCATCTCGCAATCCTTAACTGCACTGGGCTTGCTTGCAGGTCCCGCTCCCCGCAGCGGGCTGGGAGCTCCTTGAAGAGATTTACTGTGCCCTTCATCTTTGCATCTCCTCCAATATCTCTTACCATCCCAAAATCTGTAGGGAAACTGGGTCTAATATTGCTTCAACATTGGAAGAAAGGAGGAGGGAGGAAAGGAGAAGAGGAAATGGGGTGGGGGGGAGATTGTAAGACAAAAGGCAAAGAAACCCATCCTGATGAGTGAGGATCCTTAGTGACCTGGACCAGCAGCTTCTCCATCTTCCCAAGGGCCCATCCGCCCTGGGCCCAGCACCCACACCACATACATACACACGCGCTCATGTACACACACACACACACACACACACACACAACCTGCTATATCTTTCCATTCTTCATAGGTGTAAGTGACTAATGAATATCAAAGCAAAGTGATCAGGTGGCCTTTACAAGCTTCGGTGCCTACCAGGATAACTATAAGTCACTCTGGCATTCTAAATGCCTGCTTGGAAAATGTAAACGAAAGGGGAGACCTACCCAAAGAAATGAATTTCATTCTAAAATCTGTTCTTTGTATTTGATCTTCTTGGGGGTCAAGTGAGACTTGCCTGGATTCAAGGGTTCTAAACCCAATTCCAACATGTGGGGTGGGGGGGATTTCCTACACTTCAACTCAATTCTGACATTATCTACCTGGAGATAAGGTTGCAGGTTAAGGCCTGGGTCCCATGACACTGCCCCCACTTCAGATGCCAATCACAAGTAGCAGGTCCCCTGGTTACCCACAAGCTCTGTCTGACTTGGCTGCAAGTCAGAGGTCCCCACGACCCCCTCCCCAGGTTCTATTAATTTGCTTGAGTGGCTCACAGAACTCAGGGAAATGCTTACTTTTGTTTACCTGTCTATTAATGGACATGATAAAGGATATAGATGAAAGCTGGATGAATAGGTACATGGGGCAAGGTCTGGGAGGGTCCCAAGCACAGGAGCTTCTGTCCCTGTGGAGATGAGGTGCATCACCGTCCTGGGGTGGACATGTTCACCAACCTGGATGCTCTCTGAACCCCAAGCCATTGGGATCCTATGGAGTCTCCATCACATAGGCGTGGTGGATCATTAACTCTAATCTTCCTCCCTTCTCTCTTCTTTAGAAATTGGGGGGCAAGGCTGAAAATTCCAAGCTTCCAGTGACTAGCCCCCATCCAGGAGGCCACCCAGAGTTGCCTCCTTAGAACAAAGGACACTTCTCTCTTATGAAATTACGAGGATTTCAGGAGATCTGGGGGCCTTTACAAGCTTCGGTGGGGGCAGAGACCAATACATTTTTTTTTCTATTATCTCACAGGGATATTCATCAAAATAATGAAGGGGCACAACTAGTCAGATGAAGTCATAGAATAATGGATACAATTTCCACTGATGGTTTCCCTGACATTCCTCAGAGCCCTGAGGTTTCATGGAAATGCCTTAGAACCACTGTGGCGGGGGAGGGCGGGGGGAGCTGGTGTAACCAGTAAGTCTTGCTTTCACTGTTTTATGTAACAGTTTTTTGTTTAGATCTAATTTGTGAAAAGAGTTCTGCTGTGTAAAAAAGCAGAGCTATTCCCTTTCCTCCTTTTAGAGCAGAGGAAATAAGTCCTCAAGCTCGGCGGTCCCACAGCTGTTTGGTGGCAGAGGTGGAGACAGAGGCCACGTCAGCGACTCCAGCCGTGGCTCTTTCCTCCTCATCACACCCCTTTCCCTCCCCTCAGCCCTGCACAGTGAGTGTCCTGTTCCCGGTCTCTGAGCAGCCCTGCCTGATGTGGGCGACCCACTGACCAGGCGTGAGGCTCTCAACGGGCGAGCTGCTCCACCAATGACTGTCTTCAGAAAGACCCAGAGCCGGACCCAGGACCCTGGAAGGACCTCTGAGGCCACAGCCCCCCACAGCTCCTATAAGGGGCCAGGCAGGAATCACCTCCTGCCCCCGATAGACTAATGACAGACCCGCTTGTCTGGGGCCTGTGTTGCAAGAATACATCTTGTTTCTACTCTATAAGCAAGTTTACCTCCTGAGAGAAAGGAGGCTGCCCGTGGCGCTGAATAGAGCCTAATTGGCTACTTTAACTGCTCGCAGACAAAACGGAAAAGGGGCTGATATCAGCATACTTATTTTCAGCTCCTGGGCTGGAGCCCCACATTCCTGAGGTCTCTGTGGCCCCTGTGCTCCGCAGCTGACACCCTAGCTAATCACTAACGTTTAAACACTTAAACCGTGTGTCAGGCCAGGTGCTAAGAGCATTATATGTTGTCTTCCCAACCCCTCTGTAAGACAGGTACCCTTGTGCTTACCACTTTGCCGAGAAGACACAGAGGCTTGAGAGGTCCAGTGACATACCCAAAGTCAGAGATGCCCTAAGTAAAAGGCACTGGACACTCCAAATCCACAGCTCCAAGTGAGACCCAGAGACGCTCCTGATGTCACGTAGTCTGTTCCACTTACTCACAAACCATCACCCTGTTCAAACATTTCCATGCTTCAGAATCCCATTGCTACCTCCCGGATCCAGCATATGCCCTTGAAAGTAGCTCCGAGAACTCTTGTCACACCATCTGTCCCAGTTGGGGGGGGTCAGAAAATTTGCATCACGGTACCCCTACGATATAGACGGAAGGGCTTGACATGGATTCTTATCTCTAAAAATATCTCATAGAAAGGTATGAGAAATTCTATGTGCGTTCTTTTTCTCTTTATGAACTTAAACATGAATGCAGTATTTTCTTAAAATACCAATACCCTTAAAGGGTAACATAGTGACTTCATAGCATCATAAGCTGAATCAACTGACCAGATTTCCTGTCCCCTCCGAAAAGGCTGACCAAGGAGCTCCCCACTCAGAGATCATTGCTCATCTGTGGAAAAGGGACCTTATGCCCATCTCATTTCATCTTCATGGCAGCCCTGGGAGGGAATATGATGATCCCATTTTACAGATGAGGACAATGTAATTCAGAAAGGAGGCAGTACCTCTCATTGTCACCCACGCCAGGCTGGAAAGAAGAGAAAATGACCGTGGGGCTGGAGAAAAGAGAACATATTCAAGAAAGTCTTTAGGAGTAGACGTTCATGATTTTTGAGTCCTGAGGACCCATCGGCCTAGTGCACATAATTGGACACACACTCCACACTATCTTTGTGACACTTATTCTTCTGTTCACTCAGGTCCTGTTTTTTTTCAGTGGTTAGGGGAGGGAGGAATATTTTATTGCTTTGCATCAAGTAATAGATAACACAGAGCTTTAAATCCAGAAACGACTACGAAGATTTAGTCCAATCTCGACATCTGATTTCCTGATTCCCAAACTAATATTTTCTTTCTTCCTACTAGGTTGTGTGATGTTTGAAATCTAATGTATAAGAAAAAAACAGTCTGAAAAATCTTTCTGTTACGTGATTTCATTTTTTTAAGGTACATTTGATTTGTTTGCAATGTATTTCTTGTCTCTCAGGACCCGGGATTCTGAAAGGCAGATTTCTCAGGAATACTGATCCAATATTATTAGCTTTGCAGTGCCCTGAAACAGAAGAGAACGTGATTGGGATTAACACTAAAAGAAACTCAACAAACAAATGTTGATTGAGCACCTACTGTGTGTGAGGCAGCATGTGAACTCCGGTGACAATAATTTACAAAGCTCAAGCTTTGACTTCCAGGTTCTAGGGCCGATCTGGAGTGTGTGGGTGTGGGTGTGTGAGCGCATATGTTTCCATGGGCACGCACGTGAGCAAGTTATTGCCCACCTCCATTCTCCACTTTTCCCATGGTGAACCGAAATGAATAAATCCCCATAAACGGCCTCCCTCATGAGCAACCTTGGAAATAAGTCCTATTTACAAATATTTCATCAGCCCACCTACGTCAAAGCCCTCTGTTCCCCTGATGACTGTTGAATAACATGAATAAAACTCAGAATGACTTCCTTCTACTGGGCATCAATCATAAGTTTCCTGGGCAGATACGTAAGTGATCCAGGACAAAGCTACTCTTGGAGGTGTTGGGGAATGTCTGTAAATTTTGGATGCAAAAATCCATGGCTTTTGGGCCTGGACCCTAGATAGCCAGTCTAGTGAAAGAGGGGACAGGGGGTACCTTTGTCAAGCTCCTGACATTATTTCTAACATTTTTACCACCTAAGAAGGAGCTCCAAGTCCCTTTAGTCATTGCTGCAGGAAAACGTTTTGACATGAACTCTCATACATCATGACGGAGGTTAGTTACCAAAATGCACACATTTGCCTTAGCCGATTTCATTTACTACCCTTTAAATTATTTCTCAGCCTTGCAAATCTTGCTGTGACAGACAGAGTGAGGGGGGAACCACTAAGTGTTCATTTTTCATATAATATATTCCAACCCTGTTAGGTCGTACTGCTGAAGGTAATATTTCTGGCATTCATTTAATGAAATTGACATTGATGAATGGTTAATTATACAAATTACATTCTTATTAAATCCCCTAGAATCAGTGCCTTAAAATTTCCTAGCTATGGGCTTCTTATGGTTGATACCCTTTTTTTTTTTTTGCTCTGAGTATCTCCTCTGTTGGCTGCTATAAGATTCATTCCGCATATTTTTCCCTCCTCTAAGAAACTTTGAAAAGCATTAAAAATCCCCTAGTTAAGGCAATTACTGCAGATAAGTTAATCTGCACGGGATGTTTAAACCCAGTTCTTGCATATGTTTATTCAGATTTGTTTCCCCTCTCTAGACAGTTTCTGCCCTAGAGGTGGCAGGAGAGAGGGGAAAACTTTACCTCCTGCTAAATAATGATCTGATGGCTGGGAGGGGGAGATGCTTAGCTGTGTGGCCAACTCCCTCCATTGGCTACTGGCTATATAGAGAGATCTAATAGCACGGTAGGCTAACAGGAGAGGATCCATAAGTGGTCCCTAGCAGCTAAGTATCATTGGATGACACATGTCACCAAGAGAGTAGCTGTGTTTTGCCTTTTCACTGGGAAATGTAAGGATGAATCCTATTCATTTAGAGAACATATTTTTCTATCACCCTGAGTGGTCACAAAGGCAGCAGATTTTCACTGAGCATCTGCTATGCAGCCGGCCTAGAGTAGGCACCTCAGGGAACTGGGAAGAGTCTCAAGTAATTCATGTGTTTTCAGGGAAAATTCTTGTCAAAGAACAGTTGCAAACTTGGATTGTTTCCTCCCAAGTAGGAGAGGCAACGGAAGTGTTTCTGGGAGAACCAGACCCAGTTTGCAAAGCCGTCTCTTCCTCAGTGTTCACGCCATGGCAGCAGCTGCTTCCTGCTCTGGACTCACAAGCTGCAAGGGGGGCTCTGCTGGGCTCCACAGGCTCCGTGGGGGTCTCGAGTGTTTCACTTTGCTCCTTGCATCCTGTCACTCTTGGACCGTCTCATTGGCTGGGGCAGGTTAGGTTAAGTTGACTCATTTCAACCTGCAAACAAATGTGGCGTGTCTAGACTCTCTGTGGTAGGTTGGGACAGGTCAAATCACCCGTGAGAGCGAAGCACACCTCATTTCAGAGGGTCAGGTGGACAAACCTCTTGATGTACGCTTAGTGCTATTACGTCAGCCAGACTCTAAGCAACACTCATCCCCATGCACCAGGACTCCAGTGAATTGACCATTGAACAACGATGTGGGGGGTTAGGGACGCCAACCACCCATGCGGTTGAAAATCTGTGTATAACTTTTGACACCCCAAAAACTCAACTACTAGTAGCCTACCGTCAATCAGAAGCCTTAATGATGACGTAAGTCAATTAACATGTATTTTTGTATGGTGTATGTATTCTACATTGTGTTCCTACAGTAGAGTAATCGAGAGAAAGGAAAACGTTAGTAAGAAAATCATCAGAGAGAGAAAATACATTTATACGGCTGTACCATCAACAACCCATGTATAAGTGGACCTGCGCAGTTCACACCCATGACGTTCAAGGGTCAACTGTCTAATGATTAAGAGCACTAACTCTAGGGACGCCTGGGTGGCTCAGTCATTAAGCGTCTGCCTTCGGCTCAGGTCCTGGTCCCGGGATCCTGGGATCGAGCCCCGCATCGGGCTCCCTGCTGGGAGGCAAGCCGGCTTCTCCCTCTCCCACTCCCCCTGCTTGTGTTCCCCCTCTCGCTGTGTCTCCCTCTGTCAAATAAATAAATAAAATCTTTAAAAAAAAAAAAAAAAAAGAGCACTAACTCTTGGGTTCAAACCCAGACTCTGCTATTTCCTGGCTGTGTGATCTTAATACACTTAAACCCAAGTGTGCTCATTTACAAAATGGAGGCTATAATAGCTCTTGCTTTGAAGGGCTGTTGTAAAGCTTCACAATGAGCATAAAGCACTTACCAAAGGCATCCACGTGGGGCTCAATAAGTGAGAGTCATTTACATTATTTAGGAATGTTTTTCAACTACAAGGAACAGAATGCCCTTCTGACTATGGCTTAAACCATAGGGACATACATTGTTTGCTTAACAAAAAGTCCAGAGGTAGATGGTCTCACAGTTGGTCTACCAGCTGAGTAATATAATCCAGAGCCCAGGCTCCCTCTATTTCCCTATGGTACCATCTATAGCCTGTTACTTCTTCTTCTTTATTTTTTAAAGACATTCTTTTTTTTTTTAAGATTTTATTTATTTATTTGACAGAGAGAGACACAGCAAGAGAGGGAACATGAGCAGGGGGAGTGGGCAAGGGAGAAGCAGGCTTCCCACCAAGCAGGGAGCCCAATGCGGGGCTCGATCCCAGGACCCCGGGATCATGACCTGAGCCGAAGGCAGATGCTTAACGACTGAGCCACCGAGGCGCCCTGACATTCTATTTTTTTAATAAACCTTATTTTTTAGACTCACAGAAAAATTAAGTGGAAGATACAGAGATTTCTCATATACCCCGACCCCCCAGACATACACTGCCTCTCCCATTATCAACATCCACATGCTGCCTTTCCATACTCATACTTACAAGATGGCTGCCAAAGTTCCAAGCATCACATCCATATTCAGTGCAGGAAGAAGGAGGAAGGAGAAGCTCTAGCAAACTCTCATTGTAAGCCTTTACATTTTTTAAGAAAGCCAAGTATCTTCCTGAGAAATCCGTCAGCAGATTTCTCCTTCTATCTCACTGGTCAAACCTTGGTAGGGAACAGGAAGTTGGGAGTGGCTTTTGAGTAGCTCTATCATTAGTGTCATCTAATTCTGCTTCACAGCTTGTCTTAGTAAGTGAGGCTAGGCCCAGGCATGTTTCTGTTGATTCAAGGGCGCACGGCCACCTCCGCTGATATCCGCTCTCTATGCAAGTTTTGCCACTCTATGCAAGTTTAGCACAGGAATGGTAAGACCAGGTGAAGGGCATCAGGGTCCTTTTCTGCTCAAGTTCATTTACTTCCTTAGAAGCAGTTCTCATTGAAGCCGCAAGGGATCTGCCTCTACCATGCTGACCCAGGAAGAAAAGTCCTTCTCTGCTAATTCTCTCAGCCCCAGAATCCATGCCCATCCATGCTGGAGTCAGCCTGTGCAATCACATATTACTAGTTTTAATTGTACAGCAAGGGGGAAGATGGGAGATATTAATCAGGTGCTGTAAGCTCAGAGAGTGAATGTAATAAATAGACTATTAAGTTAACCAAGTTTTCGGCTTCACTAGTGAAAGCTGCCATCTATCTTGTGTGGTTTTCTGCATGCTTCATTACCACGTATAACCATACTGAAAAAATATGCCTTACCCTTTATAATGAGATGATAAGTTCCCTGCAGTGGATGTAGCGGAGCTCTGATTCTAAAGCTCCATGAAGCTGGAGCCTGCAGATGGGGTGTCTAGCTGTGTCCTAGGGCCTGGCAACTGAGGCCGAAGACAGGGCCAGGACTTGGTGGTGACCACAGCCTGAGTCATCTGGTCCAGAACATTCCCAGGGCACCAGGGTTCCTGCGGGCTCAGACTCCTGCCACTCCCTCGCCGTCAGGGAGAAGCGGTAAAAGAGGGAAGTTCACTCCAGCCCCTGTGTAAGCATCCGGTCGTTGCTGGAATCATCTTCATGCTGCTCCAGCAGCTTCCATGGGACTCAGTGGAGAAGAGCCCACACATGCAGGCTGCTGTGGGTTGCTTGTCTTCTCTCTCCCACCCTGTCCCTGCTGCAGCACTTAGCAACACAGTGAATGTTTGCGGCCAGACAGAGCCCAAGGCCGATCGGGGCTACTGCTCATTATCTCGGGGCCTCTGGCAAGGCGGTTAATCCCTTTAACCTCAGCTCTCTCCTCTGTAAAATGGGGTTGATAAGGCTACCTTCCTGGGGAGGTGGAAAAAACTAGATGAGATCATAGAAAAGCACCCAGCATTGCGCTTAATGCCTATATCCTCCCTCCAAAGTGAAGATGAAGTAATCAGATGGGATGATGAAATCCTTAAAAATGACAGTAAACTACATATTGTATAGTTCCATTCATATGAAATGTCCAGAACAGGGAAGTCTACAGAGACAGAAGGTAGATTAGTGGCTGCCTACCGCTGGAGAGACAGGGGTGGAGGCTAAGTCTAAAAGGATAGGAAAGGGACGCCTGGGTGGCTTAGTCGGTGAAACTTCCGACTCTTGATCTTGGCTCAGGTCATGATCTCAGGGTCTTGGGATCGAGCCCCACGTCGGACTCTGTGCTCAGCGCAGAGTCTGCATGAGATTCTCCCTCTCCCTCTGTCCCTCCCCCCACTCATGCTCTCTATCTCTCTCTAAAATAAATAAAATCTTTTAAATTAATTAATTAATCAAAAGGATAGGAAGATGATAGCTAAAAGGGAATAGGATTTCTTTTTTGGGGTGATGAAAATGTTCTAAAATTGACTATGGTGATGGTCCTACAAATCTGTGTATACACTAAAACCCACCGAATTGAAGATTTTAAATGGGTGAATCGTATGGTGTAAGAACTATATCTCAATGCAGCTATTAAAAAAACAAAACCATCAGCTCTAATAAAAATAACATGTTATCGCAGCAAAAATGGCACCCCACGGTGGCACAGACGGTGCTGGGTTGCATGTGAGCTTGAGCTATGTCCCTGGTCTAGACAGGCCAACGCAGGCACCTCAAGTCCACATGCTCGGAGTCTAAAGCCACCTCAGAGTATCTTGGATGTGAGAACTCAAAGGCCCCCCAGAATATGTATCCCCAGACTCTCAGGAGCAGATCTTTAGAGCAACTCCCAGCACCTCCTCCATCCCCCACCAAAAAAACAAACAAAAACCACCATAAAATACCGTGTCTACAGCTGCTAATTTAAGATGCGGGGGTCTAAGAGCAGCATGGGTGAAGTCATTCTCCAGAGCCAGCCCTGCAGCTCTGGGGGGTGTGAGCAGTTCCCCTTGGGAGGGAGTTTCCATGACTGAGACAAGGATGGATGTGACAGAACTCCCTCCAGGATATTAACAGGACTTCTCAGTCTCCTCCCTTCCAGAGCTCCTTTACCTGTGCCTGACCCTTCAATGCTGTGCTCCTTGCAGTTCTGGGCTTCTTTTCTGAGGTGGTTGCCCCTTTGCCATGATGCCCACTACCACCCTGACACTGATAACACCCCCATTTGTATCTCCAGTGAGGTCTCTCTCCGGAGCACTAGACCCATATGGCCAAATGGTCCACACCATTCTACCTGGATGTTCCCAAACCATCCCAAACCCAGTACGCCCCAAACCAAACCCATCATGCTCTCCCTTCCTCAGACTTCCTTATCCTACTGGATTCCTCCTTCTGGGTGTTCACCTCATGGTGCATTCAGTTTCTCAAACCAAAAGCACGGAACTGTCACCAACACCTCCCTCTCCCATCTCTCGGTCAACAAGTGTGTTCTCTTCCGCCAGCTACATCTTTTCTTCTTCTCTGCTTGGATGACTGCTGTGACCTCCAGGTGGCAAATTTCTCCTCACTAATCCATTACCCATACATCTGCTGAAGTGATCATTTCCCCACTTCAAATGGCTTCCCGTTGCCTACAGAATAAAGTTCAAACTCCAATGCATGGCTTACTAAACCTTTCATGAACTGACCCCGCGCACTCGTCTCTTTTTTACTCCCTGCCTCCACCATGACCAGCTCCCAGTCAGCCAGCAAGCAGGCTCTTTGTTCCTGGGAGTGACAGAAACAGACAGTAGGGATGGGGATGCCCCCCACCACATGCTGGTGTTTGACCCCTTTGTCCCCACCACCCCAACTGAAGAAAACCTGTCTAACACTGCTGCCTTGCAGGCTTGAATCCTACGATAGCAAACTTCTCTCCCCACATCCTACTCCATCCTTCACCCCCATGTGAAAGCAGACGTATGCCAATGCTGAATGTTTTTCATTGTAGCCTCAGTCTAAAATTGTGGGCTTTTAAAATATAGAATTGAGCCCTAATTAATAATATGCCAAGTGTATAATCACAGAGCAAAGCAAGGAAGGCCCAGCCCATTAGGTCAAACATGCTGAGCGCTGTGGAAGAACAGAAATCCATTTCTAAAGACATGAACAGTAGCTGGAAACATAAAAGGTCAGATCTTTGGCTCAGTTGGACTTGATTATATGAGACTAGTGTATAGATAAAGGCCCCAAAACTGGGATAGTGTGTTTAAGAGATAAATGAAATCAGCAGGAGAGGGGTGGTGTTGGTGTCACTCCCTCAGAGGATCTAAGGGGCCAGCTGGAATGGGCAGACAGCAAGCCCGGAGGTGAGGGCCTTCCACAAACACTGAACTTGGAAGAGACCGAACAGAGCCTCTTGACCCAAGGTAGACCCCTTAATCTGTTTTCTGGTTAACACACCCTGCACCACTTCAACTCATCCCCTACTTTCTTGTAGGTAGAAATAAAACTCACTCTGCCATCTCCTCGAGCCACCCAATGGTATAAACACGAATAACATGATTTCATGGCTGCCCAGGCTGCAGGACTGGAGGGAAGGTTCAGAGAAGGCAGATCAGCTTCTTAGAATCCATCAACTGTGGCAGTCTCTTAAGCAGAAGTTAAAATTCTTAGCCCCCAAGCAAAGCCCCTGCTATCCTTCTCCACTAGCCCCTTGGAATGCCCTTGCTGCAAAATTTGAAAGAGAAATGAAAAGAATATTTTCCTTTTGTGGGACGCCAAGCAGTACAAGGGCTTGAGTAATGTCATTATTAGGGGACGGTTTCTTGGATGGGATGAGGAAAGAGGTTGGGTACTGAGCCACAACGTCTGGATTCTGAGAGCAAAGGGGCAGACTGTTGGAAGCTCTACCTCACTACGTACACTGAGCACCAGCCCTCCTCTTAACTGTTGACAACCTGAACTTGTTCAAGCCTGTACTTGGTGCCCCTGCTTTGTCCAGACACCTCAGAATGGAATCAGAACTTTCCAGCACAGGGCCGGGTACCCAGTAGATGCTCAGTGAGTACTTGTAAAGGCTGTGAAATCCTGGGCAGAGATTCCTTAGTATGCCTGTGAAATCCCACCTCCCTGAAATGTAAATGGGGGATACATGTCACATGAAGATAGAAGATACAGTCTTTGGAGTTCTTTCCAAGCTACAGAATTCCCAAAATATTGCTCAGAAAATAATTGCCCCCTTCGTTTTTCTATAACATTCCACCAGAGCCAAACTGTTTCCAATGCAGACCCAAGCACTGAAACATTGAAGCATTGGAGCTTTAAAGTCCTGCCATGCAAACCTCTCCATTAATGCATGAGGACATGGAGATCCAGAAAGAGTTAAGTAGTTCACCAAAGAACACACAGTTAATGGCAGAGTCATGACCAAAGTAGCTTGATTCTCAGAGAAGCCTTCAAATAGATGAGCCTTACTGGTCTATACTAAGCTCTGTTATCCCTCAACCCTTCTGGTTGTTGACTCAGGAAAAAAACTAAATATGGAGGGAGGAAAATCTGTCCTGGTGTTTAGAGCTTCTTTAAATGCTTCTATGCGGGGCGCCTGGGTGGCTCAGTCGGTTAAGCATCTGCCTTCAGCTCTGGTCATGATCCCCGGGTCCCGGGATTGAGTCCCGCATCGGGCTCCCTGCTCAGCGGGGAGCCTACTTCTCCCTCTCCCTCTGCCCCTCCCCTCCTCTCTCTTCCTGCTCTCCTGTGTACTCTCTCTCTCAAATAAATAAATAAAATCTTTAGAAAATAAATAAATAGATAAATAAATAAATAAATAAATAAATAAATAAATAAATAAATAAATGCTTCTATGAGCAGAGCAAGTTTGATAAATTTCCCAGCGGAGGAAAAGCCTACAGACCCTAACCTAGAATTGTTCCTGGATTAGGAGAATATTCCAAAAAGTCCTCACCGTTCTGCTCCAGGAATTTCACAGAAGGCACATGTGTGATAAGTGAGGCCCTGGGCTCCCATTCGTTCTTCCTTCTCCCGTTCCGGTGCCAGCCCCAGTTGTGGCAACAAGTGAAAACACAGATGAATTTTGGAAACATATTAAGAAGCAATTATGAATTTCTTGCCTTTAGATGCTTCCCTTTTCCCCTGGGGTCCCAAGAATTAACATAAATTCCTTGGTCAGGAGAAGCTATCAAAATACTATCCATCTGGATCTAATTTCCAGAGCTGCCGGGCTACAGAGTGACGAGAGTTAAAGGTCTGTTCATAAATTTCCCTCCCGGTGCTGCTTGCCTGAGCCCAAACTCTGTCCGCAATCCGCCTGTCCTGACCAGATAACAGATGGGACTGGCTCAGATTCTGCACACGCAGCACAGCTCCCTCACTGACCAACTTCTCTTTCTGCCCTTCCAAGCCAAATATGGCCGTGTTTCCTTGAACTTCATTTGTCTGGGTCATCTCCTTCCCCGCATGTCTTTGCAGGTATGGCTGTCCAAGTTAGCTGAATGCAACCAAATACCCATTGTCCAGATCTGCTTCTCCTTTGTCTATTTGAGCCCTCTACTGCATTCCTCCTTCCTGGCTCCAGCTGCACATTGTGTGTGGGGGGGTCATTTCTGTCTGTAATGCTGTCCGTCAAGAGTGACAAGGGCCAGAAGAGGAGGAAATTCAATCCTCTTTATTATATATACTACTCTCTATAGTCTGATGAAGAGAAGATTACTAAAAATTGGCTTAAAAATTGTTGAGACTCAAGAAAAGGTTAACACAAAACAATTAGGACACAAGACAGGGAATGAGTTAGTTGCTTAACCAGTTACTAGTCAGGTGATTTATTAATTTGGTTAGGTAACAAGTAAGGGAGGAATTCATTACTATAGACATAAGAAAAGAAATACTCTACCAGTTATCTAGCTAAATAGCAAATTCCCTAAGTATTCGTAAGGCTGTTTTTATTATCTTTGTATCCTCCTAGCTCTGTGCCTGGAACCAAGGATGAAGATAATATATATATATATTTTATATATATATATAGTTATAACTATATATATTTTATAGTTATATATATATATATAGTTTTATATATATATATATTTTATATATATATATATTTATATATATTTTATATATATATATATATATAGTTATAACTATATATATATAGTTATACCACACCACCATTACAGTGGTATTCTGTATCATACAGTATGATGTATGATAAAAAAAAAATTCCCTGTGGTTCATCTGTTCAACCCCGTCCCCTTTGCAAGACCCTGGTACCACTTACCTGTTTCCTTTCTCTATAGTTTTGCTTTTTCCAGTGTCAAATGAATGAAATCATACTGTATATAGATTTTTCAGACTGGCTTCTTCCTCTTAGCAACATGTATCTAATATTCTTCCATATTGTGGCCTGAGAGCTCATTTCTTTGTATTGCCAAATAGTATTCCATTGTATGGATTTACCCAAGTTTGTTTATCTGCTCATCTACTGGAGGACATCTTAGTTGTTTCCAGTTCTTGATGGTTATGAATAAAGTTGCTACAAGCATTCACATATTGTCATGTGCAGATAAGTTTTCAAATCAGTTGGGTAAATACCCAGAAGTGCAATTACTTGATCCCATGATAAAAGTAGATGTAGCTTTGTAAGAAAATCCCAGACCATCTTCCAAAGTGGCTGTGCCATTTTCATTTCCACCAGCAATGAATGAAAGTTCCTGTTGCTCCACATCTTTGCATTGTCTTGTCAGCCTTTTTAATTGTAGCCATTCCAATAAGTGTGTATTCTCATTGTATTTTTAATGTGCATTTCCATAATGACAGATGATATTGAGTATCTTTGCATATGCTTACTTGCCATCTGTATGTATTCTTTAGTGAAGTCTGTTCAGATCTTTTGCCCATTTTTTTTTTTAAATTGGGCTGTTTGTTTTCTTACTGATAAGTTTTAAGGTTTTTTATATATTTCGGATACAAGTTCCTTATCTGATACGTGATTTGCCAATATGTTCTCCCAGCCAGTGACATGTCTTTTCAGTCTCTTAAGGGTATCTTTAGCAGAGCAAAATTTTTAACTTTAATAAAATCTAAATTATCTTTCTTATTCGTGTCTAAAAACTCATCACCAAATCCAGGGTCACATAGATTTCCTGCTATATTTTCTTCCAAAAGTTTTATAGTTTCATACTTTACAGTTAGGTCTATGTCTCATTTTGAGTTAAGTTTTATGTAGGATGTAAGACCTATGTGTAGGTTCTTTTTTTGTATAAAGATGGCCAATTGTTCTGGAACTATTTGTTGACAAGACTGTCCTTTCTTCATTGAATTGTCTTTGTGCCTTTGTGAAAAAATCAGTTGAACATATTTGTGTGGGTCTATTTCTGGTCTATTTTGTCTGTTCTTTCCACCCATCTATTTGTTTCTTCTTTTCCCAACACCATGTTGTCCTGATTACTGTAGCTTTATAGTAAGTCTAGAAATTGAGTAGTATGAGTCTTTCAAATTTGTTCTTCCTTTTAGTGTTGTGGTGACTATTCTCAGTCCTTTGCCTTTCTATATAAATTTTATGTTCAGTTTGCCTCTATCTACAAAATAACTTACCGGGATTTTTATTGGGATTGTTTTGAATTTATAGATTATGTTGGGAAGAATTGGCATCTTAACAATACTGAATCTTCCAATCCACAAACATGGAGTGTCTCTCTATTATTTAGATCTTCTTTGATTTCTTTCATCAGTTTTGTAGTTTTCCACATAAAGATCCTGTATCTATTTTGTTAGGTTTATACTTAAGTGTCTGTTTTTTTTTTTCTCTCTCTTCCTTTCTTCCTTTCTTCCTTTCTCCCTTTCTCCCTTTCTCCCTTTCTTTCTTTCTCCCTTTCTTTCTTTCTTACCTTCTTTCTTTCTTTCTTCTTTCCTATTATGAATTTTTGTTGTTTTCATTTCAAACTCTTACTGTTTGTTGCTGGTATATTGGAAAGCAATTGACTCTTCTTTTTGTTTTCATTAAAGGTATAAATTTTTATTTCCTTCCATTAAATTATTGATTACATTCCATAAAAGTTAAACTGTAGTCTTCAAGAATGGGCCAAAGTAGGCATCATCCCATGGTTCTGACTTCGTACTGAAAGCAATTAACTTTCGTATACTCACTTTGTATTCTGCAAACTTGCTGTACTTGTTTATTAATTCCAGGATTTTTTTTTTTTTTGTAGATTCTTTGGGGTTTTAAACAAAGACAATTGTGTCCTCTGTAAATAAAGACAATCCATTTCTTCCTTCCCAAGCTGTATACTTTTTTCTTTTACTTATCTTATTGCACAACAAAGGGCAAAGACTTCCAATGCCATGTTGAATAGAAATGGTGAGTAGGCAGAAGCATTCAGTCCTTCACTATTAAGTGTAATATAAGCTCCAGGTTTTTCTTATACTCCCTTTGTTAAAGTTATGATAGTCTCCTCTATCCCTAGTTTTTTATAACTTTTATTATGAATGTCATTAAATTTGGTCAAATACTGTTTTATTTTTAAAAGGTCACTGTACCTGCTGTGCGGGTACATGAAATGTTAGGGAGCCAGAAAAGAAGCAGAGAGATCGGTTGGGAAGACCAATACAAGGGCCCACACAAGAGTTGATGGTGGCTTGAACTGGAATGTTGGCAGTGGAGAGAAGTTAACAGATTCTAGATGTATTCTGGATCAAGAGCCAATAGGACTTACTGGCATGTTGGATGTGGTGGGAGAAGAAAAGGGAGGAATCGGGGCGCCTGGGTGGCTCAGTCGGTTAAGCGACTGCCTTCGGCTCAGGTCATGATCCTGGAGTCCCAGGATCGAGTCCCGCATCGGGCTCCCTGCTCAGCGGGGAGTCTGCTTCTCCCTCTGACCCTCCTCCCTCTCGTGCTCTCTGTCTCTCATTCTCTCTCACAAATAAATAAATAAAATCTTTAAAAAAAAAAAAGAAAGAAAAGAAAAAGGAGGAATCAAGACATACGTTTAAATACGAGGCTTGAGCAGCTGAATGGATGGTATTGCAATCTACCAACGTGCCCAAAACTTGGGGGGGAATGTTAGAAGTCTTTTTGGACGTGTTACAGTTTTCAATAACTATTAGACCTCCCAAAAAAGATTCAAAATGGCAGTTGAATATACAAATCTGGAGCTCAGAGGATAGGTGCATGCTGGATTTATAATTTTAAAAATCATTTATATATCAATGGTATGAAACCTTGGGATTTCATGCAGTTACCTTGGGAGGAAAAACATCAAGTGGAGAAGAAGGGGAAGCCCACAGTTGAGCCCTGGAGTCCTCCAAAGTTTGCTGGCTGTCTGTGTAATCTGAGTCACAGTAAACCTTGAATGAGTCAACCACAGAGCTAGCAAGTACTCAGTCTGTGCTGCTGAGACTTACAGTCGTATGCTAGAAAAGATGGATTAATTCCAACCCAGGAGTTTAAAATCTCACAATTAACAGAGGAGTCCTTGAATACACATAGCTAATATAAGAATTAACAAAATACACAGAAAGATGGGGAAATATGCTAGTGTATTAAAAATAGATGGGCTTCAATAGGGAAAAGTTTCCGGAGGAGGTGGTCCAAGATCTGAAAGCTAAAGGAGAAGCAAGGCCCTGAGAAGGGGAAAGACCTCATAAGTGTTTGAAATCACCCAGGGGAGACCTTGCCTCAAGGCCAGGACACTAGATCTAGAGGTTCCTTTTACTTTCATCTGTATAATGGGTCTATCCACTTCCCATAGTCATCAAAAAAAGAAAATCTTGGGGCGCCTGGGTGGCTCAGTCGGTTAAGCAACTGCCTTCAGCTCAGGTCATGATCTCAGGGTCCTGGGATCAAGCCCTGCGTCGTGCTCTCTGCTCAGTGGAGAGTCTGCTTCTCCCTCTCTCTGCTCATGCTCTCTCTCTCTCTCTGTCTCTCTCAAATAAATTTTAAAAATCTTAAAAAAAAAAAAAAAAAAAAAAGGAAAACCCTGCCAAAACAAACAAAAGAAAGATCCACGTGGCCATATGGGAGAACAAAGAGCCCACAAGTTGGAGTAATGAAACAGTCTAGTTAGCTCTATACCAGAAAACTTTTTGCCAGGAGTAGGGATGGAAAATCCTAACAGGGGAATAAAGCCTCAGGACATCCCCGGCAACCGCCCGCCGACCCCCCCTCTTTCATCCAAGACCTTCTTGCTCTCGGTGGACGCAACCTCAACCATGGGCAAGAAGGGAAGAGGGAAACTTTCCTTAACTCTACAATAACCCGACTCCCACAGGAATAGATTTTTAGCTGCACTCTCAGGGCTAGGGGTTTAAAATGGAGCTGAAAGTTATTAAAATCCCAGGTGAGTCACCTGGGGGAATTAAATTTAAAAAAACGAATGGACTGCCAAATGCTCTTTATAGATTTGAGCCTGCAAATGGCACATTGCTGGCTGACTCTCCGCCATAATGAAAACCAAGAAGGGGTCCTTTTGTCATCCTGGGGAGTCGGGAGGAAATTAATGAGGAAGAGCAGGAGGAAAGGCCTCCACACTACTGGTTGACAGGGAAGGTCAGGCTTGGGAGGGTCCCCAAGCCTGGCCAGCCAGTCAGACTATGGGGGAGGGAAAAGCAGTCTGGGGAGAGGAAAGTTCAACCTCTTTTCGTAGCCAAGGGTTCTGCTATCCACCCTTCCTGAAGGGCTGAGTTTTCTCAGAGACAAGATTCCTGACATCCGTGATCACTAAAGAGTGTGGTCCTGGAGAACAGAAGCTGCAGGGTTTCTCTCCCGGATGCAGGGGCTCCAGGATTTTAACGGCTTTGTCCCAAGATCAGGAAACACCAAAATCCCCAGACCAGACAGACCCAGGACTGTTGTGAAACATTTGCAGGGTCACTGTACCTGCCCAAAGTGAGGAGGTCTCCCTAAATATCCTCAGCCTGGGGGCGCCAGGATGGCTCAGTCGGTTAAGCGTCTGCCCTCAGTTCAGGTCATGATCCCGGGGTCCTGGGATCGAGCCCCATGCCAGGCTCCCTGCTCAGCAAGAAGCCTGCTTCTCCCTCTCTCTCTCTCTCCCTCTCCGTGCTCACTCTCTCTCTCTGTCAAATAAATAAATAAAATCTTAAAAACATATGTATATACTCAGGCTGATTTGTTCTCTGAAATAAATGCCCCCACACGAACACACACGTGCACACTCACACTCTTCTCAGAAACCTCAGCTGTGAATATCCTAAATGAGGCCCCCAGGAGGGGTCTCGGGATCCGGGTAGGATGCCCATCCATCCAGCTGCACCAGCTTGAGCTGAGATTCTGTTTGGGAGCAGGAGCATGTTTGCTGAGTCTGTCCCAGCAAAGGAGAAGTCATTATTGCCATGGCCCCTGGGGGAAAGCAGGTTCTGAAGAGGCCGCCCTTCTTTATTCTCCCCTAATCTTCCCGCCAACTCGCTTCAGGCGTTGAAAATTCATCCTTAAAAACCTGCTGCTTTCCAGGCAATTCCCATCTGCAAAACTCCATTAAACGTATAAGCTACAACTATGTGCAAACAACCCAGCTCTCTACAGCCACATTATTGCTCTTCCAGCAGCCACTTCTAGGCAGGCAGTTTTGATCCGAAATGTTTGTCAAGCAACTTAATATCCAACCTTGTGCATACAGTACTTCTGGAAGATATTTGCAACTGGAAATTGTCTAGAATTCAAGGGAATAGAAATGGACTTTTGCTGTGATTGAATTCATTAGAAGCACATTCTCTGTTGTTTTTTTTTTTTTTAATTTCCTCTAACTCTCGACTTTCAAAAGTTATTTCCTTGAGCTGCTCCATCATGGAGTGGCTGGAACTTTTTTTCTCTTTGTTTTTTTAATCCAAAGTGATATCTTTTCGTGAAATAAATGAGACAAAAAGATGCAGAGCTATTGACAAATGAAAGAGCCTTGTTCAACAAGCTTCTCACTGATTGTAGCAGCATTTCCTAGGATCGTCGTTGGAGATCTGAATCTTGTAGGACTAGGGGGACCCTGACCCTGAGGCCTCTCCCTCTCCAGGAATCTTTCAACAGATGTTTTCGTATTGCAGACCCAAAATGCACATACCCACACAAGCACTGCCCATTGATCAACACATAAGCTCAGTGACTGGCTCCTCAAGAGCATGCTCTTTTTTTTTTTATCCTTCTGATGAAAGACCTCACAGTCAATACAAATAAAAATGGGAAAAGCAAAAACTCACCAGAGAGAAGAGAGCCACATTCAGCCCTAAGTGTTCATATCTCGCAGCAAGAAAATAAGCCAAGTTAGTAAAGAGACTGGATAACCAGGCAGCACAAATCACTGATATTGTTTTCCTTGTGCCATGGAAGTGAGAAAAATGTTTCTTCATTGCTTCTAAGTGAAGGAAATGGGTTATCGTTCAATAAGCTTTGCTGTAACTTTCTTCTCGTTAGATTTGTCCCATCTTGGTAAATAAACCCTTGGAAGGCTCGGCAGCTCCCAGAGTTCTAACGACCGCTGGCCCGCCATTTCTCAGTAGCTGGTTATGCAGTGGGTGGATTGCACACACACTTCCCTTGCTCACTCTCACTCCTGCAGGAAGAGGAGATGGTGCCTGGACAGGAGGTGAGACGGAAGGCTGTCAGCCATATGCGGAGGAGGAAGATGGCAAGCTAAGCTGAACTAATTTGCCAGTGAGACTTGGATTCCAGGAATCTGCGCTCTTCCTGGTCAACCAGGATCCTACTGCACTTCCTGTTTTCTCCATGTCTATGAAACAGACAAGCCAATAGACAGTTGGTTAGGAACCGAGGGTGCAAATCAGAATCTCCTGAGCAGCTCTTTGAAAACAAAAACGTCCAGATCAGTACTGTATGCACAAAAACTTCCAGAAGTACTGTATGCACAAGGTTGGATTCAGTAATAACAACTGTAAAGACAATGGGAGTTTATACTTATATAGCTTACGTAGAAACTATTCTGAATTCATATAAATTACCTCATGTTGGGGCGCCTGGGTGGCTCAGTTGGTTAAGCGACTGCCTTCGGCTCAGGTCATGATCCTGGAGTCCCAGGATCGAGTCCCGCATCGGGCTCCCTGCTCGGCAGGGAGTCTGCTTCTCCCTCTGACCCTCCTCCCTCTCATGCTCTCTGTCTCTCATTCTCTCTGTCTCAAATAAATAAATAAAATCTTTAAAAAAAAAAAATTACCTCATGTAATCTTCATAACAGCCCTAGGTGATAGGTTCCGTTATGATCCCATTTTACAAATGAAGAAATGGATGCATATAGAATATAAGAAATCTTCCCAGGGTCACACAGCTCGTTAGTGTTGGAGGCGGGCCTCAAACCCATGAATGTTTCCAAACCCTGCGTTCTCTACCGCTAGGGCTTGATCACTAAAATATCTCCTGAAATGCATACCTGGCTGAGAGCTACCATACTTAACTTTATTTTTAAATATTCTCATAGTCTCAAGACGCATGTGTGGCCCGATTAGGAGGCATCCACCGCAGCCTCCCACAAACACCAGTTGCAGACTGTCTTAGCTGTGTTTGGATTTTCTTCTGAATGCACATCAGTCGGTTAGTCAATAACAGCGAGGAGGCCCACCTCAGACAGGGGCAGGGAATTCAACAAAACTTGATGAGCAACTGCCAGTGGCATTATAAGCCCTGCTAGTTAACATGGAGGATACAGGCTGAATAAAATACGGTCTCTGCTCGCAGTGTGAAGGGGACGGAGACAGCCCCCCCCAAATAGTCACAGTGTTATCAATAACATGTTGAAGGTTATGGACACCTAGAGTAAGATCACAGTTGATTCTGCCGGGTGACTGCTCTCCAGCTGGCCACTGAGGGATGAGCCCCAGGACTTGTGGGTGAAGCCGGAAGGGCATCCCTAAGAGCAGAGAGTGTTCATGTACTAGGAAGCATTTTCGTGCTGCTGCAGCTGAGGGTAAAAAAGGATGTCATTCAACAAGTTGTCCCTGAACCGACCTTTGAGGGATCTGGAACAAGTGCACCAGTTTCCAAGATAGCCCACAACTCAGGGAGCGACAGTGGGCGTCTCCAAAAGATGTGTGGCACTGGGGCTGTGGAAAGGGCACAGCAGAACTACTAGACATGGAGATACTCTGGATAGCTCTGATACAGAAATGATCCCAAGAGGGTGAGGCCTCCTTGAGCCTTTCAGCATCC